>NC_000086.7:161786028-162090028 GCF_000001635.26 Mus musculus | reverse complement strand
GGTTTCTATCCATGTCAAACTCCAGGCACTGAGATGAGGAAGATTGGTAGTTTCCTTCTATTCATGGGACGAATTTAGCCATCTCAGTGTATCTGGTGTGCAATGGGAAAAACAACCATAAAAATGAAGAATTTCCCTCTTTGAGTCTTCTCTCCACCATGACTTAGTTTGAGTTTTATTGCCGTGAACAGACACTATGACCAAGGCAAGTCTTATAAAAGAAAACATTTAACTGGAGCTGGCTTACAATTTCAGATGTTTAGTCTATTATTGTCATGGCAGCAAGTATGGCACCATCCAGGCAGACATGGTGAAGGAGCTAAAGAGTTCTACATCTTTTTTTTTTTTTTTTGGTTTTTCGAGACAGGGTTTCTCTGTGTAGTCCTGGCTGTCCTGGCACTCACTCTGTAGACCAGGCTGGCCTTGAACTCAGAGATCCACCTGCCTCTGCCTCCTGAGTGCTGGGATTAAAGGCGTGCGACACCATGCCCAGCTAGAGTTCTACATCTTGATTCAAAGGTGGCAAGGAGGAGACTGTCTTCTGCAGGCAGCAAGAGATGAATATCATCCAAACTGGGTAGACCTTGAGTATAGGAAAAGACCTTAAAGCCTACCCTCACAGTGACATACTTCCTTCAACAAGGCCACACCTCCTAATGGAGCCATTCTCTGTGGCCAAGCATTCAAACACATGAATCTCTGGGTCTACAGCTATTCAAACCACCACAGATGGCTTCCCCAGTGTATTAGCTAATTTTTTTCTCATTGTGTGACCAAAATACCTAACAAAAGCAGCTGAGAGAAGAGATGAGTTTTTTGGTTCACAATTTGAGGGTATAGTCCTTTGTGATGGGGACAACACTGTGGCAGGAAGCAGATGATCACATTTTTTCTGTAGTCAGAAAGCAGCAAAAGATAAATGTGCTATCACGGATGTTCAGGGAAGCTAATTCCCATCTCGGTTACCTCATTTTGAAAATGCCCTCATGTGCACAACCAGTGTTGTGGTCTTCTGGTGATTCTCATAAAGTTGGAAATGAAGATTTACCACATCTTACAGCTACAGTGAGCAGGGAACCAAAGGTTTTGGAAGGCTTAAATATATACATACACACACACACACACACACACACACACACACACACACACATATATATATGAAAAGGCTTGGAATACTGAAGCCAGGAAGGAGTTTCTAAAGACTAATTGTCAGAGCAACAGCTTTCCAAGCCCACCATCATAATCTCTACTACCACGTGTTTCCCAGCTCATCCTGTGTTGGAGACCTTCAGTCACACTTAGACAATGGGCACTCAGACAAAGGAAGGGACTTGTGGTCCCAAAGCTCATCCCCACGTCCAGGATGCCATATGTGAGAGCTTTACTATTTGAGAGGTGTGATAAACATATTAGCAAATAAATTAAATAAATAAATGTCACAGTGTGACAGAAAAAGATTAGAGGTCACTGTGATAGATTATCTGAGGTATAATTTATTCTTCTGTTGTCTTTTACTGCCCTTCACAAATCGTTTGAAAGCACTGTTGCTGTGTTTTTGTAAAGCATGGACTGGGAATTTAGCTGCTTTCCTTGCTGTAGGAGAGGAACACTTCCTTAAGTGATACCATGTTTCTACAAAGGGGTTCTTTGTTTGTTTGTTTCGTTTTTGACCTTTTGAGACAGTCTGTCTATGTAACCCTGGTTGACCCAGATCTCTCTATGTAGAACAAGCTGACCTTGAACTCACCGTGATCCTTTTGCTTCCGCCTCCCAAGGCCCAGGACTATACACATGCGCACAAACCCAGTATAATTCAAGGGTTCTCGTATCACAGACTATACAGTCATGTTCAGCTGGTAGCCAGAGCAGACGAATCTGAGCTAGTCCCAGAATTCCTGGGAGAGGCAAACAGAGAGCTACTTCCTGAGAAGTTAAGAATGTAGCACTTGTAGAGAAGATGTGAGTTACATTTTGTTACCTCTGGTCTCAGCCTGCCAGAGACTGGAACTCTTTTTAGTTTTGAGTTGGGCAGGCTGAGGATCTCTCCATTTGTACAGAAAATGGGCTCCTGGCCTTGGGACGATCATGGTCAATGTGAAAATGAAGTCCATGTGTGGACCCATGGGGATTTGCACTGTGAGTGTATAGAGATTGTGCCTATGTCGAGTAGTCTGAACCTGCTTAGATAAACAAAGATGGCCAAGCATTCTTCCAACCTGAAATCTCAATTGGGACAGGGAAGAGAGGAAGCAGAACTGAAATCCTCCAGTGCTCCTCGGCTCCATATTGAGGATCTGTTGACTGAGACAAGAAATGAATGCCCCAGAGAAGTGAAGCCGTTGCAGCTGGCAGAAGCAACCTGCTATTGAAACTGATAATGCCATTTTAATTAGGCTAAAGCATGAATGAGAGCTCCATTAAGACTTCTCCTTGGCGCTCTGGGTCACTGGGTGAGAGAATGTGTTCCTTTTATGTGCTGTGCCAAAGCCCACCAGCTGCTACCTTGCAGGAGAGTTACATCTGAGTCACTGGTTTCCAAAAGGGTGACAAGTAGGCTGTGTATGGCTGAATGAGAGGGGCCTGTCTTTCCCGGTTCTGCCAGCTTTGGCCTGGACCACAGCCATCACAGCAATGGCCTTGATTTGTAAACGGGCTGCAAGTTTCAAGAAGTTATTACGGGAACAGACTAGGGGAGAAAGGAAAAAACCCAAACAAACATGGAGGAAGGCAGCAAGAAGGCCTGGCTGAGCCCGTGGAGGGAGGCCCAAGAGGCCTGTTTTCCTAATCTCATTTACCAGCTCAATGCTTTATAAGCTGATGCAGCTCATGCCAGGGAGTCAGTTGATAATGAAGACAGTGATGATGATGATGATGGCAATAAAAAGAAGGAAAGCTTCTAGTTCATTTATTGTCTAGAAAATGTGCAGCTGGAGGTGTATCACATAGGTGAGGTCACTTAGCCTTCTCTCTAACCCTCTAATATGGGCTGCTCTATTAGCCTCATGTCAGAGGTAAAGAAACAGTATCACAGAGAAGTAGCTTACCTCTAACAAGTCAGGAAATTAGAATTCAGAGCCAAAGACTGAGACATTCAAGACAATGACTCTCTGCCAAGTTACTCACTGAACGTTGGGAGGCCATCCTGCATAGAGAAGCCTCAGACTTTCTACTTTCTAAGGGCAGGAGACACACATCATATCCATTGTAGGCTCTAGCACAAATCCATGTTAGGTCTGGAGTAGTCTTTGTGCTCTTCAGGACTTGGTGACTCACTGAGGAATTCTATTGTTTTGAGACAGGGTCTCATGTAGACTAGGCTGACATTGAACTCACTACTTAGTCAAGGTTGCCTTTGAATTCATGATCCTTTTGCCTCTACAACTTGAGATCCTGAGATTATAGGTATGTGCCGCCACACCCAGCCAGCTCATTGAGTTTCGAAGAGGCAGATAAATGTGTAAACTAGATACGAAACTTTATTATAAATGATTTAATAGACAAATGCTTGTACTTGTATTCATTCATTCATTCATTCATTCAGAATGAGCATCTACTGTATCAAGCACTGAATTAGGTCTTAAAAATAAATGAGTGTGGTTCTTCCTCCCTCACTTCAGTGAATGCCAGAATGCCTAGGACATAGTGGCTATAGCTATAAATGTGTACATATATCCACACAGTTCACTTTAGTCCAGCATTTCCTCCCAGTTACCATCCTTACTGTCTGGGTACCTCCTGGGGCTAGGACTTAACACATTTCACAGGATTTCATCCTGGTGTTCTTTGTGTTTGTGTAGGTCCAGTAATTGATTATCAGCCACCTGAGGCTGTCTCCACCAGGATTTTGCATTTTAGTGTTTCTCCAGGTGACCCTCACACATGCTTAAGTTTGAAAAGCACTGCTAAAGTATGGAACCCAGGCTCTGTTATGTGTGAATGCTCAACAAATAACCTTCAAATGATTGCATGCATAAATTACTGACACTGAATGGGAGAAGTGGGCTGCTTTTACTAGGTCTGGGCAGGACTCCAGATCTTCATTTTGCCAAGTCTGAGGAGACTTCGAGGAGGTGGAGTCATGTTTCTTTTGCTCTCCAAAAAAAAAGTGGTGGGATGCATTTAAATGACTGGAAGGATAGACTCCATCACATTAATGTGGGAGATGGTGAGCAACTGAGCACATGACCTGATGGGAACTGAATGCATGAGCCAAATCTTAATGAAGGCCAGGAGATAAAACAGGGCGGGGTGATGAGTTCACTGAAGGTCTGAGAACTCCTTGCAGATGGCTTGGGGCAAGATGTGAAAGCCACAAGTTTACAAGCCTGTGTGCTTGTGCTTGACACTCTGGTTCCAGGGACTTCTTGCAATTTAAATCCTTCCTCCCTCTTCCTGCATCATAGATCATAGGTGCTACGGCCTTGCTATCTGTCTATTTCAAACTAATTGTTTGGCTTTCTCACCTTACTTTCCTTCCTCTTTCTCCCTCTCTAGTCTTTCCCTTCTTTCGTGCCAAGAGTGTTGGTGTCCAGACTTTGAGGAGAGCCGGAGCTACCCTGTGGCATGACATTTGTCAAGGACAGGGTGTGTGGGCCTTTATGAGTAATCACAGCTGTGTTTTTTTTTTTTTTTTTTTTTTTTGGAGTCATGGTTGGAAGGAATCTCCCTCCCTCAGTAGTGGGATCTCCTCCTCCTCTGAACATCCCCTTCCCATCCCTCCTCCTCCCCCAAGAAACTTGCATAAGAGCAGTTGGCTTCATATAATAAAATACAGATTGGCATCATGAACTACATAAACAAGAGGCATTTAATAGACTGTGGAGAGTTCTGGCAGTGGGAGGAACAGTAGCAGCCAAGGAGACACATATGGCTGGCTTAGCAGCATCCTGGACTCATAGGAAGAAGATTCCTGCTTTTAATCCCTAGGGTAGGAGAGGAGGTGGGATAAAGAGAGGGGTGGCTCAGCATCCCGAGTCCACTGCTATGCCCAGATATTTCAAGGAAAGTGCTTAGATATTTTAAATAAGCATTTACCCAGTGCTGATTCTGGGCTAGACACCATTCTCTAAGCCCTTCACAGATTTCAAAAAAAAAAAAACAGTTGTATTAACGTGTAATAATTTGCATCCCATGATGCTTATCTGCTGCAAGCGAGCGTTCAATGAGTTTGAAAGTAAATTTCCAAAGCTGTTAGACCATTGCTCACATCCACCTACAACTAATCTCCACTCCTACTACGAGCCCCAGGCAAACATTGATTTCCTTTTGTCCCTCTGAGTATGCCTGTTTTGGAGTCTCATACAAGTGGTAGAGAATATTCGTACATTCTTTTGTGAGTGGCTTCTTTCACTGAGCACAATTTGTTTCTTCTTATTGCCGACTTGTGTTTTAGTCTATGGCCCTAGTGAGCTACATTTCTTGTATCAGTTCATACTCATAGCACCCAAGGAAGCTACTTCCGTGATTTGGAGCTACAGATGAGGAAGCTGCAACACAATTCATAGTTTGGGAGGTCACACCTAGGGGGTGTGACCTTAGAATTTATGCTCTCAGAGCTTTTGCTCTGCTGCCTCTCAATGAGCACAATGAGCACAAAATATATATTTATGCCCATTTTGGGGAGTTTGATATGTATTCACCCACACTTGGGGGGTTCTTTCATAAAACGGCCACTGCATTTCTAAAGAACTCATGACTTAATTTATGCACTTTGGTAATGTTCTCCCCACCTTGGTGTGTATGTGTGTATGTGTTCATATGTGCAAATGAAGGCACACATGTACCATGACATGCACATGGAGGTCAAAGTCCTTGACTTCCATCTTGTTTGGGGCAGCCTCTTGCTGTTTGCTGCTGGATACATCAGACTAGATGGTCTGGGAGCTTCCAGGTCTCTGGTTCCCATCTTGATATTAGGAGTGCTGGGATTGCAAATCTATACTACTACATTTGGCTTTATGTCAGTATTGGAGATCTGAACTCAGGCTATCATGCTACCGTCTACCGTTACCCCAGCTCCTAATAGTGTTTCTCATCAATGCCTATGTGCTGAACACTTAAGTAGGCACTGAGAGGGACTGAAAGACGTTCTTACCTTCAAAGAATGTAGTGGTTTTATTTGGTAGAGAAGATTCACATGGATATGATAATGTGGATGTGTTAGATCATAATAGCCCAATGCCTAAATACACAATACCGGTATCAAAAGTCAAGCGAATGATGTCAGTGAGAAAAATGGAGAACTTTTGATGGGAAGTGGCTTTGAGGTAGTTCCAGCTTCTTGTCCTAATCAACAACAAATTCTAGGCTTGCGATTATTTCACCATCCCTCCTCTCCCCCTCCCCCTCTCCCCCTCCCCCCCCCTCTGTGTGTGTGTGTGTGTCTGTGTGCAATAGTGGCTTATATATGGAGGTTAAAGTACAGCATTCAGAAGCAGAGTTTCTCTACCATGGATTCCTGGGATTACAGTCAGATCGTCAGGCTTGTGAGGCAGTTGCTGTTACTCACTGAGCCACCATGACAGCTTTCTCTTTCATACTGTATTGTCCCTTCCACCCACAAATTTTTCTCTGTAGTAAGTTCCAACTTTTCGATTCCATCTGTTTGGCTATAATCATACCAAGAAGCTTTTCCTGTTAAGCTGTTTTCAATACAAATTGCTTAAGGAAAGATTGCTCTCTTTGGAAACTTGTCATCCAGAGCAGGGGAGAGGGAGAGAGAGGAGTGGAGAGGAGAAGGGAGGAGAGGGTAGGACAATAGAGGAGTTAATTTTAAATGGCTCACAGCATCCATTTTTGGCCATATATACCTGGCAGTTAGGATCAGAAGATTACCCCAAACTCAGTGGCTTAAAACAATAACCGAGGACTTGCATCATAATTCTGTAGTCACCTGGGCAGCTTTTCTCTGGATTGGTTCATTGGTTTATTAAATTTCTATTTGGCTCATGAATCTGTGGTCAGCAGAGAATTTGGCTTGCTCCTGGTTCATGTACTAACTGTTGGTAAAATTTTTGTCAGGTTAGGACTGTTGGCTTATTATGTGCCTTAATTTTCTTCCATATGGCTTGTGAGGCTCTAACAGAATAACTTGGGAACACCCACAATGCAGACATGTTCCCGAGAACAGAAACACAAGACAGCTCCAGTTTTCAAGCATTTTCCATACCTTGGCATGTGTCATGTTTGCTATTTATTCCCAATAGGCCACATGGCCAGCTCAGATTCAAGGAGTGGAGGGATAGACTCCACCGTTGATGGTAGATCTGCAGTGAAGCTAAGGATGTGAATACAGAGAACAAATCTGTGGTCATTTAATCATCATTTACAAACTCAGTTCATACCATAATTAAAAGTCGGCCAACATGTATTGCATGCTTACAATGTTCATGTATAGCTCTGAGTTTTACATGTATGTTTCCCACAACAGCGCTGACACCCGAGTAATAGTTTCCTTATTTTCAGAGGAATGTCTTGAGTCTCTGAAGAATTCATCTAAAACAGTCATATAGCTAGTAAATGTGGAGCCAGGGGAACTCAGGGTTCTTATCTAGGCAGTGTGGCACTCTGCTGTTCTGTCCATTATGAGCTTGGTGAAACTTGCTTGCTATGCTACCGTATGGCTAACAGCTAATGTGTACTAACATCAACAGAAGACTTAGGAAATACACGACTGGCTCAGTTTCAGACATGTGAGTATATAGTGGTGTTTCATTCTCACCACAGTCTGATAGATTAAAAACCTACGTTTTATCTCCAGCTTACCATTGAGGAATCCAAAGCTCCAGGAAGTAAGTTGTATGTGCAGTCTCACAGCTAGTAGATGAGTAAGCGCTTGTGTAATTCATAGTATCCTTTCATTTGTTTAGACTTTGTTTCAGTCTCAATTTATAGGCGTGGGAGAAGGAGCTCTTAGATCTTACCAGAACTTAAATAAAGAAGATGAATAAACATAAATGAAGAAGAAAAAGTGCTAGATGTGGTGGCTCATGCCAGTAATCCCAGCCCATGGGAGGCTAAAGCGGGAGGCTCACCATGTGTTATGAACAACTTGGGCTGCTGCACATGAAGCAGGAATCATATGGACTGCCCAATACACATGGCATAGTGGAGTTTGCAATGCAGTAACTTTACAGTGCTCCTGTATTTGCTTCTTGCCCGTTAGCATCTTAGCCTTATATCGATTATATAGATTCATTTAACAAATTAGACTGGCAGAAATTAAATGTTAGACAACAGCTTATAAAGTCATGCTCACTGAGTGATGACCATTTAGACCAGCGTTTCTCAGCTTTCCTAAGGCTGTGACCCTTTACTACAGTTCCTCCTGTTGTGGTGAGCCTCAACTATAAAATTATTTTTGTTGTTACTTCATAACTGTAATTTTGCTACTGTCATGAATCATAATGATATGCAACACCTATGAAAAGATCCCTTGAACCCCCAAACCAAGGGTTCATGACCTACAGATTGAGAACTGCTGATTTCAAAGAACTAAAAGTTAAGAGGATTGAAGAATGTTGGTGTGGGGAAACGGGCCTGTAAAAAGCTCCAGAACTGCAAAGTATGTTATTATCTTAATACTTCTACAAGAGTTGATTTTTAATTAAATGTTTGTTTGTGTGTTGTGTACACATGCAGGTGCATGAAGGCATGTAGACATGGCATGCGTGTGGAGGTCAGAGGACACCTTGCAGGAATTGGCTCTCTCCTTCCATCATGTGGATGCTGGGGATCAAACTCAGGATTTCAGACTTGACGACAAGCACCTATTCTCACTTAGACATCCTACTAGCCCTCAGTCATTACCTTTCAGAGATGAAAGTAGTTTGGTGATCTAATTAGAAATATTACCATAGGACATTGATATTTCTTAGGTGGCTCACATTTGAGAAGGGACAGATAAAAAGAGCCCATTGAAATGGGCACTCTTAGGGTTACAGGGACCTTTTGAGGTCTCCGACTTTTCAGATTTTTACCTCTTGCTTTCCTGAAGCAAGGATGTAGTTCCAAAGAACACTGAGAGCTCTCAGGAATTAAGATGATGGCTCAGTGGCCACTTTAGACCTGTGCATGAGCACAGTTGACGCTGCTTGTTGACTTAAGAGAGCAGCTAGTACACAGGTGAGTGATTTGCATGTGGCGTTCAGGGTGGTTTAGGGGAGAAGCCAGTGCTGGACATGAGAAGCCACCACGAGTGAGCCTGTCCTAGAATGGCAGGCCCTAAGAAGAGGCTCCATCTAACACAACCTTCCGTCTATACTAAGTGAAGACAGAGGCTCCCATTTCTGAAGTACTCTTGCATTGAGGCCAAAGAAGGAAAATGAAGATGATGAGAAGAGATGTTTCTGTTGATTTCTAGGGTTAGTGCCAGCAGCCGCAGGCAAAGAATACCTTGGAAGATGCCAGCTAAGTGTTTCACGGGAAATAGCGCACTGTTGTGCACAGCTAGAACCATCATCTTGCCTGTCTCTTCCTATTGTCATCCTTTATGAGAAATTATAGAAAAAAAATACTAGAGCACCGTATCTCTGGCTCCCATATAGAGCAGAGTCTACTTTGAGATGAGAGCAAGCCAGGTTATGGTAGTAGTGTTCTGTGGCAAATGCTACAGAAGGGGAGAGCCCACAGCAGGAAAATGCCGACGTCTCTTATGATCCAGCTAGCAATACATGAACACTTGTATTGTTGGTTATTTTGTTTGTTTTGTTTTGTTTTGTTTTGTTTGTGACAGGTTTTCTTGGTGTGTAGCTATCCTGGAACTCAGTCTGTAGACCAGGCTGGCCTCAAAATCACAGAGGTCTTCCTGCCTCTGCTTCCCAAGGGCTGGGATTAAGGGCATGTACCACTGCTGCCCACTTGTATTATCTGCAAAATGCCTTCAATTCCTGGGAGAAAAGATGTAGAACAGAAAATGAGAGTTCTCAAGCAGAATGTGCTAGGAGGTCAGTGACACACATGTGCATCTTCCTTGGGGTGGGGAAAGCTGTTAAGGGGTCAAAAGGGACTCCTATGTCAGTTGGATGACTGCAGTTCATTGACTCCATTCATTAAATGGCTCTACTTGTGGACTGTAGTGCTTTGAGGTTGCTGAGCTTGACTAGAGATTAAGAGACTTTTGGATGATTTGAGAGAAAGTATGGTTGGTGCTGTGGGGTAAATACTTGATGAGTTTGGCTGCTTGGCTCATAAAACTCCTTGCAAATGTTCCCAAGCAACAGACATGAAAAGAATTAAAGGCACACTTTCGAGGTCTGGATTGTGATTTCTTTTCTTTTTCTTTTCTTTTCTTTTCTTTTCTTTTCTTTTCCTTTCCTTTCCTTTCCTTTTCCTTTTCCTTTTCCTTTTCCTTTTCCTTTTCCTTTTCCTTTTCCTTTCCTTTCCTTTCCTTTCCTTTTCTTTTCTTTTCTTTTCTTTTCTTTTCTTTTCTTTTCTTTTCTTTTCTTTTGTATGTGTGTCATATATGGGCAAGATGACAGCAGACTATATAAAGGGAAAGGACTGCCTCTTTGTGCCCTTGGATCAGGGCTGAGATAGGACTGGGGTTGGTCTTTGTCAATACTTGCAATGGTATTTGTAAAGAGAAAGAAAACATAAAATTGTACTTGGCTAATTTTTCAGATTGCTGGAGGAGAAGGTGGAAGAGGAGGTTGCATGCGCCTCAGCAGAAGCTGCTCTGCTGGGAAAACACAAATTCCCCATGCCCCAAATGGAGAGTGTTTTCTTTCTCTTGGAACAGACTGTTTTGGTTTTGTTTTCTGCATTTTTACATTTTTTTTATGTGCAGCAACTGCTGTTTGCCTTGTCTGATTTTTAAATCATCAGATTCATCACTGTGTGAGTCTCCTTTATCATGTATAATACTCACCATGCCTAGGCTGCTTCATACAGGTTTCCTGAGAGACTTTCAACTGTGCTGTATGCTTCCCTGGCTTCATCCTTCTGGCCCTCTGGAGATCGACATTCTGCAGGTCTTTTCTCTCCTCTATGGACTGTCCTCATTAGCTGACTACATTTGAATGTCTAGCATATGGTGATTAGCTCCTACACTGGGTGTTTAAGCTTGCCCTGCAGATTGATATACATCCATGTGTACGTGCCTCCCTCCAAATGCAAGCAGAGCACAGATGTGGTTATTGTGTGGGTAATCATATATTTGCTAGGAAACTAAATAAAGTTTTATCCTCCTGCCTTAGCAGGCATAATATTTACCTCCTTGACCTGGGTGGAGGCAAGAGAGGAGAAAGAGGAGAGTGGGGGAGGGAGAGGGAGAGAGAGAGAGGTGGGGGGGGGAGAGAGAGAGAGAAGCAGGGAGAGAGAGACAGAGAGACAGAGAGACAGAGAGACAGAGAGAGAGAGAAAAGCAGGCATGGGGCAGAAAGGAGAAACTAGAGTGTGGGAGATAGAGATGCCATATGGAAATGGTTGGAAAACAGATGGGGAAGTCTGGAAAAATCCAATTTGTTGTTCTCAGGTGTTTTAAGGAATGTCTCCATATGAGGGTGTTAGAAAGGATATTGGTGCACACAGTATAAGAATGAGATGATGAACGAGGCAACGTCCCAGGTAAGCTTTAAGTAATGAAATTGCATTAGTACCTGATCATTGGATGCAAAAGTTAGATATCTGTGTGTATTAGGCAGGGTCTGAGTGGAAGGAGTTGGCCAGAGTTGGGGCAGTCAAGTACCTCTTAGTGGAAAGAAAAAGCCTGAAAATAATCTTATTGTAATCCTGTCAGCAAGGAAATGGAAAGGGGGAACAGAAAGTTCCTTGCTAGATGGTTGACTAGCCCAGTTGCATCATGGAGCAACAGGCACTGGCAAGAGATCTCTTACCTATTGCCAGACCACTAACCTCCCTTTCTTTGTTATTACCTCAAGGTTTCTGTGTTTGAATTGGTTTTCTGTTTTATTTTGCTTGCTTTTGTTTTAATTTTTGGCACAGGGTCTCATGCTTTTGCTGTGGTTGGTTTGGAGCTCATTATATAAACCAGGCTCCCCTCTAAACCTCCGAGACCTGCCTGCCTCGGCCTCCCAACCCCAGAGTTAGTATTAAAGACAGAGGCCAGCTTCAAAGTGAGATCTTGCTACAGTCCAGAAACACAGACCTTCCTGCCCTGGCCAACACATACATCCAACCTTTATGCTAATGGCTATACCTTTAGAGGTGATGGAAGCCTGTTTCATGTGTTTGATTTATTGATTTAAAAAACCCCTCTATGTTCTGACCCCTGAATTCCATACATAGTTATCTAATGAGAACTAGATTTGTACTCGGACATATGCTTTAGATGTCCATGTTAGGCTCCTGTTAGTGTACTGTGGTCCCCAAGGAGGAAAGGATCTCATTTTGTCAACTGTTGTGTTCGGGTGTTTATCATAGGATATTAGCACTTAGCAGACCCTTTAAAAGCTTCAGGTTCCTGGTCCTCAGATGCAGCAAGAATGGTCCTGCATCTTCAACTGGACTCCTATTTTGTTGTGCTTTCTGCTTACTATTTGTTTTCCTAATTTGTCTTGTCTTCCCTGTTAATTTCGTGTTCCTAATTAGTGAAGAGGACTGCACTGAGATGGCCTTTTCTTTCCTTTACATCACAAAAGAAGATGGGCAAGTGCATATTTTACTTACTGTGTGCAGGAGATGACTTCTCCAACCATATTTTCTCTTGGTGTGCCCTCAAGAGGAACAAATGAATGTCACATGATCTCAAGGTTGCTGTGCTTCATATTATCTCTGGAGTTTTTATTGTAGGTAGGGAGCTGTTGATGAGTGTCATCAGCCTTTCTAGTGCTCAAAATTGGATTTTTAATAGCAGTTTAGTTTTCCAATCTTCCAAATTATAATCTCATCAGTTATAACTGAACATGTTTTTAGAACCTACATTTTCTCACTTAAAGGTATTTCCCTAGGTATAAGTTTTAAAAACTAAATTAATTACCATTTCACTATTTTTTAATCAGCCCTTAACCGATAATAGAGTAACCTAGAAAGAAAAAAAAAGAAGGAACAAAAAGTCAAATGGGGATTTCTTTCCTTAATCAGAAAGAATCAGATAATCAGATTTGCAATATACAGGTGAAATGGGGGGGGGGGGTTGGAAAAAGAAATATCATATAATTAGTAGGAGCCAAAGTCTTTGACTTGATTAATGTGCTATTTAAAACTGTAGTCAATTCAATGCATGTACAATATACTTACAGACTCTTGGTGAAAAAGAACCAGTTTGTGGATTTGAACACATTAATACATCACTGTGTTGATTTAGATCCCTCTGCCTACCCCCTGCCACCCAGGGAGATTTGGGGATGGTGTGTTTCTGCTTAGGTTAGGTGTGTTTGAAGTATACTCAGTGATCTCCCATAATAAGGAGAAGAAGCCAAAGCAGTGAGCTCTGCAAGCACAGTGTGGAGTTCTTCTGTCTGCCGTACGCACTGCTGCTTTTCTCCATATAACTGTTGCTAGTGGTTTTTGAAAAAAGGACAAGGAATGAACTCATCATGTCATTCAAAATAAAAAGCTGCTTGCTATCAATAACAGATACATTCAAGCTTTTCTCTTGCCGTTTGAGGTGTCTCTAGCAGTTTTAGCCATAGATGGGAAGACCTGAAAGGAAGACTTTCCACCCAGTCTTAGCTGGTCCCAGAAATGTGTTATGAGAGAGTGACATTCTCTCTCTGGGGGACACTGGTTACTGAAAACTTTCAAATCAAGGATTGCCACCTGAGGTCCCAGTTACTGTCATAGCCATGCCTCACCAAAAATTCTTTTGTAATGCACTTTTAAAATGCTAGCTTAATGGCTGGAGAGATGGCTCAGCCATGAAAGGCCCAGCTCACACCTAAAAATTCAAGCTTAGGATCCATGCAAAAAGTGCAGCAAAATGAAAGGACAACTTGGCGGATTTTGTTTACCCCCAGCATATAACAAAGGTCATTCTCTTAACTTTTAAACCCATAGATTCATTTTCTTATTTTCAAACACATCATACGACGGCACAGCACGTGCCCTTTTGGACTTAGTTCAGAGTTCTCTTTGTCAGAGTCATTGTTGTTGCGGTGCATAAGAACACAGGCCATCCTGTCTGCTGTCCTTGGGCATTTGGAAATTTTCTGGTTCAGGGTTACTATAATGTTAGTAGGGCTTCTGTGGACATTAGTTTGTTTGCTGGTGATTCTTCTTCTTCTTCTTCTTCTTCTTCTTCTTCTTCTTCTTCTTCTTCTTCTTCTTCTTCTTCTTCTTCTTCTTCTTTCTCTTCCTCTTCCTCCTTTTCCTCCTCCTCCTCTTCTTCCTCCTCCTCCTCCTCTTATCCAACACAGAATCTCATTGTGCTAGCCTGAATATCTCTACCTAAGCAAGGATAGCCTTAAAGTTTGTGAACTTCTGAACTTCTTGCCTCTTCCTCCCAAACACTGCCTGATTTAAACAAGGCTGGAAATATGAACCTGGGCTTCATACATGCTAGCCAGTCACTCTGTCCAATGAGCTACATGGTCAGTCTTCTCTGAGCTTTCTCAGAGATGAGTTTTGTAGAAGTGTAGGTGGTTTGCATTTCTCTTGAGAATACAAGTACATGACTCTGAGAGGCAAATTTGGATCATTTCAGAGGGGTTGGATGAAGACAATTACTAGTAGTATTTTTGGACCAGGGAAGCAGTGACAGAATATGCATCTGGCAGGCATTTTTTTTCCAATTTGGCCTCACCTGTTCTAGGTGTTCTGGCGTCTTCATTAAAGTGAGGGAGGAGCTTGGGAGGAATCTTTTCCTTTAACCAGAAAACCACCCCTTTCATCTGATCCCTTGGCAGTGCTGGAATCACACCCAAGAGTTTTGTATTAAGAATGAGTTCTCTGGGTTTTTAAAAAGAATTTGCACACAGGTGATCTAAGGTTCCTTGTGCTCACTTGAGAGATGCAAAAACCTGGTCTATACCGCTGTGCTTGGGAGGGCTGATGGGTGCACATGAAATTGGCATTTTATGGGTGTTATTTCACTCAGTCCTCACATGAACTCATGAGGTAGCCATCTTCTTATTCCTATGTTTGAGCTAGAGATGTAAGGCAGTTGAGTGACACTCCTTGGGACATACATGTAAAGATTCAGAGTGGAATCGAACAGTGTGTGCTAGGGCTTCCCTTCCACCTTTTCCTCTATAATTATCCAAGTTAGAACATCCTGATCCCACACTTTCTGTTTCACAATCTTTCACATAAGCCACTATGGAGACAGTGGTTTACCTTTTTGGGCCCAAGTCTTTGCTTCTCTGGTAAAACTATTGTCCAAGAAGTCAAGGTATAATATGGAGACAGCCTCTCTTGCACTTCCATTTCAGATCACATTTTGGCCATTTGTAGTTCCCCTTTCATGTGTTCAATCCTATGTGATTGCTGCTGGCAACCTACAAGATACAAGCTGGGGGTGAGAGCCAGTTAGGAGAGTGTGTGTCTATCACTCAAAAGGCTCAGGTTCAATCATCTAGCACTGCATGAATTGGGCATGGTAGTGTATCCCTGTAATCCAACACTCAGGGGCCAGAAGCAGGAGAATCAGGAGCTTAAGGCTCTTCTCAGATACATAGATAGATTGAGGCCAGCATGTGCCAATGAGACCCTATCTCAAAAAAGGGCAGGAGGAGGAAGAGGGAAGGAAGGAAGGAAAAAGGAAGGAACAAAGACAGAGTTGTGAAATATACTCTTATTTTGCCAGATCCCTACCTTTTTGAATTTCAGGCACCCAAGGAGGATCCTGCAACCCACACTGAATGGATGAAACTCTGAGGCACTGAAGCGCTTCACATTTTCAGTGGAGTTTAGTCTCTTCCTCACCTCCCTCCCTCCCTCCTTCCCTCCCTCCCTTTCTTTCCCCCTCCCTCCTCTGATGACTCTCCTAGAAGTTTATCTTTTTATTTAGCTTTTTTGGTTGACTTTTGGTTTGGTTGAGCATTTTTATTTCCTGCCTTTCTTCTTGTTCAGCTCTGTATTTGTTTACTTTGGTTTGTATATGTCTATTGTATGTCTGTGCATTGGAGACTGTGTGCAGAGACTATAGTCAACCACAGCTCTGAGGAGGCCAGCTGACTAGGTTAGACCTTAGAGCCACCATGTCTGGGAGCAGGGGTGTCTGCGGGTTGGACCTCTCTTCATCAAGCCTTCTCGTTTATTTTGGCTCTTTTTTGTGGTACTTGGAATCGAATCTAGGGCTTCATGCATGCTATTCAAGTGTTCTGCTTCTGAACTTTATCCCCAGCTCAAACTTTCCCATTTTGAATGAGCCAATAGGGTGGAAAAGGGCAACAAAAGACTTTCTAAATTAACATTAGTCTCAGCATACAAAGCCATAGGCTTCATTGTGAAGGCTATATTTTCATAATTATACATACTGATCATTATATTTTGTTCTTATTTGTCTATCCCACTGCCTTCTTCTTCTCCTCCTCCTTCTCTTCCTCCTCTTCCTCCTTCTTTTTCTACCCACCTTTCACTGGTCCTTTTCCTTCCCCTAATTAGTTTCTCTTTCTACTTTCTTGCCACATATATTTATTCCCTTTGTTTGTTCTCCCTCCTCATCCCTTTAGAACTCTTGCTCCCTCTCATGATCCTTTTCCATTTTCTTGTACTAAATAATCTAGAGTTTCATATGAGAAGAGACAACCCATATTTGTCATTCTGACGCTACCTTTTTTTCTTAACATGATATCTAGTCTCATCTATTTGCCTACAAAAGCCATAATTTCATTTTTCTGTGTGGCTGAATAAAATTCCATTGTGTGTACTACATGTTCCTCTATCCATTCATTCTTGATGTCATCTATTCTGGTTCCATATCTTAGCTATGATGAAAATTGAAGAAATAAACATGGATATGCAGGTACTCACGTCTGTGGTATGCTGATGTAAAATCCCATGAATATATATCTATGGGTGGTACTGCTACATCCTATGGCACTTCTATTTTTAGGGTTTTTTTTCCTTCGAAAATTCCATACTACTTTCCATAGTGCAGTACAAGTTTACTTTCCCAACAGACGTGAATAACGGTTCTTCTTTTCCCACATCCTTGGTGCCATCTGTTGTCATCTGTCTTCTGACTAGGCTGAGATGGAGACTCCGTGCAGTTTACAATCACACTTCCTTGATGGCTACAGATGTTAAACACTTTTCCAAATATTTTTTAATTAATTAATTTTTCCCAATTTTTATTAGGTATTTTCTTCATTTACATTTCAAATGCTATCCCAAAAGTTCTCTATACCCTCCCCCCCCTCCTCTACCCACTCCCACTTCTTGGCCCTGGTGTTCCCCTGTACTGGAGCATATAAAGACCAAGGGGCCTCTCTTCCCAATGATGGCCGACTAGGCCATCTTCTGCTACATATGCAGCTAGAGACAAGAGTATTTGCCAGTTTTATTTCTTCTTTTGAAAACTGTCTATTCAACTTATTAGCTACTTATTGATTGGATGACTTATTCTTAGTGTTTAATTTGGGAGTTTTTTTTTTTTTTTTTTTTTTGCCATGATTTTAGGAGGAAGCCCAAGAAAACAAGGCTCCCCACCTCCCGTTTTTTATTTTTTATTTTACTTATTTACATTTCTTTTTTTTTTTTTTTTTGTATTTCTGCCAGATGTCAATCTTTTTTTTTCCATTTTTATTAGGTATTTAGCTCATTTACATTTCCAATGCTATACCAAAAGTCCCCCATACCCACCCACCCCCACTCCCCTGCCCACCCACTCCCCCTTTTTGGCCCTGGCGTTCCCCTGTACTGGGGCATATAAAGTTTGTGTGTCCAATGGGCCTCTCTTTCCAGTGATGGCCGACTAGGCCATCTTTTGATACATATGCAGCTAGAGTCAAGAGCTCTGGGGTACTGGTTAGTTCATAGTGTTGTTCCACCTATAGGGTTGCAGTTCCCTTTAGCTCCTTGGATACTTTCTCTAGCTCCTCCATTGGGAGCCCTGTGATCCATCCATTAGCTGACTGTGAGCATCCACTTCTGTGTTTGCTAGGTCCCGGCATAGTCTCACAAGAGACAGCTACATCTGGGTCCATTCAATAAAATCTTGCTAGTGTATGCAGTGGTGTCAGCGTTTGGATGCTGATTATGGGGTGGATCCCTGGATATGGCAGTCTCTACATGGTCCATCCTTTCATCTCAGCTCCAAACTTTGTCTCTGTAACTCCTTCCGTGGGTGTTTTGTTCCCAATTCTAAGGAGGGGCATAGTGTCCACACTTCAGTCTTCATTCTTCTTGAGTTTCATGTGTTTAGGAAATTGTACCTTATATCTTGGGAATCCTAGGTTTGGGGCTAATATCCACTTATCAGTGAGTACATATTATGTGAGTTCCTTTGTGAATGTGTTACCTCACTCAGGATGATGCCCTCCAGGTCCATCCATTTGGCTAGGAATTTCATAAATTCATTCTTTTTAATAGCTGAGTAGTACTCCATTGTGTAGATGTACCACATTTTCTGTATCCATTCCTCTGTTGAGGGGCATCTGGGTTCTTTCCAGCTTCTGGCTATTATAAATAGGGCTGCTATGAACATAGTGGAGCATGTGTCCTTCTTACCAGTTGGGGCATCTTCTGGATATATGCCCAGGAGAGGTATTGCTGGATCCTCCGGTAGTACTATGTCCAATTTTCTGAGGAACCGCCAGACTGATTTCCAGAGTGGTTGTACAAGCCTGCAATCCCACCAACAATGGAGGAGTGTTCCTCTTTCTCCACATCCACGCCAGCATCTGCTGTCACCTGAATTTTTGATCTTAGCCATTCTGACTGGTGTGAGGTGGAATCTCAGGGTTGTTTTGATTTGCATTTCCCTGATGATTAAGGATGTTGAACATTTTTTCAGGTGCTTCTCTGCCATTCGGGTATTCCTCAGGTGAGAATTCTTTGTTCAGCTCTGAGCCCCATTTTTTAATGGGGTTATTTGATTTTCTGAAGTCCACCTTCTTGAGTTCTTTATATATGTTGGATATTAGCCCCCTATCTGATTTAGGATAGGTAAAGATCCTTTTCCAATCTGTTGGTGGTCTTTTTGTCTTATTGACGGTGTCTTTTGCCTTGCAGAAACTTTGGAGTTTCATTAGGTCCCATTTGTCAATTCTCGATCTTACAGCACATGCCATTGCTGTTCTGTTCAGGAATTTTTCCCCTGTGCCCATATCTTCAAGGCTTTTCCCCACTTTCTCCTCTATAAGTTTCAGTGTCTCTGGTTTTATGTGAAGTTCTTTGATCCACTTAGATTTGACCTTAGTACAAGGAGATAAGTATGGATCGATTCGCATTCTTCTACATGATAACAACCAGTTGTGCCAGCACCAATTGTTGAAAATGCTGTCTTTCTTCCACTGGATGGTTTTAGCTCCCTTGTCGAAGATCAAGTGACCATAGGTGTGTGGGTTCATTTCTGGGTCTTCAATTCTATTCCATTGGTCTACTTGTCTGTTTCTATACCAGTACCATGCAGTTTTTATCACAATTGCTCTGTAGTAAAGCTTTAGGTCAGGCATGGTGATTCCACCAGAGGTTCTTTTATCCTTGAGAAGCCTTTTTGCTATCCTAGGTTTTTTGTTATTCCAGATGAATTTGCAAATTGCTCCTTCTAATTCGTTGAAGAATTGAGTTGGAATTTTGATGGGGATTGCATTGAATATGTAGATTGCTTTAGGCAAGATAGCCATTTTTACAATGTTGATCCTGCCAATCCATGAGCATGGGAGATCTTTCCATCTTCTGGGATCTTCTTTAATTTCTTTCTTCAGAGATTTGAAGTTTTTATCATACAGATCTTTCACCTCCTTAGTTAGAGTTACGCCAAGATATTTTATACTATTTGTGACTATTGAGAAGGGTGTTGTTTCCCTAATTTCTTTCTCAGCCTGTTTATTCTTTGTATAGAGAAAGGCCATTGACTTGTTTGAGTTTATTTTATATCCAGCTACTTCACTGAAGCTGCTTATCAGGTTTAGGAGTTCTCTGGTAGAATTTTTAGGGTCACTTATATATACTATCATATCATCTGCAAAAAGTGATATTTTGACTTCCTCTTTTCCAATTTGTATCCCCTTGATCTCCTTTTGTTGTCGAATTGCTCTGGCTAATACTTCAAGTACTATGTTGAAAAGGTAGGGAGAAAGTGGGCAGCCTTGTCTAGTCCCTGATTTTAGTGGGATTGCTTCCAGCTTTTCTCCATTTACTTTGATGTTGGCTACTGGTTTGCTGTAGATTGCTTTTATCATGTTTAGGTATGGGCCTTGAATTCCTGATCTTTCCAAAACTTTTATCATGAATGGGTGTTGAATCTTGTCAAATGCTTTTTCTGCATCTAACGAGATGATCATGTGGTTTTTGTCTTTGAGTTTGTTTATATAATGGATTACATTGATGGATTTTCATATATTAAACCATCCCTGCATTCCTGGAATAAAACCTACTTGGTCAGGATGGATGATTGCTTTAAAAATATGGAACGCTTCACGAATTTGCGTGTCATCCTTGCGCAGGGGCCATGCTAATCTTCTCTGTATCGTTCCAATTTTAGTATATGTGCTGCCGAAGCGAGCACGGGAGTTCTTTATAGAACATCCATCTAATGTATAGGTGACAAGATATCCTCCCCCCACTTTTTTATTAGCTATTCTCTTCATTCTGCTGATTGTTTTTCATTGGTGTGCAGAAGCTTTTAATTTCCTGCAATCCCATTTGTCTATTTTTGGGATTATTCCTTATGCAATTAGAGTTCTTTATAGAAAGTCTTTGGCTATGCCTGCATTTTGAAATGTGTTTTCTGTTTTCTGCTAGCAGTTTCAAGTCTTATAGTATTGTTTTTGATCCATTTTAAATCAGTTTCTACGAAGAAAGAGAGGTATGTTAAAAGACTTATTTTTTCCAATATTGGTTTCTAACACATTTGGTGCCATGAGGTGGATATACCTGTATAGGTTTATGTCGGGGTCTTCTCCTCTATTCTGTTGGTCTCTGTATTCATTTTTGTGATGGTTGCATGCTGTTTTTGTTACTATGACTCTGTAGTGTAATTTGGGATCAACTATTTTGACTACCTCCATTTCTTCCTAGGATTGTTTGACTATTTTGGGCCACTCATGCTTCCATAGGAATTTTAGACTTGTTTTTTTTTTTTTCTAGCACTGTAAAGAATGCCATTGGAATTTTGGTGGGGTTTCATTAAATCAGTACATTGCTTTTTCTCCCACCATATTCATTATACCAATCCAAGAGCATAAGAGACATTTTATCTTCCAGTGTCTTCTTTAGTTTCCATCTTCTGTGACTTAAACATTTTATTAGGGAGCCTTTCATCTGCTTAGGTATATCACAGGGAGTTTATTGTTTCTTTTATCCTAGGAATTAAATCCCCTGCCCTCCAGATTTCCTTTATTTTCTTTCTTCTTTCTTTTTTCCTTTCCTTTCTTTCCTTTCTTCCTTTCTTGTCTTTTAACCAAGATCATTATTAGTATGCAGAAAAGCTATTGATTTTTGTATTATAAGTTTGTATCTTGAGACTTTGTTCAAAGTGTTTACTAGCTCTAAGTATAGGTTCATGACATCAGCATATTAGGATTATTTGACCACTTTTCATGTTTGTATCCTTTTTATTTCTTTTATGCTCTAGCTAAGACTTTGAGTATTGTATTGAATATAAACATTCAAAATGGACACTCTTAAGTTTTAAAAATAAGGGTTTTTGAAATGTGCTTATTTAAAACAAAGCTATTTAAAAATAATATTTCAACTGCTGAAGGTCGGTTTCTGTCTTATGAATGTGATTGCCATTATAGTACCATTTGTTAATTCCCTTATTACAAATGTCATCGCTTGTTTATGCTTTTACTTATATGATTTTTTTGCTACAGTTTAAGTCATGGGGAGATGAGGGTTACACTAGAATGAAGACACTCAGATCACATTTTTTGGCTCCTTTTCTCCAGTCTCAATGAAACTTGTGCTAAAATTTAGGAAATAGAGCCAAGACCATAGTTCTGTGGTTGAATGCTCATGTAGCAAGGCATGTATAAGAGCCTGGGTTTGATACCCAGAAAGAACTCTCTTTCTCTTTCTCTCTCTCTCTCTCTTTCTCTCTCTCTCTCTCTCTCTCTCTCTCTCTCACACACACACACACACACACACACACACACACACACACACACCATATCCATTGCCATCATTAGGGAGTTACCAGTATCAGAATCAAACTGTAAAATAAGAAGGATCAATGCTGAGGGATACATATTATATTTGCATATCTAAAACAGTGAGAAATAAGTTGTGTGGACCTTAGGGATGGGTATGCCTGGGGGCTTAATGTCTAGGTGAAGCATTTAATCTCTGGGGTGAAATCTTAGTCCAGAGAACACAGAGAGGTTTCACAGCAAAACGTCATCTGATGAATCCTGCTGTATAAAATGGCAGACAAATGGTCATAAATCTGTTTGGTGATTTTTGTGTCTCCTTCTGGCTCTGTTTTGCAATATGGTAGACTTGATTTCCTAGTGAGTCTCCTGACATCATGTCTACTGTGTTAAGATTAAGACATTTAGTTAGTATGTGAAATATGATCAGAGTAAATAGCAAGGTTGTTGAGGTATCATCTCTGATCTTAGGGGAAATTAAAGGCAGGGAAAATAAAAGGGAGAAAGAGTTAAAGAGAGAGAGGAAGAAGAGAGTGAAAGGGAGATGGATACTATAAGGTGGTTTAGAATTATTTCAAACGTCATCTATAGTATCCTTTTAAATATGAGAATTTCCCTCCAACCCAGATGTTTTAGGCCTCTATCATTGAAGTCCGTTGTGAGAAGTGAGCTGAGTCTTCATACTCCTTCCAGCTTGATCTCTCTTTGCTTGTAAACAACAGGCAGGAGACAGAGACGTTTCTCACATGCCTAGGTGACTAAAGATCAGGAGTTATCCCCAAGTGCTGTCATCTAACCCTGAGGACAGAACTGTCTTTCCTACAGATCCCATGGTCTGCATGGTCTGCATGTGGTTCCATCATCTAGATCATCATAGGCTCAGATAGAGCACTTTAGAGTATAGTGGGAATCAATCTGGATCTTCGGAATGAAAAGACCCTCATCTACAGGAATGCTGCAGCCACATGCTGAGCAGTTAGCACTGCCAATTCTTTCCACCTCTGATCCCCAAAGCAGGGATTCTTTAAGCCAGTGAAGTTCAAATGCAAAACCATAGTGGCAGCAGGAGGAAGGGTTCTATCTTTCTTTGCAAAGATGCCAGAGGAGCAACAACCATGCATTTAAGCATGAGTTTGAGTTGGGTACATTATGTACATGTTTTAATAGAGAAGAGTCGCATTTTCCAATGATATGCAGAAAGTGAAAAACGTTTCAACATAAACACACATGATTTATTTACCACATAATATTAAGACTGTTGAGCCAAGCCAGGAAGCAGGGGTTGCCAGTAAACTCTTAACAGATACCAGAAGAAAAATGAGAACCCAGCTTATTAAGTGGTGGGAAAGAATAAGTGGTGGGATTATGGAATTCTTTCTGAAGACCCCTTATAGAAATGAGTGCAGCGTTCTTGAGCTGTGGCCGATTTATACAGCAGGCATTGTCCCTCGTTTGTATGAGCTTGCCAGATCATGGAGAGCCAGGATGCCTCCTCCCATAAGAAGAACAATTTTTCCTCAACTAGATAACCAGTTTATTGTCAACCTATAATATATAGTTGTCAAAACCTCTAAGCTTGTGCTGTCCAATATAGCCATCTCTAGCTTCAATACTGTAAGTATAGAAACACAGTGGCTATGATTGAGCATCTGGATTTAAATTTTTACTTTATCTTAATTAATTTAAAATTTAAAAGTGGTATTTGATTAGTAGAAACATATTAGTATCTTTGAAATAATGTCCATATGTGAATCTAGTGTGTGTGTGTGTGTGTGTGTGTGTGTGTGTGTTTAATTCAGTTGTTTATTTCCTAAGTCCTGAGTACAGATCAAGTACTCTTGATGGAAATTTTCTACTCACACTTGAGAGGCACTGTAACAAACACATGTGATTTCAAAGACCAAGTGAAAAAAGAGAATATGAAATGTTTCCTTAGTAATTGTGTACAGGGATCACATATATTAAAAGTATATTTTAGATAAATTAAATATATCATTTCATTTCACCTCTTTCCCCTTTTTCTTTTAAAAACATGGCTACTGCAAAAATTCAGATCCATGCGTGGGTTGCATTGTATTTCAGGAGAGGAGTAATTTGGGTCTGCATTTGGTTGTTAAGGCTCACTTTGCAAGTTCCGATTGAAATGAACTGGGATGTAAGACAAATGGTGAGAACCTCTAGTCTCACAGGAATGCAAAGTTCTTCCTGCTCTTTCCTGCTGTTCCAAGAACTCAATCATCAATTGATGTGCATAATGCAAATTTCTGAGTGCTGGGAAAGTTGGGGATCACGTTCTATTTCTATTTAACTTGCCTGCATGCTGTTGAAGCCTTAGGTCAATGAAGAATGTAGTTGGAAAAGGAGTCCAGGACAGTGTGTTTTCCTGCTAACCTGTCTGTCTTAGGTTGAGCTCCAGAAACACACTCTGATCCAGGGGTTTTTATACATGTAGGCTCCTGGAGAGTGCCTGTAGGATCTACAGATGGAAGAGGTTAGGAGCAGGGCTGCCCATGCAGATAAGCTGAAGAACCATGCATTTCAACAGAGACATCAGCTCTGGAATTGAGTTGGCCTCTAACAGTTTTCCAAAGTTAAGGAAGATGTTCTAGCTTTTGTATCCTCCAACTTACCACTCTTTGGGTGTTGTCTCTAGATAGAAGGCAGAACCTTGACTGATACAACTTTCTTCTAAACAAGGCAATTTCAAGGGCCATAAACAGATGTAAGCTCTTACAACCTAACTGTCCCAGCAACTGGAGTTGGGGGTGCATCATTACAGAATGAGAGGGAAAGTGATATTAGTGACACACTACAGCATCTACCGTGTGTGTGACAAAACTTTTCCTGAGGTAGTGCAACATGCATCTCTACTCATCCCAGGTAGGGAACTCATGACAGACCAAAGTACAGACATTCTCCAAATCCAATTTAGTGAACTAATGAATTTCTACAAGAATATGGGTGAGGGGTTACTTACAGGCGCAGAAATGTCTCAAAGAGAACTGCATCACCAAAGCCCATTCCAGCACAGGTGACAGCTTACAAAGCTGGGAATCTGGAGCACGCTGCATAGTCTGCAAGCAGCTCAATCAGTTGGATAGTGTCCTTTTTAGATGTCTCGGGTGGTCTAAATCTCTTCTAGGCAGCTCATCTAGTTTCTGCTTCTTTCAGGCAGCCAGGCTGGGCTCCCAGTTGTCTTTGCTGCTTTTCTCCTCTGAGAGTCTGAGTTCAGGAAGTCCGAGGAGGGACTCTCAACTTTAATTGCTTATTCTGAGAGGGAGGGGCCTAGTGAATCTGCTCAGTTTTAGGGACTTCCTGAAACTCTTTTAAATTGTTTACCTTCCTATTTAAGGAGCTTCCCTGAAGGGTCAAATGTTTTAATCTTGGAGGAAACTATTATACAGCATGCTATATCAATCTTGCTGTAATCACCATTTAGCTGAACCTAGAGATACAAAGCCTTCTAAAGAGTTTCACTCTTGATGTTAGAACACAGACAAATAAGAGATGCACGTAAAAATAAGAGAATTGCAGGTGGTGGTGGTAGAAATGAACAGAGAATGAAAGGGGAGACTCGATATAATGACATCAGAATGAAAGGGGAGACTCGATATGATGACATCATTAATGAATTCTTTGATGCCATACTCAAGAGCTATTTAACTTTTCTCTACCTTCTGAGAAAGGATGAGAAGGAAGATTTATCCCAAACTAGATACTCTGTGTAGATCAGGTTATAAAAAAAAGTCAAGACTGTCTTCTTAGACTGGCATTCTACAGACTTTTCATACATGCCGACAACAAGCTAAGGAAGAGAGCAGAGAGCAGAAAGACTCCCAGTCCCTTCCAGTTTGATCTGCAATTAGCTGCTTCAGAGCTCTAAAGCCACTTAGTCTGAAAACATGATTGTAATTCTACTTAGTGTGCCTTCCTGCTAATCTAGCTGGCTGTTTTATTTCCTACTTTCTTTTTTTTCAAATTTTTTAAAAATTAATTTAATTTTACTCTTCTACTTATTCACTTTACATCTCACTCACTGCCCCCTCCTGGTCACCACTCCCACAATTCCCTGCTTTCTACTTGCTCTTTCTGCCAATTTTCTTTTGGTACCATCCTATGTTTACAAACAACGATTAATGAGAGATGCACAATAGCCTATGATCATTGGATAGGACAACATTCTCCAAAGCCTCTTCTGCTTCTCCTGCCTGTTATCTGCACTTTAACAGCTGTGCCTATTGTACATGTACGTGCTCATACAGGGATGCGCATGCTCCATCACTCACACGTCTCTAAAACTACATTAGTGCAAACAAGGTTAAAGCTGCCCCAAGCTACTTCATTTCCCTTCCAGCTCTTTCCTTTAGTCCTTTCCTATCTCCAGCCACCTAGTCTTTGCCTCTCATTTCATGCTGCCTCTGAGAGGAAAAAAACCTCATTATTTCTGATTTAGGGGGTCTTAATGCCCTCCCCTAATACATGTCATGCCCATTGCCAGCTTGTTACAGCATCACAAGAGAATTTGGAGCCTGGTTTATCTGACAGAGGTAATGGCTCTCTAGAGGAATGAGGGTTAGAAAGAATAGAGACCAAGAAAGGAAGTGAAAGAAGGGAGGGGTTAGGAAAGGATTGTAATTTTCAGAGTTGTGAGCCTCGGGACGTTTAGATTAGTTGGGTCCAGCCACATGATAAATACAGTGTGTTTTTATCAGACGTCTAAAAACTAGCAGAGCCAAAGACATGTCACTGAAGCTTGCGGGCAGCTATAGAGGAAAGCTACAATGGACTTGTTAAGCCCATCCTCCTCCTTTCCTCCTGAAATGTAGCAAATGTTCAGATCATGCTCAGGAAGCTTACAATTGAACAGCTTTCATAGATAACCTTCGTTGTATTCATTGGTCCAACGGGCAGGAATTAGGTACCCTTTGTTTCCCTTAACATGCAGGTTTGGCAAATAGTAGGGGCTCAGACAATGTTTAGTAATGTGTGGTGCAAACATCAGTGAAGTTTCCCAGCTCTTTTGGCTTTGGCTCTCAAAGAAACAGACCCGGACAAAATTATCAAACCGTAGATAGCTTCTGGGAAGGAGTTTATACAAAAACCACTGGTAGATAGTGAGGATATGGTGTAGGGAAGAAGGGCAGTCAATTAAGGGAGGTTCCTAAGCTTAATCTTACAGAAGGATAATCTTAGCCAGAGGCAGGGGACTGGATGTTTATACACAGCTTCCAAAGAGACATTGGTAGTGTTGAGCTCCTAGGAATGGTGTTTTTCTGGCATTTTCAGATGACTTTGTGCAGGGGCCAATTTAGCCTTCCACAATCCTGGCTAGGCAAAAAATAGCTCTCAGGCTCAGGCACAGGCATCAGCCAGTGGTGACCTACTAGAACTCACTAGGTTAAGTTTGAGGGCTACGTATTGGCTACTGAGAGGATATCTCTTATTTTAAAATTATTTTTATATGTTTATATTTTTTAAAAATTATGTCTGTGCTTGGCAGGGAGGAATGCATATGCATGCAGGTGCCCAAGGAGGCCAGAAGTGGGTGCAGCACCTGATGCAGGTGCTGGGAACTGAGCTCAGGTCTCCTGTGTTCTTAGCCACTGAGACATCTCTCTCTAGTCCTGATAGTGTTTCTTATTGGTAGTAAAGTTTCTTGTAACTGTATATTCGTTGAACAGATAGTTTTCCAGCTATTCCTATATCCTTGGCATTGTACTGCTGCAATAATGAACAAAACATGCCAATCTCTGCTCTCAGAGAAACTTCTGTTTAGTGGAGACTAAGAAGTCTATCATACAGTGCATCAGCTGGTGGTGACAAAATAAAACAAAGATGGAGGCTAATTATGCCTTCCCAAGGGCAACTTATTGACAGGTCCAATCTAGGGAAGCCATACTGAGAAGTAGAGAGCTGACTCAAAAGCCAGAGAGGAACATTGTTACATGGCTATGTGAGAAAGATATTTCTAACCAGAACAAACACTGCCCACCCAAAAGTTCCATAGCCGAAATATGTGCCCACCATACCCAAGGAAGAGAAAAGTGGTTGGTGTGAATAGAGTGAGATAAGGACTCTAGGAGTTGAGCTAAGAGAAATCCGAAGGTAGGAACAACAGTGCAGGTCAGACAGGACTTGGAGGATGATGTACAGGCATTTGCCTCTTATCATCAATGGGATGTGAGGAGGGTTCTACTTAAAAAATGACAACTCATCTTGCAACATTGAGAACATTCTAAGGTCTGGCAGAGATGAGTGGACGCCTACAGACCGGTTAAAGCATATCTTCCAGAGTATTCTAGTTTACTCCATAATAAAAGTAAATAAATATGAGTGGAATCAGATATATCAAAGCCTATATGGGCATGGCCACATCACTGTTTCTGCTGTGTTCTATTCTGTTGGGCTGAAACAAGTGGTAAAGCAAGAAAAGATGTGAGGGAAGGGGAATCATACTTACTTTGTGATAGGAGATGCTGAGAAATCACTTTGTGAAGGGGTATGGATACAGAAAGGAAAATTAGTGCAGCCACTTTTTCAAAGTCTACCATGACAAAGACATCAAATTGAATTTCTAACATCCTTATTTTTATAAATGTGGGGTACCTTTTTCTATGTCGTACAATGGAAGTAGAGTCCAAGAAGGTGTACTATATGCACTTCAGACTACAAGCATCATATGTACCATAGTGTATGTATGTGCAATGCCCCCTAGCCCCCAATAGACTTCTGGGTAGCTCATTTTTTTCTCTAAAGTGTTTCTTATAAGGTAGGAAAGAAAAAGAGTATTTTGATAGTTTACAGATACAATTTTTCCAGGTCCAAAAGTGACTTTGAAGTCTTAGCTGTAAAATGAAGGATAATTTGGCATGTTCTACTCTATGCATACTGTGCTGTGGAACAAAATGAATGGTCCAGAAAGCTGAACCTATGACCTTATGAATGCTGTGTGCTTCCTTGGGATCATGGGTGACATTTACAGAGAGCAGAGTGCATCCCAAGCAAGGTGTCTCGAAGTTCAAACTTTTCATTCTTCCTCTTTTTAGTGCAGCCTGAGAATGAAAACATCTAAGCAAACACCCATTCGGTGACATGAACCATTTTGGATGCAGTGGGTAATAATCCTCCCCTTGCACCACTAAAGGCCTACTTGAGTTGAAAGAAAATTCTCCCCGAGAAAGGTCTTCAAGCGCATGTAATGAAGGAGATGTTGTCTATAACTTTGTATGCCATTTACTTTAATAAGTTGTGGGAGTGATTTAGTGATCAGAGGGCACTGACATTTGAGGAGGGAAAGACAAAGTTCACTGCTCCTGATGCGACTTTTCTCTTCACCTCTCGACTCTGGCCTTGCAGCCATAGAATCTTTGAAAGATGGGTATCCTCTGAGTTTTGAAAGCAATAAAATTCTTTTTAAAGAAAAGTACATAGGCCCAGATGAGCTTCTCCTTTAGACATCTGATGTTGAAGATGTTTCTGTTGAGGGGAAGAGTTTTCCATTGTATTTGAATTTTTCTCGCATGTTCTGTTTGCGCAAATGAGCGAGAGCTGAGTTTGGAGTACCTGGAGTGGATCTCCTGCAAAGAAGTTTTCTGTTACCAACTTTTTGATGCCCACTTCTTCACAGTGAGAAGAACAAAAGACTATATGTGGGTTTTTATAAGTAACTCTTGAAATATCTCAGCTATGTGACAATGTATTAATGATTAAGAATCAATTAACAGTTTTTTACAAAGTAAGCTTTATTTCCTCTACAGTACTTGAACCTAACCAACATAGCTGTTTACTTTCAATCTTTTTTTCAGTGTGTCAAACATATCACAGGGGCAGATGCTCTGGCCTCAAGGATGTTTGATCTGCCTCTCATGAGGTCTTGTAGGGATGAGGATCATTTCCCAGTTTTCTGAACCATAGAAAATAGCAGAATATTAACATTTGGTACTTGTTGATATCTGGTAGCCATTTTGCCAGCGTGCCAGGGGCAACGGTGTCAGGTTTCTGTAGAGTTGGAACCTGCAATTAATTCAGGAAATATCCAGCTAGTGGGTATGGGACTGAGACCCCTTACCTGGTGCCATTGTGGATTGCAGAGGTATTCTAGGATAGGGAGAAATTGTAGCTGGGGTTTCCAAGTTAGTAAGTGACCATGACCCTCATACTCAATGGTTTTCTTTTCTATTAAATGTTTTTTAGACATCAATTATTTTTACTTTAGAAATAACAATTGCATATATAACACTTTAAAGTGGAGAGTAGAATGATAATTTTCAGAGGCTGGGATGGGATGAAGGAGACTGTGGTCAGTGTCTTTCTTAATGCTCTGAGGGATCACAGGGGCTGAAAGTAAGAAAGCCACTAACACACTGGCTTTGTCTCAAGCAAGGCTGTTCACACCTACCCCAGAGGCTCTGAGAACAATAGTAAGCTTGCTACCACCCTAATATCCAAATTACAAGGGGAGTACAAAGGAAAACAAACGCAAAGAAGTATGGTTGTCAGTGTGTCTTAAAGATTCTCATCATAGACATAGGAATCTTAATTACTGCATTAAATAACAAGCGTTAATGGGGAAGTTCATCAACCATCATCACTGGGAGTAAGGGTTAGATAAATACGATTTGAAGGTATCAACTGTAACATGTTAAGAAAACATCGAATTTTATTCATATCAAATTCACAAACACTGCTAATGTCACTGTGCTCTTTTTTTCATATAATAAAAGCAAACATCAAGTTTCAGTCATAAATTAATGAAAACAATCTACCCAAGGTGCTTTGAACTAGGTTTAGAACTACTATGTGTATCCACTCTTGTGCTGAACCCTGAACATCCATTATTCCTAGACTTTACCACAGCCCATAAATACAGGAGCATTAGCCTCAGTTTTTAGATGAGGACTCAACCATTTGGACATAATTAATCCAACATCACAGCAGTGGCATTCTAGATCTAAACCAGAGTTTTGTGACGCAAGAGAGTCGGTTCTCTTTCCCACTGCATGTTCCTGGGTTGTGTTTTCCCTTAAAGGATGCTGGCATAAAGGATGGCCAAAGGCTTGTATGGACCTTAGCAACAGTGCTGTTACCTGGACCTTGAATAATTTTCCAAAGCCAAAGGAAACTTAATTTTTCTTCTGACAGCTTGACCTAAGAGAATATTAAATAGCTTTAAAAAAATACAAGTTCTTTAGCTTGATGTGATTGTGTACAACTGTAACCTCAACACTCAGGAGGCCAAAGGCAGAAATATCAGTAGTTCAAAGTCACTTTCAGATTCATAATGAATTTAAGGCCACCCTGGGATAAGTGAGACCCTGCTTCAAAAATCCCAAACCAACCAAACAAAAAAGGCGATTGAACTTCCAGGGCCATATATTTTGGATTCCCTTGATTCTCTCCTGTTCCTTTGGTGTGTCATAGCCAACACACACAGGCTTGTGAGAGCTGATTATGTATATTTCTTCTCTTACTTATAGCATGGAATCATCTGTGGTAGGATGTTTGACATCATGAAATCTCTGAACATGATGTAAATTTGGGCATTTTAATTTAGAGAGTCAAGTGTTCCACATTTATCCTTATGTGTGTTCCCTTGTCCCTCAGACATCCCTAGTCTTCACTACTCTAAAAGAAAGGATTTGAATAAGCACCTTACAACTAGAACCAGCTTGCTTGTACCACAGCCTGGCTTACTACTTTACTGTAGCACTCTTGGGTACTGATGCTGTTTTAAAATATAGGTATAAGCTGCCTTATGGTCCATGTTTGCTGAGGCCAACAGGTTAAGAGATGGTTTCATTGAAAAGATGATTGGTTATTCACAGGTCCTAAGACAAGCCAGGCAAGGCAAAGCTATGAAGGAGCTCCACAGAGAAGCATGAGGACAATGAACAGGAGAGGGGTAGGTTGGAAATAAGAACCTTGATTGTGGTTTTCTGATGAGGTAGAGTGAGCACCTTAGGATTGGCTTGTGTGAAGTTTCTGCCTGCTCTGGGGCATAGGGTCCATCCTCAGTCTACTATCTGGCTCTTGGTGGTGAGTGCAGTGGAGGTGAGTGTGGTCTGGAATGTAAAGGCTCCCTAAGCAAGGTGCTTATGGGACATACTCTGGACTGGTTCATTGAAAATGGAAGGCATGCTGCTAGACTAATTTGCTATCTCTAGGAATTAACTAGCCCTGGAAAGGGTATGCAAGATTTCAAGATGTCAGTGGCAGGCACCATTAAGATAGAAGCTATACTGTCATAAAGAGGGAGGAGGAGGAGGAGGAGGAGGAACAGCAGCAGCAGCAGCAGCAGGAGGAGGAGGCAGGACAGGGAGGATTGGTCAGATGGTTTAGTGGATACAGTTTTACCACGAAAGCTTTAGGATCTGAGCTTGAATCCTGAAGATTCATTGTAGAGGGAGAGAACTGACTCTCAAAATGGTGCTCTAATCTCCACGCATGCAACATATACGACACATACATATCACACACAATATAATAAAAAATACAGTAGAAATGAAAAAGAAGGAGAAAGAAAAGGAGAAGGAGATGATTATTAGAGTGTATTTTATGCATTTTTCCTGGGGAGACCTGAACAAATGTCTACTCATCCCAGTTAGGACACCATCAACAGACCAAATTAACAATTCCACCCAAGTCTAGCTTGATAAACCAGTGCAATTATTGGTTTTACTTACAAGAATATGAGTGATGACTTACTTAATGGGAGTATGAATGACTACCAAACAGGCACAAAAAACTCTTAAGCCAGCATGCCAACATAGATAATGCCATTTCTATAGTTCTATAGACGGACTCTCACTCCAGTTAATATTCCTTCCATCTTCTATATACTAGTTTAGCTCCTCCAGAGACCATGAGTATTTGGACAGAATTACACAAAGCTGGAACGAGACATAGGAAGGAGTGGCTGAAACATGGGTGATGACCCCTCCCTTTCTCTGAGGAAATGGCCATAAGTCTCTGCCTATGTGTCTTTTGTTGATAATCAGCTTTTCTGATTTTCTGGTAATGGCTGTTGTGTATAGAGGACAGTGATGCACAACAGTAGTTCCCCCATCAGTGGTATGCGGTGCTTCTCCCATTCCCTGGCTACATTTTAGCTGTAACTGTGAGAATGTCTCCCACCACACTTATCAGTAGCCACTGACTATAGAAGCACAACAGAAATAAAAGATGAGATTTATGAACAACTTAAAGCTTGAGACAGCTCTGTGATGGTAGATCCACAGTGACCTGGGTCACTGCTATAGAACTCTATGTGCTTTCATTCAAACTTCAGGGGACACACATTTCACACTTTCGGAAACCAGATGAACACTTAGAAGAAATAAACCCTTACCAGAATTTTTATGTCGCCACTGTGTCCTGTATACAAAAAGAAATGTCTTCTAGGGACTCGGGCAAATTCTGTACTCAAAATCCATTATTTCAGAACTTACAGTGGTAGCTAGATGAAATAATCTGCAGACTAAAGTCTTTCATTATCTTTAGAGCTGAGTTTAAGGTCATGGAGGGCAGTGGAGGTAAAACAGCTTCTGAGATGTCCTCCAATCCTGAAATATGCTGCCCTGGAGTTTTGCTGGTTGACCAAGGTTAGATAATAGCCTCTTACATGACCCACATAGAAGAGATGATAAAATAGATAAAATAGTAGCCTGGCCCACAATCCCTGTTCCTGCCAAGTTCTAAACAGCATCAGGTACCAAAGGGGTTTCCAGGTAGATGGCTTTTCAGTTTTTCCAGGGCCCCAGAAAAGCAATCATCTGCTAAAGACTAGGACTGCTTTAGCCAGGAGAGGCTACCTACTTTTTCAGTCCTAGCTGTGTACCGAGTTGTAGCCAGCAAAAAGATGGCAGTGCTTTTGATTCTGAACTCAGTGGCAATTCAGAGGCTCTAGAGCCTTCTGTGGGCCTCAATGGATCCCGGACACTGATAACATTCCTGCTGTACAGACACATGCCTACCTAAAGACTTTGATGGATTCTGGTGGTGATCATGGCATGCAAGCCTTCCGTTCCTGGCTGGGATTAATACATCACAGGGCATGACTCAACCTTTTAAGAATCAGCTCATTGGGCAGCAGAATGAGTTCACCACAGGAATTAAATACAGATGCTTTAGAAAAACATGCTGTTCCCAGTACCTATCTGCATATAGTGTTTGCTCAGTAAGTGAAGACTATAGAACACATGCTTGAAGTGTCATGAAATGGCAACTCATTTCCCTTGTTTCTTTGCTTAATAATGAAATTTCTTTGAAGCCAGAATGAAGACTATTTTAAAGTTAAACATCAATCCCTAAAGTATAAAAGCTAAAACTGATTGATAATGACAACTGCCAGTAAGGCATTGCTTCATAACAAACACTTCCAAATTCAGTGGCATCCATCCACTATTTTCATGCCAGCCAATCTATTGAGGGCTTGGCTCCCATCTTTGGGGTGACATCTAGTTTTCTCTGTATGGCTCAGTGGCCTCCCCAGAGTGTGTCCTGCTCCTTGCAATGGTAGGAGCCCAAGAAGGCAAGCCCTATAAACATAAGCACCTTTTAAGATTTGGCTCACATGAGATATTTGGCCTGCCATTTTGCCAACTTCCCAGTGCTCCGAAGCCATCCAGCATGTGTCCTACTGTCTGAAGAGTAGGAACAGAGCATTTTGGAGAAAAAAAAAACAAACAATAGGATCAGATGAGCTGAATGAGATATTTAGCTCTGCAGCCTCCCGAATGACTGTGTAAGTTCAGTAATTTTGTGCCTCATTTTTTTTTAAATCTGTAAAATGAAGCTTAGGCCTGGGAAATGGCTTGGTTGGTAGAGCGCTTGCCTAGCCTACACTAGATCCTAGGTTTAATCCTCAGCATCACATAAACCAGGTGTGCCATTTAATTTTCCTGGAAGCCTAGGTAAGCTCAGTTCTGCATTGCCCGTTTATTATATGTGAAGATATCAAGGCTCAGAGAAGTTAAGAGAATGTCGAGTCACAAGGCTGAGAAGTGGTTGAACCAGCCTGGAGTCCTGGGTCTTGCTCCCAGTATGAATGTCTGGTCATTAAAGGAGGAGCTGAGTCAGAAATTACCAAGTTGATATTTTTCCCTTAGTGTGTGTGTGTGTGTGTGTGTGTGTGTGTGTGTGTGTGTGTATTCTGACTCCAGGCTTTGGGAGGAAGAATTCTAATATAGGGTCCCAAGCTTCCAGGGCAGCTCTTACTATACTTATTTTTTACTTTCCTGGTTCCTGGGTACTGGACTGATGCCATGATCAGAGAACTGCATTCTTGTTCTCACGATCTCTGAGTCCCTAGTTTCTCATGAAATGGCATGTCCCTGAGTGTCCCCTTCCATCCCCGGCACACCAGCCACCCTGGCTTTCTTTCTCTGCTGAAAGCTGGAACAATCTTGGCTGTCCTGTGGTGTTTGGTTACAAGCTCAGAAGGGTGAGGCCAGCTCAGAAGCCGTAATTTTAGTCCTTGCTGAAAGGCAAGAGGAAGTGAATCGGGCACATTAGGCCATGTAAACAGGTGTCCCCAGGACACAGGGCTGTCTTTTGAACCCTGGAAGAAAGCATGGGCTCAGGGCTTTTGGACTGTGGGCAGACAGTAGAGCTTGAGCTACAAATCCTGATTATAACAGTGCCTGTGTATAAGAAGGCTCCAAGCCATCAATCAGTTTTGGGAGCTTCAGGAAAACAGGTCTCAATCCCCCAATAATGTGCACATCCACAGCTCTGAACCTGACCTCATATTTGCTTCCTGCTGCCTTCCAGTGAGGGTGTTTGACCAATAGAAACTGCTGTCCTCGCAACCTGTTTGAAGAAATTTCCAAGCCAGCACAAATTCAGTCCATATATGCCTCTCCTCACCTGTCTTCTGCCAGCACCCCACCTGCCATTACCACATCCTTCCCCAGTCTGAGCTCCTCTTCTGTCAGCACCTCTTGCCTACACAACTGTCATTCAAGAGTTTCCACTACAGGCAGAGATTCCCGGCAGATAAAGCCCAAATGGTCCAAAAAGGACAGGCCGAGCAGAAAGTTACATTTTATTTGGCCTACTGCCCAACATTTCTTAACCCATTTCGTGACTTCTCCTTCACACCAGAGTCAGAGCGAGAGTCTGCAAACTTACAGATGCTTACCCCTTCTGCCCTCCGCCAAGTCTGAGTGTTTCAACCAGAATGACATTTGGGCCTGGAGACTGAAAAGATGTCCATTTTTTGAAGGGGAAAGGGACTGATTCCTTTCTGCCACTTCAGGCAGGGAAGTCCCTGTGGAGTATGTGGGGCCATGGTGCCAAGTGAGCTATCAGTCTGTATCATGAAACTCAGCTTAGAGTTTAGGAGTTAGAATTTGCATTCTTAACCCTTTCCCTGCTGTGAGCCTTGCTGGGACAGCCTGGTGAAATCTAACCTCTGCACATTCAGGGGCGACAATGTACATAATACATATCCAATTGCAGACGGCATACAGTTGTGAAAAAAAAGTGAATCTTCAGTATAGGAAAGCATATGCTTCAAAATAGCCCACTAATCATCAAGAAGATCTGCATGAAAGGTTAGTTATATTTCCAGAAGCTTGTGACAACTTCATCGAGATGAAAGTATCGGTGGTTTCTGTTGGTTGGTGACAGTGGAACGGGTTCTGCTCACCATGAATGTGCCATCATTTGTAGGTGAAGAAAATGCAGCAGTGTGTTTAAAGGGGAGCCCTTCTGGCATCTCCTGGAACTTTTTTAGAAATGCAACTTCAGGCTCCACCCTGGACAACTGCAGCAGAACATGCATTTAACCGAATTTTCAGGCAGTTCTCTAGGTACATCACAGTTTTGGGAGAACTGATTGGGCACTGATTAGGTGCAGACAAATACTAAATTGGAAGAGCTTCCCAATGGTCGCAAAGACCTCATCGATCAAGAGGGCCAGGCATGGCAGAGAAGCAGTCACTCCTGAGTTAGGTGCCTTAGGTTTGGAGCGTGTTTGCTCCTTTATTGGTTATGTGAGTCTCTGAATCCTCATCTGAAAAGTGAGGTAAATGAGACCTTTGCAGGGGTCACAGTGAGGCCAAAGACTAGGGCAGAGGAGGACAGGAAATGCTGGAAAACCTTACAAAATTAGCACATGAAAAAACCAATTGGGCAGAGAGCAAGGTTGGAAATTCCTCTTCCCCTCACCCACCCACCCACAGTCACAAGGATAAGGCTGCTGTAGGTGCAGAGGCACTCCAGAGTGTCTGATGGTGGTCAATGGTTCTCAGTAATGCTACAAGACATACCTCCAGAGTGGGCACTTAAGATGTATCATACATAGGACACATAAATTTATACATAGAACCATATGTAATAGAATCTGCATAAAAATGCCTATGCTTTGCATCCCAAAACTCTTAGTTATGTGACCCCAAATCCTGACTCTTTGTATAGCTGTGCTGTTTGACCTAGTGAACTCTTTCTTTGGTCCTCCAGTTTGGTTACCTACCCTAGAAGTATTCATTCTTCGCTCTCTCTCTCTCTCTCTCTCTCTCTCTCTCTCTCTCTCTCTCTCTCCCTCTCCCTCTCTCTCTCTCTCTCTCTCTCTCTGTGTGTGTGTGTGTGTGTGTGTGTGGTGACTGCACATGTATGGGTGAGTACACATGCCTGCATGTGACCATGAGGGGGTCAAAAGAAGGATGACAAGTATTTTTTTTCTATCTTCTATCATTTTTCCATCTTATTCCCTTCAGACAAAGTCTGTCTCTGAACTTAGAACTTGGGCTTTGACATTTTGGCTGTGGTGGATAGCCAGTGAGGCTCTGGGATCTACCTATCTCTGTCCCCCTCAGCACGGTGGGAACAGGTACAAACACACACACACACACACACTTCTATAACTATGTATCTCTGATCAGTTTCTTGTTTGGGGACACAAGAGCCTAGAACTCCTTTGAAGGTATCCTCTGAACCCCAGTATCAGCCATTTTGTACAGGAAGATGAAATGAGGTATTGGTTCATATTCAAAGTACAGAATCACTGACGAGTGACTGTGGTTAATTCCACAAAGGCCATCTTTCCAAAATATATGATGATAAAATGTAGCCATCTTTCAAGAGCTCTGATTGCCCCTGTTGTTTAATCAAAGCTTCAGAGAGCTCTTGGCACCGTTGTGAGGCATGGCCTTAGCTTTGGTGCACCTACTCTCTTGTTTTGGCATCCTTGCCTCTTGTCTAGAGTACCCCCTTTCTCACATAGAACACAGATTCTGTTGCTAAGGCCTTTCTCCAGGCAAAGCAATCAGTATCAACAACCACAAAGTAGTCCATTTCTGAGAAATTAGAGTCCATGCTTATAGAATAATAATAATAAAGAAAATCCCCCTCATGTACATGTCAGAAGTCTTATGGTTAAAGTTGAAAATCAAACTTTTTGTATGAGTGTGCCACTGAGGAAGGGACATCCAGCCTCTGAAATCACTTGCCTTTTTTTTGCTCTGGGTCTTGGGTCCTGAAGATTATGGTCATTTTTTTTTTATTTTTTTGCATTATGGACCAAGAAATTCAAGTCCATTCAGCTCAAGAGCAGTTGGGTAGCTTAGGACAATTCTTATTTCTAAACTCACATCTCCTTATTCTAAACTGATAAAATTTTACACGACTGGTTGAAGCAAGAAAGTAGAAATTAAGATTCTTAAAAACAAACAAACAAACAAACAAAGGACCCTACAGAAAAATTGGTAGCTAGGTAACATCCCCCTCATCCTGGCTACTTCCGAGCATGCCCACCTTGCCCAGAATTTAGCAATCTTATCTTAGTCTACTTGTATATTTCCATGGTAAACAGTCTATAAAAGAAAGGGAGATATTTGCCTAAAATTATATCACCGAAATGTCACTTACAAATACGTGAATAGACAAGAGTAAACATTTTATAGTTATCAAATGGATCATCTTATTTAAAAAGTTATCTATGGGGCCAAAAGTTGAGAGTGCAATGGATGATATAGTAAAAGTTGATGCGATTTATCCAGCATTCTGGGAACTTAGGGTACTTTTGCATTTAAAATTTATCAAAATTTCTTAGCATTCTGATAGAGATCAGTAATTCCATCTTAAAATTGAGAAAATGAGCATTTAGAAAAGTTATGTAGGTAGTATTAGGAGAAAGATATGAGCCTAAATCTTCAGACTCAAAACCAAATGTTTATTGTCATGCAAGAGTCCAAACTAATATATAAGCCAGTTGTAAATCTAGGGGCACATGGTTACCTCAGCGCGTCTGTAGCATTCAGCATGTAACTAAGAAAATGGAAACAACCAAGCTATCTCTCAAAGAAAGTAGCTCAGAGAATTATTTACACAAAGGATGCATGAGTCAATTGGCCAAACAGAAAGATGTGGGAAAGTAGAGTTTAGTGATGACAAGGAACTGCTAGCTTCCACTCGTGAGCTGGAGGAACAGAGGAAAGGAGCAGCTGTCAGGTATTAATCACCTGGCAGCTAGAGATGCTCTGCAAAGGATGGGGTAGTGGTGAGCCAGCCTTGTGGGAAGTGGTATACTGGAGGGAACATAGTCATAGGCTTAGTGAAGGGACAAGGTATCCAAACGCTACCTCCCATCTTTCACTCATTCTCCTCTTGGTACCCTCCATCAGCTGATCCCAAGTGAATGTTAGAGGTATGGCCTGTAGGGATGAAAGAGACAAAGCACAGTAAAGAATTGATGGAAGCAATGGCCCAGGACCAACCCAGCATCTTTTACTTCTGAGAGTGCCTACAATCCCAGAACTATGTATTTACACTCCAAGTTTTATCCTCAAGGGATACCTGGTTTAACTTGGTTATGACAGCCTAGTCTCATTTTGCCTCCCTCTCTCCCAAGCATGTTTGTGAGTAATCCATTTGAAATCAGTTTTCTGGTCAAAAGGGAGCAGCCTGAAAGTTTGCAAAATGGGAGAAAGTCATTCAGATTTGTCCCGTTACACATTTGAGTCCCAGACAAAAACTACAGTTGCTTTGGGAATGGAGAGACCAAAGTTCCAATGACTCAATAAAAGACAGTGTCAATGAATATCTTGGCACGCCAATGTCAGAAAGTGAAGCCAAATGCTTTGCCAGAAGAACTGGTTTGGCAACAATCTGATAGACCCAAAGGCCTGGCATCCACCACCTGTTCTTCTTTTGAATATTAGTTAATCAGCACTGATTAAAACAAAACAAAACAAAACAAACAAACAAACAAACAAACAAACAAAAACCAAAAGCTCTGTTCAATCTCTGTGGCTTTGTGATCCCCTCTCCTTATTTGTCCTTTTCAATGATTTTGTATTATATATATATATTTCTCTCTAAGATAAATTTGTTTGCCTGACATTTTTTCCTGTTTATTTCCCAGCCTGTGTGTAGATAATTGGAGCCATCTGATGCCCTTCTTCCAAAGTTAGGAAAGGCTGGCACACAAAAAAAAATCATTTCTGTAGTCTCGTACCAATGTAAAAGGACACTCATGGTCATTTGGGTTCATGATTGGGAAGAGATAAAAGGGAAATTGTACACCACATTCAGGGCTGGGCGAACAATAGGTTCTCAAAGAAAGACGTGCTTGCTGAGCGGACAGGAACATAAAAATTGTACAGTGCCTTGTTCATCTCCCCTGACAGGTGCTTTTTTGTTTTAAATACACACAGCAGCATTTGATACGATGCAGCTAATGCTTTGGAGTTTTTCTTGGAACTAGTAAAGCCTAAATAGTCAAAAGGTCTTCAAGGTTTTATTTAGTTTCTCTTACTACTTCCTCCCTCTGATCTGTACTGCTGAGCTAATGATGGATCAGGGGCTCATGCCTATGTAGAGCCATTTTCTCTGCTTGATCACTTTAATGTCCTATAGCCTTAAATATTTATTGTATAAGTCTTCTAACAGAAATCATCACAACAGCCACATATCCACCCTGCAATGCTATCAAAGTTAACATTTCTCCAATGCTTGCTTTATGTCTATTTAAAGAAATGAAATGTTACAGTTAGAATAAAAAACCCCTATGTTTCCTATATAATCTGGTTATGCTCTGTTTCCCCAAGGTTAACTATCATCCTATTTTTTTGTATTTATCAGTCTTCACCTCAATATGTCTTAGTATCATTACTGAATATATTAAAAAACAATGCTGGCATGTTTTAAAACTTTTCATAAATCACCTACTACTGTAACTCACTTTGTGTTTTAAAGATATTGATACACATGGCTCTACTGCATTCATCTTTAACTGCCCCGAGGAATGCTGTTAAAAGAACACAGTACAATTTATTTATGCACTCTCCTATTCATGAGTATTTAGGTTACTTTGGATCTTTTGCTCCTGCAAACAATACTGCCACAAACAATTATGTCAAGTGCCTTTATGGCACATGGGGGAAAGGTCTCTAAGGCAGTAGATCTCAATCTCTTCTACACATCAGAATTGCCTTGAGGCCTTTCAAAACTCTAACTGCTAGGCTGCCTCCAGCCCAATTAGATAAGCATCACTGGGGGGGTGGGGGTGGGGGGATGGAACCCAGGCACTTGCAGTTTTTTTTTTAAAGCTCCACAGATAATTTCAATGTGCAGTCATGTTTGATCACCATTGTTCCAGGACATAAAACTAGAAAGGAAGTTTCTAGGTTACTTTTCAGCTTTGTAGATCTTGTTGAATTATCCTCCAAAGTGGTGTTTCTCGTGGGCACTCAACCAGCAGGGGATAAGAAAATGTCCTGTACCTAGAGCATGATCTTTTCATAGATCTTTATTGAGTTTGTCCCTAGAGCCGTGGTTCTCAACCTTCCTAATGCTGTGACACTTTTACAGTTCCTCTTGTTGTAACCCCCAACTGGTACATTATTTTTGTTGTTACTTCATAACTGCAATTTTGCTACTGTTATGAATGGTAATGTAAATATCTGTGTTTTCCAATGGTCTTAGGCGACCCATGTGGAAAGGTCATTTGACCCCAAAAGGGGTCACTGACCACAGGTTGAGCACCACTGCCCTAGAGAGACTACAAAGGAGACAGAGATAGCCTTTTGATGGCCTCCCACACATGCTACCATCTGATTTATCCCCTGAGAAAATCTTGCCTCTCCCCAAGGTGGTGGAGTTGTAGCAACTGCTCTCACAAAGTGTAGTTCAAAGCTTGGGGCCACCCAATACCACAGTATTTTGCAACTCAGTATTTGCAGTCATGAGATCCTTGCCACACACTCTACTTAGTATCATCTAATGTGGCATGATTCAGTGTTTATCTGTGAAGTGTAGCTTTGGAGGTACCAAAGGACAAAGGCTATATTGCTGTGATGTGGCTATACTTTCCTTTGAACCACAAGGCCAATGTGATGGTCTCCTGAGCAGCCAAAAAAACAAGATGTTCAGCCAAACCCAGACCTCCATGATAGATCATCATGACTGTGGAGACACATCAGCTATCCCAGTCTTAACTTGCTCTAACTACAGCTGTATAGAAGCATCTTTTAGCTGTGATGTGATGTCTGCTTTCTTTGGACATTCCGGGCTGTTAAGACTCACTAGCCTACTCTCACACTTAATTCTCATAGTAGCTTTCATTCCCCATATTTGCATAGATTTAGAAGACTTTCTGGTGAGGTAGTAATTGTCGCTCACTTTGGATTTTAGAAGTTGTACCTAGAACATTGTAAACCCCTTTCAAGGCATGCATTAAGAACTATTGGACAAGGTTTACATAGGTACTTGGCCAAGAGCTCTTGGATATAGTACGATCCATATCTGTCTTAACACTGGCTATAGTTCTTTTTAATGGGAGTAACCTTCTGGGTCTTCAATATTGATGATATGGTTCCAGGTCCCATGGCTGGCTACATAACACTTGAGATAACTACTGATGAGTTGACACTTTGAAATAGCTTATTGGAACATCCTGGACTAAGAGAATCCTGGGGAGTCAGGAATCCACCTAGCTCCTCTTTCCTGCATTGCTTGCTAGTGCATGCCTGCCTGCTATCTCCATGTCTAACATCACCTTATTACTTCCATCCTCTGTCCCTCAAACAAAGATGTCATTTTTACTCACTGAAGGCAAAATCAACAATTGCATTACATACAAAATCTCCTATCCTGGGGTCCCTTATTCTCCTATATATCTTGTTTCTAATTTTGCATTGAGGCAGCATCAGAGCCGGGGATTCTAGTGCACCTGATTTACTTTATTGAAAGAGTGCTCAAAAGGGTTGAAAGAAGCTGAGTGGGGAAAAAGACATGGTTGAGATGAAGTGTGATCTCAAAGATAGCCTAACTTTGCTCTGTTGGATATAAAGAGGGCATTTGTAGCTGCATCATTCAAAGGCCAGAAGTTCCCTTAGGGAACTGAGCAGCTGACCTTCCAGAAAAAAATGGCTCTCATCAGCCAAGGGGTAACTCTTCTGAAAAGAGGGAAGTTGAGAGCCATCTCTCAGATCCTAGAGAGTTGATACACAGGCAGAGTATATGGGTTGGGTATCCTGTCCCTACTATCTTCTTTGATGCTCAGTGGATTGGAAATAGATAATACTACTGACTGTCACACAGTGCCATCCAGGGTTTAGAAAGAGCAGGGCTCCATGTGGATGGGTACATGGCTCAGCATGATCAGAGTACAGTGAAAGTACTGTTTAACACTGCACCCTTCTTTTGACTACAAGCTGTCTATACTCTTGTGGGCATAATATGGAATTGAGTCTATAATTTATGCTATGCCTGGAAGCACATTGACTTTATATTGAAATAATTCTTTTTTTAAAATGTTATTATATTTGTGTGTGTGTGTGTGTGTGTGTGTGTGTGTGCGTGCGCGCTCATGCACTTGTGTACACAACAAGTGTGTGCAGGTGCCACAACAGATGCATAGAGGTCAGAGAAAGACATTTTGAGGGTAGTTCTCTCCCTCTACCTTTCTGTGGATTCCAGGGACTGAACCTGTGCTGTCCGGGCTTACACAGAAAGTCCTTTTGCCCAACGATGAGCCATCTCTCTGGCCTAGTGTTGAGAAGTCCAAAGCTCCTCTGTGAACTGATAACCTGGAAAAGTGGCATGGTGGAATTTATTCACTAGTAGATGGGAAAGAGAAGCCAGAGCCTTTCCCAGTCTGGCCTTTCAGCGATGATTCACAAGAGAGGCTCTGAGGCATGGAAAGCAAACAGCAGACATAAGAACATTGGAAGCAATTGCCTCCTTGAAGTCATAATAAACCTGGGGCACTCAGATGACTGAATTGCATGTTTACTAGGCTGAGGTCAGGTTTTGTTTTGGGAGCTTTCCTTGATTATGATTGCATCTTATTATATGCTGGACATCTAGGGCTTGTAGAGGAGGAGGAAGAAGAGGGGGGAGGATGGGCAGGAGGAGAAACGAATTCATAAAACAGCCCCAACTGTGAGACCATTGTTGCTTGCTGTAGTGCCTCTCCGTATTTTCGACAGAAGAATCTGCTCCGAACCTTCACACTGAAGATGCAGCAGTAGGAATAAACAGGACTGTAGTGCCTTTTGGTGAGGAAAGGAGTCCTAAAGTTTTTCTCAGTGTCTCATTGGGACTTTGTCTCTGCAAATATTGTAAACTCCTCCCTCAGCCTTCAGCAGGGAATAACGAAGGTTGGATGAAGTGTACACAGGAACAGGCCCATGATGCCTTTGTGTTAGGCAGACTGAGGTTTGAATCTTGGCTCCACCACTTAGAAGTTGGGAGAGCTTCTTTAATGGGCAATCCTAAATACTCTCATGGTACTCTCTCAAAGTGGGGATATTATTTACTGCCCTGAAGGATTATTTAGAAAATTCCATGAGATAGCATGATAAAATTTAATGGTATATTATAAATACCCATTACCTGGAAGCTGTTAATCACTTTCTAAGGAAGTTCTGTTGCACGCCTGGCTTACGGAGATGCAGAAAATATAGAAGAGCCCTCCTTGAGTATACCAAAATGGGGGAACAGTGCTATTTCGTGGAACTCAATTTTCTAAGACACAACCAAGGTGGGAACGGGAGCACTGAGATGAGTGGGTGTGATAAAAACTGGTCTTGAATGTTCCAAGACAATTGTAATTTCAGTTTCTCATCTTGGTAAGCAACCAAATGTGCCGGTTTGGGATTTGTAAAATGTAACCTCTGTTCTTACGAGAAAATGCAGCACTGGAGTGACCTGCTTGGGAATACTGGGAGTCTTTGGCACACCTTCAAAGAAAACAGTTTCCCTATGGAGCTGCTTCTGGTATTTATGACACCACACTCAACTGTTTGGTGGGGAGGTCATTGAACTATGTTCTTTTTTTCTTTTTTTTAAACTGCCCTGTTCAATATCCCACACCAACCTTTTAAACACCATTTTTAAAATTGATGTTTGTGTCAAGTTGAGGGAAGAAGGAAGCTAATTCATCTTTTAGGGTCTCCTCCTCCTCCTCCTCCTCCTCCTCCTCCTCCTCCTCCTCCTTCTCCTCTTCCTTCCTACAATGATTAATGCCTCATTCTCCTTACCAAATATTTTAACAGTTTAGCTGCACAGCTTGGAAGGGGCAGGTTCCTGAGGAAGGTGGAAAGACTCTCACTGAGCCTCATAGCTTTGCCCTTTGCTACTGGGGAGGGAGAGTGGAGGATAGAGGACTACTGACTGCCTTTCAACCTTCTCTCTGACTGCCCCTCCTTTCCTGCCCCTTTTCTGTCTGGAACCCTCACTATGCTCCAGTTAGCAAATGTGCATTTTAGCAGTCAGGCTGAAACTCAAGTGCCAGCAATAGACTAATGACATCTGACTTAAGAACAACCTGTGTTTAAGAAGTCAGAGCTCTCTAGCCTGTCCAATCTACCTGGTTTACAGCAAATTAAAAGGGTCCTTCAGTCCACTTCTACATACTAACTTTATCCATTGACCTTCCAGAAAGACACCCCACTTACCTTTGTATCCCAAGACACCCTATTTTTGACTCTTTCCTCTCAATTCCTCTATGATTCTGAGTTTACAGCCTTTCCCCTCTTGCTTCTAACACAGGTTGTGAAAAAGTTCTTTAAAAAAAGACCTAATCTTTCTAGAACCTTAATGCTGTAAAGAAAAAAATCAATGTATTTCTTGCCTTTGTAGCCCATATATTTAAAAACCGGACACAGCACTGTGTGTTTCTGGAGGCGAAAGTGCCATTTTAATTCTTGGGATTTGCACTCACAATGGTAGGCCTATTAACCTCCCATTAATATTGGCTTTTTAAAGGTAGTCATGTCATTATGCCTTTGGTTTCACTTGTTAAATCTCTATTTGATTGGAGATAAAATGTTGCATAAGAGTGGGGATGTTGGGGCGAGCACGCTGTAGCTTAGAACATCATTTATCGTCCCAGTGCCTTCATTTGGCTTAAAGTGTTGCATTCTAGGCACAATCCTGCATGTCTGACAACTATGAACTCACCTGATCTGTTGTACAGCCTCAGGAAGTAGAGACAAGTATTTTAAAAAACGTACATTTATGTAAATTTATTTACTATGCATGGGAAGAGGTGTGTTTTTTCTCTTTCTCTTTCTCTCTCCCTCTCTCTCTTGAAAGAATATTTCTCCCTCTGCCTCAGACTACACACTTGATTTTCTAAGTGTCAGAAACATTTTCAGTTCCAAATGAGCTGCTTTTTGTTTTTGTTTTTTAGTTTTTGGTTTTTTTGTTTGTTGGTTGGTTGGTTTGTTTTTTGTTTTTTGAGACAGTTTCTCTGTGTAGCCCTGGCTGTCCTGGAACTCACTCTGCAGACCAGGCTGGCCTTGAACTCAGAAATCTGCCTGCCTCTGCCTCCCAAGTGCTGGGATTAAAGGCGTGTGCCACCATGCCCGGCAAATGAGCTGCTACCCCTTCTCTTTTATTAGACACATAGTATTTAAATTGATACAATGTATTGAACCAGTTCATTACAGGAATACATTTTTTCCACTTTCTGCTACCAGTATGTACCAACAATATACCTTGTATATCCTTTTACCCACAAGAGTTGCTAGTTCAAAAAGCTCTGTGTTTACTAGCTGCAACGAAGCATACACATTGCCCTTATGGTGAGGTTGTACCATTTGTGTCTCCATCACATTGTTGTATGAGAGCCTTTTCTTCCAACTTCCAGTGATGTCTAGATATTACCATACTTTCACGTTTTGATCCCCTAAAATATAGGTTACACAGGACATAGCTACTGATTTGAAATGACAGCTATCATTTTTATCATGGTTTACTTTGCAGAGTATAGACTTCATTCTTTTGCTTAATTTGCATGGCAGAGACATTAGAGAATCGATGTTGTTCACATGAGGAAACTGAAGCCCAGAGAAGGAGTGTTTCTTCTAATCATTCTGTGCTACTCTTCCACTGGGGGGGGGGGGGATGTGTGAGCCCCAGGAACTTTCTTCTATATTATCCATTTTTTTATAGCACTAAGTCTTTTTTTTAATTAGGTATTTATTTCATTTACATTTCCAATGCTATCCCAAAAGTCCCACACACACTCCCCCACCCACTCCCCCACTCTCCCACTCCCACCTCTTGGCCCTGGCATTCCCCTGTACTGAGGCATATACAGTTTGCAAGACCAATGGGCCTCTCTTTCCACTGATGGCCGATTAGGCCATCTTCTGATACATATGCAGCTAAAGACATGAGCTCTGGGGTACTGGTTAGTTCATATTGTTGTTCCACCTATAAGATTTCGGATCCCTTTAGCTCCTTGGGTACTTTCTCTAGCTCCTCCATTGGGGGCCCTGGGATCCATCCAATAGCTGACTGTGAGCATCCACTTCTGTGTTTGCTAGGCCCTAGCATAGCCTCACAAGAGACAGCTATATCTGGGTCCTTTCAGCAAAATCTTGCTAGTGTATGCAATGGTGTCAGCGTTTGGAAGCTGATTATGGGATGGATCCCCGGATATGGCAGTTTCTAGATGGTCCATCTATTATCCATTTTAATCCGCATATCTAACATTGTCATTCTTCGTTTAACTCAGAGCAAAATCATGTTATGGACCCTACTGAAACACAACTGGAGAATATGGAAATAAGATCATTCTGTATTATTAGTTGTTGACAAATGATGGCTTGGTACCAAATATATAATATTTCTTTCTTTTAGCAAACCTTTCTACACTAGAGAGACTGAAAAGCTAGAAAAACTATCTCCCAGGCTTCCTTGCAGCTATATCCTAGTTGAAAAAATAGATTTTGTCAAAGAAGTGTAGCTGTATTTTCTTGAATCTGCTCTTAGGGATTTTCAGATTCCTTAGTTTCTAGGCCAAAGAGCAGTGATATACCTTTCCATGGCCATACTTAAGACTGGAAAATACATTAGTTGGATTAAATGAACAAGTTTATCATACTGGAGTTTAGTTTAAATTGTCCAAATTTGAGATTTCTTGTAATCTTTTATAACTTTTCCCCAAACCTGTATATGTTTTTAAAAATCCATCTGTCCATTTTTATTATATTCTTTGGTAAACTAAACAACCCTAAAATAGCTGAGAGACAAAAACAGGCAAAAACTTCTAATCTCTCTATTATCAAAAGGTGAGATCTTCAGATACAGTATTTCCTGGGCTTCACAAGTTTATCATTTGCAAGTAAATAAGAGATAATATTGTTGCTATTTAGATATGTAGAGTATTTAAGCAATGAGATCTTTTCTACTGTGACTTGTGTGCTCCTGTGAACTATCGTTATTTTCCAGCCATCACTCGTGTCAGATTTTTGCTTTGAGCTAGAAAGACACAAATACCTGAAGCCACGCCTCACCACAGAGTGATGAAGATCAAAGTTTTTTTTTTTTTTTTTTTACATGAAGAATGACAAGACATCCCAGGTGTGTTTTTAAATCCCAGAAAAATTTTGCCTCTGGGAATTCTCTATGCTTATTGCTAAAAAGGACTCTCCCCTTTAGATTATGAAACATAGTAACATTTTTTTTTCTTTTTCACCTGTATATGGGCTTCTAGTAGAGACCTGACCTGATCTCACTGTGTTTTTTACAGAGATTCTGGTCACTTTTGTTATTGTTACATTACCCAAGATATAGAGAAAAAACCTGGAGATTTGGTGGCATTTATTAGGTGATGGGAAACAATGTGTTCCTTTGTCTTAGGACATAAGACAGATCAGCCCTATTTGTTACGAGCCATGAAAGGCATCTACAATCAATCTATCTCATCTCTCAAAGTATGAATTTGATGTTTCACCTTCTTACTGTGAAAAAAAAAGGCCAAGAATAATCAGGGCTTAACTCTGAGTATTTACTCTATGCTAGCTATATTGCTATCTGTTCTGTACATATTATCTCTTTTACACCTCCTCCTTAGTGTGATGTTGGCACTGATACTATTTTAAAGTAGTAGCTTAAATTTGCAAACAAAAATTGAACACTTTGTTGGCATATGTTCGTTGTACATACTCTTGGGTTTCATGAGGACATTTCCATACAAGTATATAGTGTGCTTTGACAATATTCCAGTCATATCCATTTTCCTTCCCTTTCTCCTTCCTTTCCTATTAGCTTCCTTAGTTGCCTCTAGAATGCAACAGTAGAAAATGAACAAATCAACAGCATTTCGTACATTTACAATAATGTACAACTATCACTTCTAATTCCATTAACATATTAACATCACCCCCAACACACACACACACACACACACACACACACACACACACACACACACACTACCCTTTAAATGATCACTCTTAAGTATTCCCTTCTCATTCTGTAACCACCAGCCTGCTTTTTGTTTCTATGTAATTTCCTATTCTAGATATGACACATAACTAGAATCATACAATGTTAGTTCTATTTGGCTTCACTCACCTAGCACGTTTTTAAGGTTCACTTATATTACAATTTGTGGTAGTACTTTATTCCTTTTTATGATTTGATACAATTCCAATTTAAGGTTAAAGAGAAACTCAGAAGTTAAGAGTAGGTACTGCACTTGCAGCAGACTGGGGTTTGGTTCCCAGTGCTCATATCAGGGGGCGCACAACTACCTGTAACTCTAGATTCAGGGAATCTGAACAGGTACCTGCACACATGAGAGTGCATGCACACACACACAAATAAAAATATATTCTTAAAAACAATTCTGATATATAGGTATACCACTTTCTCTTTACATACTCACTGAAGTAACTTTAGGCTGGCTTCCTTTGACTACTGTGAGTGGTGTTGTACTTGACTAACATATGTACAGGTGCACCAGCTTTTATTTCTTTTTGGCATATGTAAGAGAACTTGGTATGTGCAAATTTGAATAGTTAAGGTTAAATATAGTAATAAGAGCTGGAGATAAGATTAAAGCCCAGAGTCTTCATGTAACTAATACATGATGTGGCTTCCAGTATCCACACTACAGTGCTTCCCTGGACTCCGTCTTGAAAAACTAGTTGATGACAGACTATCTTTATTATGTCTCACATGGTCTTGATAGGATTCAGGTAGAATCCCTTTCATCGATCAACTGTAGTCTAGCAAATGGTGTCATTAGGATGTATCTTTAATCCGAATTTTCAGAAAATAAGTATAACTGATTTGAGTCACTACGGAATTTTTTAAATTAATTATTTTATTTATTTACATTCCAAATGTTGCCTCCCTCCTGGTATCCCCTCCCAGAGTTCTTCACCCCATTTCCCTCCCAAAAGATTTTTACATGAAGTTTTGTTTTTTGAAATTTTTATTTTTTTGAGATTATAATATAATTACATTTCTCCCTTCCCTTCCCCCTCCAAACCTTCCCATATGCCCCTCCCCACTCTCCTTCCAATTCATCCTCTCTTTTATGCAAATATATTTACTCCCTAAATATAATGTTATTTGTATTCATGTTTCCAGGGCTGACCATTTGGCACTGGACAATCAGTTGGTTGTTGGACAATCAATCAGGGCCATTCCCAGGCACATACCTTTCCCGATCCTCCCTTCCCTCAGCTGCCTATAGTTCTTTTACATGAGGGTTATATTTGATGGTCCTCACAGTCATCTGAGTTGGGAGGGGTCAGTTTAAGAATTTACATCTCCACTTCAGAACTGAAGAACCTAGGACTTGGTAAAGAAACTTGCTCATGTCACCAAGCTTAAAGGTCCATGAGCCCAGGTTTTCTATGATCTTCAATGCTATCATGCTACCTTTCCAGTAAATAAGAAAAAAATTCCGTAGAAAACAGATACACACAAATTGCCTCCTTTAAAGTGAAGGTCAATTGTAATGTAGGAGTGTGAGCTTAACACAACCTTGCTGTAAGAATTATAGCTGCGGAAATTACAGTAATAGTGGTAGCTGACAAGGTCCGTATTTTTGTATAACCCCACACAGTAGCATTTTACCAACATCTCTAAATCAGTATGCTTTAGTACCTAGATGAACATTATGAAAGCTCTCAACACTAGTAGATGGCCTCCTGTACCCCAGAGCCTACCTCACGGTTTGTCTTCAGTAATTCTACGCCCTTGGTTACATGTTCCTGACTCTATTTAGGAAGTGTCATTTCCTTCTCTTTTTAGATTCTTCTCCAAAATTTCCCATCATCTTGAGTAATAGGAACTATCTATTGTTTTTTAGTTGAAGATACTGAATCTGAGAAGTACTACATCATCAGTAGGAGCAGATTCAAAATTCTGAATGCCTTTCTGGAATTTACCAATCTACTTTTCCTTCCCTTAGAGGGCAGATGCCAGCACATTTCTCTTTGAGTGTTACATAGCCTCCTGACCTGAGTCTCATTACTCATCCTAGTTTTCTGATCTGTGGATACCTGCCTCTTTCTTGGTGGAATATTTGCTCAGAGGTGATTATTTACCTCTGAGGAGGTGGCTTCAATATAAATCACCGTTGACGAATGATGGGGAAAAAAAAAAACAAAACATTGCTTTCCCAGATGGCTGAACCAAACCCCTGTCAGAGGTTAGCATTGTTTCTATAGCAGCAGCTGAGGTGGTACTTAAGTAGTGAGATTATAAATTGAGTGCTGAAGCTGTTTAGATTTTCCCAGAGGAGCTTGAATGGCTAGGCTCTCCATTACCCTTTTTACCATGAGATATGAGTCTGTCTTCGGATTCAGATATTGCTGCATATAGAAAGCAACTCCAGCTTCATCTCTCTGACATTGTATTTTTGGACTTCTTGATGCAGCCACGAGGCTTTAATGGATCATTTAACTGAAGATATGGGGTTTGTTTAGCCATTGACTTTTGAGCAACATTCTACATTAAGTTATTTCATTCTATTTTGTAGATAAGCGGTTTATTTCATTGGCCAGGCTTAGAAATAGGCTATTATTTGAGGCCGAGAAAAAAAACTAAGGAATTGAGGCTATTGCACTTAGAGAGCCAACCTGCTGTCAATAGGACTACTCTGCAGAATTCCAGTTGTGTGCAGCCATGGGCAGTGAGGTGGGCTTCCTTGGCTTGAAACTCTATGAGATTAAATGCACAGCAATTTCCTAAAGCTTAGTTATCTCTAAGGGAAGAGAAGCTATTCCGGGGCCTTAAGTAGCCTTACTTATGGGTAGGCTGGATGTGACCTTGGATGAGAGTCCTTCACTCCTGTCCTCTTGATCTCTCCATAAGCCACTTAGGTTGAAGATTAAGCAAAGAGACAAATGACCACAGCTTGGCTACTGCCTCTTCTTTTTCTGAGAGTAGGTATACTTGCGGGGTAGAATGTCTGAGCTCCTGCCACAGTGATTTCTGGTTATTTTTCTGCCCCTGGGGATCAGTAGAGGAGCTTTACCCAAGGCCCGTTAGAATCTTGCAGAACCGGCAGAATGTGCATTTGACGGTTTCCAAGCTTGTAGGCTGAGATGGTCTCCCTTGGACAATCGTAGCAAAGTGCAGGGAGTTTTCTTCACCATACAGTTGTTTCTCTGGTTCTTCCCCTGCTCAGTTTGATTCAGCAGATGTGGAGTGTGTGCCAAGAATTTTTATTGAAGCAAAGCTTGGTGATTTCTATTCCCAGGCAAACTCGGGAAGCACTGGTTTATAGTAAGAGGCTCTGTAATGATCATCCCACACTCTTCTTTGCTCACTGCAATATTTTCCCCCTTTGCCTTCATGGCAGATGCTTGTAGGGTTATGGCTCATAGCTCCCAGACCTACCATTTTAGTATACTCCAGTAGGATTCATAGCTATCAATAACATTATCTCCTTGCCTTCCTCGAGATGTAGTGTTCAGAAATTAACACTCCCAGAAGCAGCCTGCAACTGGGGCCCAAGAGGTCCTGTTGTCTAATGCCCCAGCTGCATTGCCTCTCTGCTGAGATAACTCTCTGTCACATCTTGCCCTATTTCTCAGAACTTCCTGGTGATAAACACCCACCACTCACAATAGGAATCTACTTAGGACCGTAATCCTTATTCCTACTTTTCTTCACTGTCTCATTTCTTTATTTGTCTCCTAACTCACCAGCATTTCCTCACCCCTCACTAAACTACAGCCAGTTTTGCTATAGCATGACAAGTGAGTCCCTAGAAAATCACCTTGCTATGCAAAATGTATGCAATAAAAACCACAGGGCTGTGGGACAAATGGGATTAGGGGCACAATTTCTTAAAACTTAGTAAGACATAAAACATGGGAGCCTAATAAAATGTTAGTACAAATTTACATGTGTTATAAAGCTAAATTACACAAATATGACACCAAATACAGTACTTTGCCTAGGGGAAAAAAAAGCCCAAGAGGGAGCTTGTTCCTGAAAGAGGCCATTGAAAGAGACATAGCTTGGGACTTACCATGCATGGGTGGAAAGAGGTCATCAGAAACCAGGCAGAGGATCGGAACCCCAAATGTAGATACTTGCGGCTCTTAAAGGTAGACTGTAGTAACTAAGAGTTGTCTGAAATGTGTATGCTTGAGTCTCTCTCTCTCTCTCTCTCTCTCTCTCTCTCTCTCTCTCTCTCTCTCTCTCTCTCTCTGTGTGTGTGTGTGTGTGTGTGTGTGTGTGTGTGCATTCCTGCATTTTACAAATGAAACTTTCTTCGTTCACCTAGCATTTCTTGCAGACAAAACTGTGCTGAAGCAAAGGTGAACATTGTGTGATGGCCAAATCATTTCCTAACTTATTGATCACACTGGGACAAATTTGTGTCTTAAAAATAGATGTTAACAGTAGAGCTGTCGGTACTTTCACTAGCCTCCTTGTCACAGGACTTCCTTTTAAACATTAATTGGGAAGCTAAACAGTGGTAGCTTGACAGAGATTTCAGTTCTTACTGAAACATTCTTCTGGCGAACACGGCTAACATCACACAACCCAAGCTACTTCATGCCCAAGCGAATTCAGCAGACACTGTGACTGGCTGAAGGAAGTAATATTTTTAGCTAAAACTCTCTCTCTGCAGGAGTCTCTCCACCCCTAAGCTGCCTGGTCTCGCTCACTTCTCATGCATTCTCTTACAACTGAACTCATTTAGGCATTGTGAATGTGAATCTGTCCATCATGTTTCTAGAATCTTACTTGCCTATTTGCAATTTCTTGCAACTGGTTTTAAAGCTAAAATCAAATGTCAGATTATTTCAAGCTGAAGCAGAGTTCTGTAAAAGCTCAGCACCTTCATTAGAAGGAAAAAGATGAACATGGAACTTTGATAGATTATTATTCATTTGTATTCAATGCTTCCCAGGAGGTAAAATTACAGCCGGGGCTCAGCTCATTCTTAATTTCCCATGGTAGATTGCAGACGGGTTCTTTTCTCTTCTAGAGCTTCTTTAGTCTTAGTACCTGCTTTCTCCTATGTGCAACTCTGCACACTTAGACACCTTATTCGCAACATGGCTCATTTGTTTTACTGGTTCTGCTTTGATTTCAAGTTTATGTTATTCTGCAGCCTTGATTTTGACCTGGGTGTGCATGCAGGCTACATGATCCATGTTTTTCAGAATGTGGACGCCAGACCACCCACATCAGAATCCCCCCCACACACACACACACAGGGACTTTGGTATAAGCATTGCTGCTTGGGCTCCACCCCATACCTCCTGAATCAAATATCCTGAGTTATACTCAGGGATCTACTTCTAGAAGTGACCAACTGATGCTTATATGTACTTAGTGTAGGCACTCACTGGTTCAAACCAATAGGTCTCATATGGGGACAGTTAGGTCAGGCTCTGTCAATGTCTGGAGACATTTTGGATTGTCACATCTGCTGTTACTGGCATCTAATGATTATAGGGCAGAAGCAGTGGTAAACATCCTACAGTGCATAGACAGCACCATGCAACAAAGAATAGTACCGTTCCAATTGTCAAGGAGTGCTGAAGAAGAGGAACCTGAGTTCAACCTGATGGGATCTGCTGTGTTTACAGAGCTGTGCTTTCTCATTATCTCCACATCTGGCTCATTGTCAAGTGGCAAAGTTCTCAGAATAGACAGACACACACACACACGCACACACACACACACACACACACACACACACACACACGTGGGACACACTGCCAGCTTCACATAGGTGGAATAAATGTAGGTAGGACAATAGCTGACTCTTGGAAGAATGCTTTCTCCAGCATCCCTGAGTTGAACTGTAAATCAGGTCTACACAAGTCATCCTAAAGATTAGAGGCTCTTGCAGAGTTAGAGCAAATCATACAAATTTGGAGTTGGATAAATGAGTCCTCCTGTCAGTGTGCATAAATTCTTTGTCAAACATCCTCTGGTTTTATTACATAACTGACCTGTATACGATATAGTAAAAGCAAGTCTCATTCATCACCTAGGACAGGGCCTCAACTGGTATTTCCATGCTTCATTTCTTACTGACCCTTGCTTACTGAAAAGTCTGAACTTATCCCCTAAATCATGAAAGCAGGGTTAGAGTATTTCGTATCACTTCAAGCTTGGGAGCATTCCACTGTGCCATGTATCTTTGAAAACTGCTAATTCATAAGTAGCATAAATGGTGGTGATTCAATTTCCACTTCTGAGAATGCTTTGAGTCTATATTATAGCACAAGGAATGTGTATCTGCATTGTAAGTAGTATTCAGTGATAACTTCTGACCAGATAATGTACAAGAAAAGATCTTTCAAGACCTGATGAGAGATATTTTTCAAATTCATGTATATTTTAAAACACAGTTTTGTATATATTATAGCTTAAATGGTGAACCTCTTTGATCTGTAGCCTGCTGAAGTTTTGAAAACCCTTTCAGACCTTTTAAAATTATTGAAATATGAGCAGTATTCAAATACATAATAGCTATTGTAGATGTACTGCCTGATACTATTCAAAGCATTATATACTTATTTTGTTCAATGACTCCTCACAGAAACCTATTAGGATAGGGTTATCATTTTACAGGTGAGGTTCAATTCCAAGCACACAGAATGTCGATGGCTATTCTATCCCTGGGACTCAGGAAGTCTGGATTCTTAACAAGGGCATTATTATTGGGCCTGCAAGATGACTCTGTGCCTAAAGACAGTTGCTTCCAAGGCTGACTACATGATTTCCACCTCTGGACCCTCAGGGTAGAAAGAAAAAACCTACTCTTTTCTTTTGACCACTGTATGGCCTTCTTTGCTCCCCTAACTAAACAAATAAAATGGAAAAAGTATTATTTTACCTCAGTTTTTAGTAGTCAACTACTATCACTTCTAACTTGAATCAAATGAAATAAGCATCATGATAATTACCTTCATAGGACTAGGCTGTAGCTGAGTAGCAGAATGCTTGCCTAGCATCTGCAAAGTCCTAGGTTCAATCCCCAGCACTTCGGGAGAGTATAGTTAACATATAATATGATAATTTTATTAGCCTAGCATTATCTGCATATGCAATATTAAATTTTGAAGGAGACAATTTTTAAAAATGCAGAAAAACAGATGAAATGGTTTTAACTGTAGTTTTTGTTAACCCAAACAAATAGAATCACTAAAGTATTATAATTTCTACAGATAAAATTAATTTTAATATTATTTTTTTGTTAACCCAACATATCCAAAATAGAATTTCTATGTGAGTTCACTATAAAACTGTATTAATGAAACATTTTACACCTTTTGTTTTATGCCTTTGAAATCTAGTGTTTATCTTTGGGTGGGGAGGACTTTTCAAGATAGGCTTTCTCTGTGTAGCCCTGGCTATACTGGAATTTTCTCTGTAGACCAAGCTGACTTCAGACTCAAGAGATCTGCCTGCCTCTGTCTCCTGAGTGCATTTTCTACCATGTCCTGGCTGAAATCTCGTGTGTATCTTACATTTACAGAACATTGCAATCCAGTTTACCCACATTTCAAGATGTGGATGTGGCAACTGGACACCATATTGAGACTTAGTGAGAACTCTCAGACTTTTAGGACTGGGTCTGGGTGGATTTTGAAAGGGAAATGGTACTTTTCAGTCTTCTTAGCTGATATCAGAGAGAAGCCTCAAGTGGTTCTCTACATTTTGACAGCACTATGCCTGTTCAGATGTAGGCTTCTGAAAATGGACCCAAGAATTTCTATCCCCATTTTCATTTCCATCTGCATCAGTTACTTTCTTTTGTTGCTGCAGCAACATAACTCATCAGAACAACTTTAGAAAGAAAGATTTATTTTGTCTCATTTCTTGTGGACCCTGGCAGAGAAAACATGGCAGAAGGACTGTGAAGCCCCTGATCATGTTGAACCATAGTCAGAAATCAGAAAGATATGGATGCTCTCTTTCTTCTTTTACTTCCCCGTTTCAATTTTAATTCAGTCCAGGCTCAAGGGGGATTTGGTGATACCAGTCCATCTCTCTGTGGGGTGTGTGTGTGTGTGTGTATGAGAGAGAGAGAGAGAGAGAGAGAGAGAGAGAGAGAGAGAGAGAGAGAAGAGAGAAACTTGTTTCATTGGATTGAGAACTGTGAAATGGGTGCACAGAAAAGAAGCAGTAGCATACTACACAGAAAAGATCATGGTTGAAAAGGATTTTGAGTCCCAGCCTCTACCACTAATTAATGGTATGGGTCTTATCTTTCTGGGTCTTTGAGGTATAGAAGGGAAGTAAGCCTAGATTTCAAGTCAGAATGACTAGAAGACTCACTGGAGGTTGTTTTTGAGTGTTTAGATGCTGATGTCCAGGCTGAATTGCAGTAAGATTAAAAGAATTTATAGGGTAGGGCCAAGTTGAGACCACATGACTACGTGGCCTGTAATTTGTCTCTAAATCCTCAAGGCCATTATGGATAATCTAGTATCATTGCAAAGCTGTGTGTGTGTGTGTGTGTGTGTGTGTGTGTGTGTGTGTGTGTGTGTGTGTATGTATGTATGTATGTATGTATGTATGTGTGGTAGAGTGATCTCTGTTTCCAAACACTGGGAAAGGAAGTGCCAGTTGTAGTGTGTCTTTCCTACTCTGTTTGCATTGATCAGGGTTCTGGGTTCAGCATTGCAAGTACAAGCAAGATGCTATGTTCTTCAAAACTCTTCATTTACACTGAGCTAGTATTGTTAAGTGAATGTCAGGGATGGTGTTATAAATGAACATTCTTTATTTGGTGGAAAATTAGAGGGCCAGGGAGAGAGAAATGGACCATTTAGGTGTCTAATTTCAAATGCCATTTGCTTATAATTCACTTGTAAGAGAAAAAGGGAAAGCCCATTTATTTTAATTTAATTTCAATTACTTAGGCTCTCTCTAGACTTAGAAAGGATGTAAAGTATGAAGGCAAGAAAACTAATACCGCGTGTCTCCTGCACTCTCTTCCAAGAATTCAATTGAGAATGAAATGTTCTGGTGTGCCTCACCCTTCGACTTTAGAGTACAGATGAAATAAAAGTATTGTGAAAGGAGGTGATAGTGTCACTTAGGACCAACGTGGTAACACATGGATTTCAAATTTCAGTAATGTACAGCAGCAGCACAAAAAGTATAATTGACAGTTGGTTTCTTGCTCGTGAAAAAAATGTCTTTCATAGGTCAGCTATAGCTCTATCCTTGTTCATCTTCCATCTATAACTGAGGTTGGTGAGACCTGTCTCTACTTAGAACACACATAGTCTAAGTGGTAGGGAGGAGAAGAGAAATCGATGAATCATGGTTTTGATCTTCATGCTTATTTGCAAAAATAGACTTAGTTGCCCAAAGCAAATGGTGAGGCTAAGACAACATTGAACTGAACACAGCAGAAATGGGCATGTGCCAGCCTTTTGCTGTCATGAGGATGGGAATAATAATATAATACAATCTAAATGAAAAACACTACAAAAATACAATCAACTCTAGCCACAAGGGATGCTATCACAAATTCCTATATTCCTAACAATGTGGCTACATGGTTATCACATCTTTGTCATGACCTGCCCCACCCCACTCCTCCAGTAGTATACAGAAGTTTACTTTCACTGTGAACACACCAAGCCTTAGTTGAACTTTGACTTTTCCAAATCCTTCCACCTGTTAAAAGACGCTTATTTGCTCTCCTCATGGATTTACTGATGACTTCAACAAAAACTAGGAGGCACTCAGTTCTCCATCTGATAAGATGCAATGAGGAGTAGTGGTTGAGACTGCTGGCTCTCAAATTTGTCCGTACACAAGAGTCACTTGAAAGCTTTTATAAGTACTCATGTTGCAGTCCTACCTTCATGCTAGGATTTCTGATTTTAGTCAGTCTTGCGGGTAGCTAGGGATTGGCTGGTCCTAATGCAAACTGAGAACCCTTGTTAAAAGCAGTAGCTTCTAAAGCAACCGAGAGGTGCATTTAGAACTTTTTGATTCCAGTGTGGTGGTGCACACTTGTTCACCCAGCACTTGGGAGGCAGGATAGGAGGATCAGAAGTTTAAAGCCAGCTTCAGCTATATAACAAATTTGTGATCAGCGTGAGCTACATGAGAAGTATGTAGGGGTCTTCAGTCTGTCTATCTAATGAAATTCAAGAGCAAGAGGAATGACTACTACCACTACCACCATTACTACTACTTTTATCTGGGTCTGGGGATCTAGCTTAGTCAGTAAAATGTTTACCTCACAAGCAGAAGGACTTGAGATAGAGTCCCCAAAACCTATGTAATGAAGTCAGGCAGAGACAGACAGATGGACCGCTCACTAGCCAGCCATCTTTGCTTACTTAGCCATTTCTGGGCTAATGAGAGACCCTATCCTAAACATAGAGACATGGGGAAAGGGTGAGGGAGAGGATGGGAGTGAGAGAGAGGTATCTATCTCAGTAGAATGATACTTGAGATTATCCTCTGACTTCTACTTGGCATGTGCACAGACATACATGCCCCTGCCTTGTGTGTATATGCACACACACACACACACACACACACACACACACACACACACAGAGAGAGAGAGAGAGAGAGAGAGAGAGAGAGAGAGAGAGAGAGAGGGGGGGGGGTGACCTCTCTATTTCTCAGGTTTATGGCTTTTGCCTAAGTCACTTTATGTCTGCATTACTTAGTTTTTCCACTTTTTCTGCGATGGTTACAGGAGAGGTAGATAAAGTACCAAATTGTACCTTGGTCCCAGTAAGTGCTCAGTAAGTGGAAGTATTTTCATTATTGCTATGGCTGCTGTGCTGCAGCCTCCTAGTATACAGCAGTGCTGCCTAGAAAGACATACTGCTCTAATAGGTTGGCTGGCAGAAAAAAAAATAGCTGTAAAAGCTACACTATGCTATTAGACATGATTCCATTTAGCAATTGTCTGGGGTATGGGACTAAAAGATGTTCTTTGCTTTCCATGATATTCCAGGGACTCACATCAGGAAAGCCTTCTCTACCCCTTGAGCCCCCTCTCCTGTAGCTAGAATAGAGGGAGTACTTTGGAGGAAGCTTTTATTATGGTCTCCTTGCAACAAAAATCAGAAAAGAAAAAGGTAGAAAGCAAGCAACAAGCGATCGTTTCAAAATGTGTCTTTTTTTTTTTTAAATATGAACAAGCAGACTGTTTGGAAGCAAAAGGACAGAGTTTGTCTGTCTTCCCAGCTGGACTGAAACTAAGAACCATTCGCACACATACATCCACCCTGACTCCAACATGTGCCTGAGTGTATGTAGGTTTCATTTTGATGTCAAACAAAACATTGCTTCTAAAATGCCAGGAAGAGGTAGGGCTGCTACCATCCTGAAAGAACTCTGACCTTTTCTTCTACATATTAATCATGTTCCTTTGTGGTTTGGGGTAACCCACTGGGATCCCTTATCCTACAGGGATGAGCACTGGAGCACTCCATTATCCTCACTCATTTTGCTTCCAAGAAGTACACAGGGCTGGCTGTTCAGCCTTTTAAGGCTCATTTGGCAAGTGCTCTGCTCTGTCTCTCAAATCCTGAGATGCAGCCTTCTCTGCCTCTACCCCCATTTCTGTTATGGAGTTTTTAAAAATGAAATTAATGAGAAAAATGTCAAAACTTACATTTCTACTTCCTAATTCCTTGCATATGACACAGACATCAGTGTTAGTTCCATTTGACATTTGTGAATTTATGGGAAGCCTCATTGTTGCCGACATTTAAAACTTGGCTGCACCCAATGAATCTACCCTAGGGAACAATTTTGCAAGAGTCCCCAAAGGATGAGGCCAGATGACCAGTCGGATGCCATTTGTATGCATTCCAATTTCTGTGGGATTTGGATGAGGAAAGTATTTTTTCGTTTCTGTTTTCTTTCTCCTGAAAACATGGAAAGTAGGAATGTCTCTGTGTAATGAAGATCTCAGAGTGGATAATAAGAGCATGCACAGCGATAGTCCTGCTGATTGCCGGGAAAGCAGACGCTGTGGGGATTTGGGGCTGGCTCTTAGGATAGCATGGATTGTTCACATTCTGTTTTGACAGAGAAGGAAAATTGCTGCATCTGATATATTTCACCCCTTTTAGGAATTGCTTCTAGAAGTCTGGCCCTCCCTCTGGGCACCATGTTTATTGTCACGGGAGAGGAGTCCTAGGGGAAGAGACAGAGAGGGTGGAAGAAATGAGATTCGCAATTTGTAAATGAAATTTTCCTGAAAATTACTGCAAAGTAAAACCACATTTCCATCGATCCTCAATATTGCCATCACAGATGGACAAGCCATTTGAGTCCTAACCACTTTTACTTAATTAAAAATAGGATTTCAAGCCTGTCTTGGTAGTAAACACTTGTAATCCCAGTCCTAGAAAGATGGAGACTAGAGAATTAGGACTTCAAGGCCATCCTAGGCAATATTCCAAGCTCCAGATCCATTTGGGCTAGATGAGCACATGTCTCAAAACAAACAGATGAAAATAACAACACAAAAGAAAATATGATTTCACGATAAAAGAGCCTGGAAATTGAGGTACTTTGACTTCTTTTAACTGGGATATATAGCTTGCTCCATGTTCTTCGTGTGCCTTGTATTTTAAAGCCTGGTTTCTGAAAGTGAAGGCCAGGGGCATTGACATCCTCAGGGAGCTATTTAGATGCAGGGACTCTTCTTCAATCCCAAAGAAACCGAATCAGAATCTGCATTTTCCCCAGAACCCAGGAAAACCATTACTCTTCGGAAGTGTATGAAGCTGTAGACATTTCCCTTGTCCCGTTGACTCTGTAACTTTGGCTGGACACATACTGAAGCTCAATTTGGGCCTTCTCTGGAACACAAAGCTAGCAGTTGGCTGTGTAATGAAATCTCACATTCAAGATCAAAACAGAAGTGCTGAGTTCCAGAGAGATTTGTTGGAGGGACAATAGAGGCCCTGGGCAAAGATTCTCCTCTTTGTGTCACAAGCAAGTCCACAATTGTCCTAAGCCAGGCCTGAATACAAGTCTAATCCTGGTACCTGTTAGCTGCCCTTGTTACAGCAATAAAACAAAATTTCAAGAACTGAGTACTCTCTTTGTCACCTTGAAGATTTAAACCAGGCTCTTTCATTTCTCTGTTTTTGCCACTGAGAAAATATCCAGGATGTTCCACTTTGGTGCCCTGCCCACTGGAGGGCTGAAGGGATATGATTAAAATAAATTTATAAGGTTCTCAAAGAATTAATACAAATATTTTGGAAAAATCTCTGTGCAATTGTTTTATTCTATAATAGGTTTATAATATGAATACTCAGTTATTAAAATTTGCTTTTTATTTGAACTATTTAATCATATACATATTGATGCATGGTCTTACTGTGTAGTCCTGGCTATCCTGGAACTCAATGTGTAGCCTAGGCTGACTTTAAACTCACAGAGATCCTTCTGTGTCAGCTCCCAAGTGCTACCACGCCTGGCTTAATCACACTTTTAATATTTTAGTAAAGTCTTGTGTATTCCAGACTGGCTTCAAATTTGCTGCATATGGAAGCATGATCTTGAACTTCTGATCCTCCTACATTCACCTTTGGAGCCATCGGATTGTACGCTTGTACCACCACGCCTGGTTTTGTGGTACTAAGGATTGAACCTAGGGTTTTTGTGCATGCTAGCAAACATTCTAACAACGGAGCTACATCCTCTGCCTTATCAAATGATATTTAAAATGTCAAGACACATTTACAATGGAAAATAAATTGTATGCAACCCTAAATTTATCTCATTAGATTACATTGATGTTTTAAAATTCAAAATAAGAATCCCCTAATTCTTGTTCTGCAAATATTTATTATGTCTGATTCGTGATCTATTTCTAGAAGTGTTTCTTTGGAAGAGATGGTATTTTGTTGAGTATATTTTCTAATTATGTGCATCTATTCACTTGTTCATCTATTTTACAAAACAAAATCTATTTTTATTAGTGTCTCACTTTAATTATTAAATGGCCCAAGGCCAGGTTGCCATAGCTAAAGCAAAGTGGAAAACCATAACCTTGACAAATCAGGGGCTGGCTCCGATTCTCTGGATAATTCCCCATCCCTGCATTTGGGTTTGGCAGAGGAAGCAGCATGCACACTCAGTCCATAACTGGGTTTTACCAAGGTCAGGACACCTCCATCTCTGCTCTCCTGAGGGTTGCTCGGTGAAGTTCAGTGATTGGACAACAGTGGCATCTAAGACCTGGATCACAACACGACTGGCTTATGGGTCTCTTGAAAGATGGAGCCCACTGTTCTCTGTGGCATTTTAAAGCCATTCTTTTTTTATCCTGGCTTTGTACTGCTTCTATGTCACATTTAGAGCCCTCTGCCACACCCCTTCGGTATTACGGATGGAACACGGGGCCTCCTGCATACTAGGTGAACACTCTATCACTGAGCCATGCCCCCAGTCCAAGCTATGACACTTATGTATAAATCCTGACCTCTCATAGAATACAGTTGTTGAGAGCCAGCCACTTATCACAGTAGACAGGTAAACAGCGGGAAGCTTGACTTGGATATATTGTGACCTTGACTGGAACACAGTGGCTTCGCCTAGTGGGTGCCATGGTCTCTGAAAGTAACCCGTTTTCAAGGTGAGGCTATATCAGGCTGACAGTTTCTCCCTGCACCAGCTCAGACACATTTGCTCAGATAGTAGCAGGAAGCCTCTGAGAAACTGCCTACAGCCAGCGCTCTGTGGTCCACGTTTCTGGCTCTGCAGCTGCCTGGGTGTGGCAGTTCTTCTGTAGTTGCCGGTGCTGCCACCTGCAAAACCCGGACTGGATTTCTACCTTAGATCCGGCTTAGGGAAAACTGGGCTTGTCTGTAGTAGAAACCCTTTGTGAGGAATTGATTCAGGGACTCACGATGTTAACTTCTGAAATTAGTGGTTGATCTATGAAAAAAATTGTGATGTTGTCCTCAAATTGTAAGATCCTTAAAAAAAAGAGTATTTTTTTTTTTCAAACTTACCCAAGAGTTCATTTGGGGAAGTATGGACCAGTCATCCAGTTCTGAATCTATAAGTGTACTCTACTCACAGAGGTAAATCTGGAACACAGAGGTAGCAGCAAGGAGTCACAGCTCTGAGAGAACAGGGTAGTGCTGGACAGGAAACTCTTTGGAGTTTAGCCAGGCCTAAGATTTGCACTCTTGGTAGATACAGCAACAATTGACTTAGCAACACATGCCACTTGAGAGATTGAGATCCAGTCCCAGCCAGGAATAGGCTTCCAGGGCCCAACCCAGAAGTTGATGTCTGCTGCTTTCTAAGCATGACAAAGCTCACAGAGGAGGACTGCTCATCTACAGTGAGCAGATGTCCAAGTAGCTATGAAACACCTTCCAAGGCCTTTGAGAAGCCTGTGATAGAACTAGTAATGGGTCCAGTTTCTCTAGAGTAACAGATCTCAACATGTCGATTGCAACCCCTCTTGGGGGTAGAAAGATCATTTCACAGGCATCACCTAAAACCATCGGAAGATGGCTAGGAAGGGAGACTTCTCCCTCCTGTAAATTGACTATCCTGTGTGCCCAGACTTGTCATACCCTTATCCACCAAAAACTAACCTTCATGTTCTGTGATATCATTGTTTATCTGTTTTACTTTTAGTTTTTAAATAATCCATTTTATAGGGGAGGTGTGAGAATAATACAAGTTCCATTTTATACCTTTATGTTAATTTTTTTATTCTCTGATCCCCTCAGCTCCCTACCTTTCTGTCTTCTCTTCTATTCCACCTTACCTTCCCCATTCCACACCCTTTCCCCACTCTCTCCACACATAGTCTTTCACACAGGTGTATTCACAAGATATCCTTATATGTGTGTAATTGTTTCTGTTTTAGAGTAGTCCATGAGTTCAAACTTTCTTTACCTTTACAGAGCTACAAGCAGCTGTTAATTGTAGAAAATGGAATACTGGCTTAATATGTTTCTCTGATCCATAGCCCATACTCTAGTTGTGTCCCGATAATGTCCTTACTAATAAGCTTTGCACAACTCACAAGCTAGTTCTGGATTCCACATTTCTTTTAGTTTTCCTGTCTCTTTTGTCTCTTTTAATTCAGAGCAGTGCACAAGGCTATACTTTCCTTCTGGGGCTGCCATTTTTGGAAAATGCTGATGAATCGTTGTATAGAGTATCTCTTAATTTTAATTTCTCTCATGTGTCCTTGTGCTTTCCTTAAGTCTACACATTTTTTTTTATTTTTACTGAAACACTATGTAAATGATTCAACTTGCAGCTTGTCAGAAACCATATTAGCAGGAATACAAGCTTATTTGTCTATCTTGTTGAGACCAAATTTGAGCACTTAGTTGATATATTGTCTGTGCAGTCATTTATTCCATCTGTAACTAATATATATATATATATACATATATATATTATTTGTTAATAATGAACACATATACTTTTGACATTATGTAAATATCTGATTCCTCATCCAATTCTCTCCACCTAGTTTGAGCATTCATTAATGATTCTTGTCTGAACAATGACTTGTTATAATGGCTTCATCTTTATCCCTTCTATATTTGTTAGTCCAAGATAATCTTTGCCAAGGGTAGTAGGTAAGCTCACGGGGGGGGGGGGGAGGGAAGGTCTTGATTTCATTCTTGAATCCTGACTGCTACTCTTTGGAAGAAGTCTTGGTTTGTTGGGGGATGTGTGTTCATACTTTATTTGAGCACTTTTTGTTTACCAGATGACTTTTGACCAACCTTTTAGAGATTTGACAACAAAGGGGGAATTTAGGTTGCATATGTTATAATTTACTTTTGTGGCATCTTCTGGAAAATTGCACCTGGATCTTTTACACGGTGTTGCTCAACAGAAACTTGCTCATAATGATAATAATAATAATGATAATAATAATACCTTCCTACCACCTAAGCCTTGCTCCAAGGAAGGGGAGGAAGTTGGAGAGAGGGAAGAGACTCTGAGAAGAATGGTTGGACCAAAAGGAACAACTAACTGTGGGGAAGCAGCCAAGTTAAGTAAAATGTGAATTTCCAGGAATGTTCCAAAATGCTTGTGTGGGAGTTCTTTTTGGAAAGTTGAAGTAGTAAATTCATTGGAACTTAAAAAAAATGATTTTAATTCAAATGAATGCTTCTACAGGCAAGATGCTTGGGTGGATAAAAGTTCTTGCCCAGCAAGCCTGATGATCGAAGTTCAGTCTTCCAGGACCTCAAGGTGGGAGGAGAGAAATGACTCCTAAACATGGTCATCTGAGCTCCAAAAGTACACCCTGGCATGTATGCACCCCCAAATGTATGCAGGCACATACCCCCAGCACATACACATGCACACACACACACATACACACACACACACACACACACACACACACACACACACACACACATGCACATATCCCTCAGCACACATACACACATGCGTATACCCTCCAATGGACAGACAGACAGACACACACACACACAAACACACACAAGAAAGAGAGAGATTTAAAAGGAAGTAAAAAATGGACCCCTTACCTAGCTTGTTCCTTCTTGTCTACTTATAAAGATTTAATGCCATTTGTTTCTTCTGGAAAGGGATTTTGCAGGGGTGGGGTGGGATTTATGATTATTATTTGGAATTCCTTACAGCCCACAGTAGGAACAAAGGAGAAACAAAGGATGTTTGGAGATTTCTCAGCTGTTATACATTGTCCTTTCCCTGGTTGATAAGGTTCTCATTAAGGTAACTGTTTTTATCAAAGTTGTTTTTTAGCAAAAACTGCAAGTGGTCATGAAAGGGGAGAGCCTTTTTTCCCCCATGAAGCCTTCAAATAGGCAAGTACCAGTCCTTCTGTGATGAATGAGTTAGAGCAATGTGCCACTCCCTTCCTTGGATGTGCCTGGGTCTATAGCACAGAAGAGAAAAGGGAAAGAGAGATGAAGTATGTGGTTGAAGACTCAGGAAGTACACACTGGAACTCTTAGAAAATCCAAAGATATGGAAAAGAAAAGGCAGAACTCATGCTCTGGATGTTACATCTTTTCTGGGAAACAGTGTAGCACAAAACTGAGAGCCAGGAAGCAGCACAGATATATCTAATCTCTGGTTGAACTGCGTGGCTGAGGGAGTCTGGGTGAGGCAAGGTCCCTCTTGACCTCTTGCTCATATGTCCAGAGCCAACCAGCCAGAGCAGTCAAGGATTAACTGATCTAGATGGTATGTTGCTCCTGGGGATGTCTTATTTTTCAGCAGGCTAGTCTGACCTATGTCCTGTGGTGGTCACGAGATTCCAAGTATGTGAAGAGAGCATTGCAAGACCTGAAAGGCACTCAGGTTTAAAACTCTGGCAGGCGACACTTCTGCTGCATCACAGTGGCCAAAGCAAGCCCAAGTTAAAGGACTTGATGAACAGACTCTATTTTGATAGGAGGACTTGTATGGTCTTATTTCAGAGGCATAGAAATACCAAGAGGGGAATTTTGATTGGGACCATTTTTATAACTTAGCATAGAAACTAAGTCAATATGTATCTGGCTACACTACTGTCTCTACCAACATTTTGAGTATGGAAAAATGAGTAGAGGAGAAGAAAATTGGCACAGATAATTCATAATTGCAGAAGTTCCAACAAGAGTCCAGCCTGGATTCAGTGAGCTAATCTATGTAAAGTACTTTGAGCCTGCATACAGTACATGTCCTATGAAGTTGATGTTGTTGTTCAAAAATATGTGAGTATGTCACATGAGGTCTCCAACCTTACTTAATAGTGAAGGGGAGAGGAGCTGAAGAGATGGCTCAGTGGTTAAGAGCACTGACTGTTCTTCCAGAGGACCTGGGTTCAATGCCCAGCAGCCACTCAGCAGCTCACAACTGTCTGTCATTCCAATATGGGACACCTTCACACAGACATACATGCAGGCAAAACATCAACGCACATGAAGTAAAATAAAGAACATAAAGTGAAGCTGAGGATGAATGGGACAGGAAAATGAAGAAAGGTCACAGAAAACAGCGCATGAAATACAGCTTTTTCCATAAGCTGTCCTGGACCAAACCCATCCGGAGCACAGCGATCATCCGTTTTCCTTTTAGGAGCCAAAAGTTGGAAGATGTTTCCAAGTTGGCCTTCTCTGACCAGCTCACCCTGCTGGGCTTGTTTCTGAGGTTAGATCAGAGCTTGGTGGGTTACTGCTAAGGTGGAGTCTCTAATAAAGAAGGTACAGAGGTGTGAAGACTTTTATTTTCTCAAGACATCTTGGTTTATTTACTTAGGCTTTATTAAGCACATCAATGGAGGAGGCTCTGCTGTGGTTTCTGTTGTGCGATGAACACAGCACTTAACTTTTCTCAGAGTGACTGGGCTCCTCCAGAATAAATGAAGAAAGGGCCCTGCCAGCGGCCCTAGGTCAGCCCCTTCTTGGCATCTCAAGAGAGCTGGTCAGTGCCAAGAACTGTGTCAAACCTGCTGGCTGGAAACTTTCTTCGCTTCTTTCGATCTATAGTGCTGGCTCTTCTTTCACTTTGAGTTGTCATCTGTATGACAAACCCCCCTTTTCCTTTTTGTGCAAAACTACTCTGGGGTTGGGATGAATTGATCCCAAGCTGCTTGTATGCTGACAGGAAGTTTTGTTAGTCTTTATATTTAAGGAAAAGAACACTGAGGCATTACCGACCCCCCCCCCTTTGACTTTATTATAAAGTCAGTTTGATAAGATATCTGAGAAACCACAAGACACTCCCTTTTTAATAGGCTTTACTGCCCCTTTGGCCTGCTTATAAATGCCCTGAGTCCTTCAAAGAGACCCATAATTATGAGAGATTCTTGGTGTAGTCCACTCCACCCACTGAGCTAGCTTATCTGCAAGCTGAGCTTGATATTGCTGGTAGGGGCTTGGGACTTGTTCTTCCTCTCTGAGCTTCTGCTCTTGAGTTCTTCCTTTCCACTCTCCATCTGAGCCGCCGATTAACTAACTGGAGCTTGGTGACTTGTTCTGTTTCCTCTTGTTTCTGGTGGCTTTCTCTATGGCAGGCTTGGGAAGGGGTGGCCCTGCTTCCACCAGCAGGGGACATGCAGGACTGTCTAGAGACATTTTTTGATGGACACCATTGCAGACAGAGGCCATCTAGGAGAGAGAAGCCAGGGATGTTGCTAAATATCCCATACTGTCCAGGACAATACTAAGTGTGACTAGCCAGTGCCACTGTGACAAGCCTTTGGACTCACAAATTGCCTTCTGGTGAGGTGCTCCAGCTTCTTACATGGCTTCTCCCTTCTTGACTAGCATTGTTATATAACCCGGCCTTTAAGCAACTAAAGCCACAGAAGGAGGGAGGTTTTTTTTCTTAGCATGCTTCTGATCCTCAGATGCACAAGTATGCATGAAGAAGTGGGCTGGGTTCACATGAGAAATAGTCGTAGAGCTCCCTAGTCTGGTTTGGTTTTGGTGACAGCTATTCAGAGCTTACTCATGGAGAGACTTCCTGGTAGCTCATAACTCTTCTCTAAGAAACCAGCTATCTCTGAGAGTGTTTATTCTTCTGCATAGATTTTGATTATGTGGCTTCTAGGTAGAACGTCTGGGTTCAAAGGAAGTGAAAAAAATTAAAACATGCATACTTCAAATAAACCCCTATAAATACATATTCCTCTGAGAATGCTTCATCTTTCAGATATTTATAAATACATGGTCTCCTTAGAATGTTCCAGCTTTGTCATTTTCCATTATCGTTCTTTCTAAGCAAAGTACTCTGTCACTAACACCAGAGTGCTAGCTAAGCAACGTCCAGGGAATGGTGACTGCTTGCTTTCTATATAACTGGGAAGTGGTAGGCCTGAGACGGAGAGCTTCAGTAATGTCACTTACAAGGTGCCCACTTTAAGGCATCTCCTTGTGCTCTTCCCAGCCCTCCTCTCTGGATTGTTTGACTCAGCATGAGTACTGTCTGTTGAGTATCTTTTTGTGTGGCTGCTGTTGTTCTAGATGTTAAAGAAGTGGCAGGAAGCACAGCGGACAGGGGCTCAGTCCATCTGAACTTGACATGCCATTCTGGGAGTGAGACAATGCAAAATAAAGCCTATGAAAGATTTAGGAAAGCTAAGAGAAGGACGGGTGTTTGGAAGATAAACAATACAATGTCATGGGGAGGTGCTAAATACGGCCTAAGTGACATTTTCTAAGTGACAGAGACCAAATGACTCAGAAGCCAGTCCTGTGAGGCTGTCTGGGAGAGAGCATTCCAGACATACAGAAGAGCAAGGGCAAAGGTCTTGAGGCAAAAAGTGCTTGGTGAGTTATAGGAACAGCAAAGGAAGATGAAGAGCGGTAAGCCAGGGGCAAGCTGCCGGAGGCGATGGAGTAGAGGTGAGGAGCCGGGGGTACCCATCACATCATGGCGGGAACATGGGTGTTGACTGTAAAATTGACCCGTGGTAGGCCAGGAAGAAGACAAATGTGTGCCATGCATGCATCTTTACCAGACCACTCTGGAACCATGGGAAGATTGTAGGAAGCCAGGGCTAATGCAGGAGTCAGCTAGATCATCTATAGCTCATGAGGGTGAGGCTTGAACTTGCCCACCCTTGCAATCAATCTCCAGTTTAATCACTTATTGGTGGCTCCCTCCAGGGAAAGGGAGTGAGGGAGATAAGAGCTTTTCTTTCCTATCTTCACTATCTTCAGTTCTGTCCATCTGCAAAATGTCATCATAGGTAGAGTGACAAAATCATTAGAGCTAACCTAGCAGTGTTGTAGAGTTGGAAGAGCAAGAACTTCAGCAGTGTCTCTGCTCTCTGAAGAACAGCTAGGGCTGAATAAAGGCACCTAAAGGGCTCTGGTATCCAGCCCCACTCTCCTCTCTCCCACTGCTTCCTTGCCCACCCTGTGAGCATGTCACGGTATCACTCCCTGCCACTTCCATAGTAACAATTTTGCTACCCAACATATAGCCTCACCTCATCCCTGATCAACTTTCATCTGGAATTCACACTTCAGTAGTTGGGACTTCCTCCTTCCTTCCTTCCTTCCTTCCTTCCTTCCTTCCTTCCTTCCTTCCTCCCTCCCTCCCTCCCTTCCTTCCTTCCTTCCTCTCTTCCTTCCTTCCTTCCTCTCTCCACCCATGCTTCCTTCGCTCACTTTCTTTCCAAGCACATCAACAGTGGGAAAGTATCAAAGCATGCTTTTTCTGAAGTCCATCAGCTACTGCAGGCTGTTTGTCGGAAAGGGTGCAATGTAAGCTGAAATGCTGCTCCAATTTTCACATTATCCTTTCCTGCTGCTTGTTGAGTTATTTAATTAGAAGCCGTCATAGTTTCTAGGGAAAACACTTTGAACAGCAGGCCTGATTTATCTGGGAACAGATGCCTTTATTATGTGTCAAAGAGCTAAAAAAAAATTGCTAGTAAGATGTCAGTGTGTGCACATGTATATGAAAAGAGGAAGGCACATGCACGTATACAAAGAGTGATCAAACACGAAACAAGGGGATGGCAGGTGCAGCAAATGATTTGGTTCCTGCTCAGGATGCTCAGGAGTACGCACGCTTCAGTTGCCTCCCATTGGCTCACGCTGCAATGCCTTTAGTGTCACTGAAACTGGCAGAGAGAGCTGACATGTTGTTTTTCTCGGGGGGAAATTTGCTCTCCTTCTACACTCGCAGTACAGACAACAGCACAAAACAGGAACGAGACTGAGGCGTCCAGAGTCCACAGGGACTTGTTTATTCAACTCTCGCCATTTTGCACATTTTCAAAACATAAAAACCAAACCAAACCAAACCAAAAAAAAAAAAAAAAAAATCCAGGGAAATCAGTTTTCTGTAGCTCTTAAAAAGCATGAAGGGACATTCAGGGTTCAGCTGATCCCTGGAGAGGGATTTGAAGTTTTGTTCTTAGGAGGCCTCATGTTTGCAATGAAGCCGTGGCGTCCTTGGCAGAGAAGTCAACTAAACCCTGCTGCAGCCTGTTCTCTTTCATTGGCTGTTTGTTTTTCACTTTGGTGCCTCTGTTGATGTATGTCTTTCACTTCGCTTTGACTCTGTTTGCATGGACTTGTTGCTGCCTGGTGTTTGGCCCTTCTGTGACAGCCAAGAGGACTTATTTTCCCCTTCCTCTGCTTTTGAGCCACAGAGAGTAAAAAAACCCTAAGATGCTTCACTTGCTGCGGACTCTCCACTCAAGCTCATAAGCTCCCCCTGAGTGGAGCTAATTATTTCATTAATAGACTAGCTCTCAGGTAAGTGCAAGGCTAGCACCTGCAGGGCTGTCTGGATTCATGTTGGCTTCCTCTGTTTTTCCAACCCAGATCAGGAGTGAACTCCGTTCACTGGTGCTGTGTGGGTCAATTGTCACGCAGTGAAAACAAATGCTTTAGAATATCCTTCTTCCTGCTAGCAGTGCTCTCTGTGTACAGCGTCCACACTGCCTAAGCTCCTTTAACTCCTTTGCTCCCATATGCTCATCATTTACACCTCTTCTCCTTAGGGAGACCAGTTCTCCTCCCTTAAGAGTCTCTCCACTCCCCTCACTGTGATTTCAAACCCATACTTACTTTCTTTGACATTCCTATTTTATTCAGCAGCTTAGCACCTTCTGTAACCACTGCTCCTGGCATTCACAGGTAGATCATAGGAACCTAACCCCAGCCCTCTCGCTCTCTCTCCCTCACACCCACATCTAACCTATTACTTGGCAGGCATCCTTCAATCGTCTCCTTCCCTGTGCCCTGACTACAATCTCTGTGGTCCAAGCCTCCATCTTCTTCTATAGGTATACTCAAAATGGCTTCCTTTCCTCTCTTGACGTGATTATTTTAGTAATTATTATTGGTGTTGTGTGTTCGTTGTATATATTATGTGTGTATATGGGTGTGCATATGCCATGGTTTATGAGCAGAGGTCAGACAGAAGATAACTTTGTGGAATGGGCTCTCTCCATCCACCTTTTTGTGGGTTCTGAGGATTATTAGATTTGTAAGGCATAGTCCTTTATTTGCTGGGTTGTCTCACTGTCCCCTCTCTCAACTTCATTCAGACTCATACACCATCCAGGCTGAGTGACCTTTTCAGGCTACTTCCTCCTTCCTTCCTTCTCCCCATCACCCAGTCACATTCACAGAGGATCCCAGGCATGCTTCTGAAGGCATCTTGGCTATCCTGCCTATGCCTCTAGTAGCCTTTCTACTGCCCTCCCATAGTTTTGGGTCCCAGCTACTCCTATCTCCTTTCAAGTATCTGCTTGAGCTTAGACACTCTCAGGGCCACCTCACTTCCTTAGTACCTCAACATCCTTCTAATTGCTCACTGAGCTTCCCTAGAGAGCATTGCCCTGACCCTCCCCAGGCAGTGAAATTTCTTATTCTCACAGTCCTCTAGTCCTTTGTCATTACACATTCAAAGTGTGACACTTACATCAGTGTCTGTCCATCTTTCTGAACTGTACATTTTTCAGGGACCTGATTCATTTAACATTTTAATAGGAAGTATGTGTGTGTTTGTCTGTATGCATGGGGGAGCAGTAATGTGCACATGAGTGCAGCTGCCAAAGAAGGTCAGAAGGGGACTTAATACCTCCTGGGACTAGATACAGGTGGTTGTGAGTTACCTGACATAGGTTCTGTGTAGTAAACTCTGCTGTGCTGGCAGAGCACCAAGTCTTCTTAGCAATTGAGCCATCTCTTCAGCCCCTGATTCATTTCCTTACATCTCTGAATCTCCAGGAGCTGGAATCTATAATTTACATAATACATATTTGTTGATGAAACCAGTGGGCTCCCTTGAACATCTGTGCTGTGATGCACAAACCAGCAAGACCTAGGCAGGGAGAGTGTGGAGAGCTAAAAGTCTCTGAGAATGTGATACGAGAAAATGACTGCCTTCCAAAGATTTAGCAGCTGCTTTAAAGCAAAAAGTCCTAAATATTTAAGAATTTAACTCCAAGTGTCTTGATAATTGGTAGCATGAATTGGCTCTGGAATTTGGGAAGGCTGCTTTGCTCTGGGTTCAATTAGGAGAGGAAGAAGGAAGCAATTTCTATGTAAATGAATCAATCCACTGACCCACATTTCTTCAGTCTTGAAAATATGGCAGGCAGCACCAGAGCTGAGCTCTAGAAAACATAGATGCATGATGTAGCACCTGCCCTTGAAGAAAAGAGTGGGAGGCAGGTGGCAGACCCCCAGAAAGCTTAATAACAGAATTCAGTAGCAGTGCAGACAATGGCACCAAAAGTTTGCTCTGGATTCAACAGAAACCTCCCCTCACTATGTATTTTGAAGCCTTCCTCCTTTTTGAAGACAGAGTGGGTTCTAAACTTGAGACAGAACCCTGATACTTCCTATACAAAAGATCTTTGAGCTGAGGGTGAAAACTTGCATCTTCCATGAGATGCCCACATTGTGGTAGGAGAGCTTAGGCCAGAGAATGGGTCTGGGGAAAATGAATTGCTAACCTGAGTTCAAATCCTAACTTTGTTTCTCAATGAACAGCAACTTGGGCTCTGTAGGTTCCCTGAGCCTCTGTTTCTTCATCCATGAAATGATAACAACAACACTCACCTAGACTGCATGAGGAAGAATAACATAAATGGCACACAGTACACTCCACATGGCACCTTTAATGTGGAAATACCAGATTCATCATTATGGTGTGCATTGAGCTTGCAGAGTGGTACCTACCAATGACATACATGTAATTTTCCATAATGAACAACTATCACTTATTAAATTTTTTATTATTGTTATTTTTACTTATTCACTTTACGTGCCCCCCAGTCACCCCTTCCCACAATCCTTCTCCCATTTCCCCTCCCCTTCTCCTCTGAGTGAGTGGGGGCCCCTCTGGGTATCCCCCCAACCATGGCACATCAAGTCTCTGCGGGGTTAAGCACATCCTCTTCCACTGAGGCCAAACAAAGCTGCCCAGTTAGGGGAACATATCCTACAGACAGGCTAGAGCTTTTGGGATAGCCCCTGCTCCAGTTGTTCAGGACCCACATGAAGACCAAGCTGCACATCTCCTACATATGTGTGGGGAAGCCTAGGTCAAGCCCATGTGTAGCAACTATCATTTAATTAAAAAAGATGCATGAAGTTTCTGTCAGGTTACTCATGCCCAGAAGCAGAATGCAAGGGTTACCAGAGACATAGGGAAAGGCAAGAGCTCACTGGAAAGTGAAGGCCATTTACATCAGTTTCATGCAGAGTCTTCGTCAGTGTGTGCAGTTCTTAACAGCAGCAATTATATTTTTTGTAAGGTACCTTGCTGTTATTTAAAGGCATGGGTCTTCACCTCAAATACTGAGCACATGGTACAGACTGATTGCTTAGTAGATGAACCAGCTTGGTAGTCGCAGGCACTACTTTGGGTCTAGTGAACTGGGTTTGCATCCTGGTGCAACCTCTTGAGTGCTGTGACCTTCAGCAGTCCCTATGGTTTCTTCACTCTCCTTATTGTAGCATACACTGTAGCGTGATGTCCACGCCGAAGGCTGTTTCAAAGAGAACATGACATAAATACAAAATGCCCAATAGTGTAGACAATACAATGCTGCTTTCCTTTCTCCATTCCTTTCCCAGTAACTTGCATTTTTCTGGCAAAAGTCTTGTCAGAACTTATCAGAATTAATTACAAAACCAATTAAGAGTCTGTGAGTAATATTTTACTGTTTTCTCACTTTGATGGTGAGTTCTTGTACCTACTGAAGGACGTAAGGGCCTTCTTTAGACTGTATAACCTAAAAGCTCTCTCTCTCTCTCTCTCTCTCTCTCTCTCTCTCTCTCTCTCTCTCTCTGTGTGTGTGTGTGTGTGTGTGTACCCTTATGTTGATACACTTTTTTCAGAGTGGATTAATAATGCCTTAGCACAGTGGTTCTTAACCTTCCTAATGCTGAGACCTTTTAATATAGTTCCTCATGTTGTGGTGACCCCCCCAACCATAAAAGTGTTTCTTTGCTACTTTGGAACTATAATTTTGCTACTGTTATAGATCATAATGTAAATGTCTGATATGTGACCCCCCAAAGGGGTCAAGACTGACAGGTTGAGAATCCCTGCATTAGTAGCTGATGGGGCTTTGGATGGAATTCCCAGAACTGGGACCATCAGTTGACTTCCTGAGCACAAAATTGTTCTTATGACAGAACATGAAAGAATGCCTCTCCATGAGATTTTCTAGCCAATGAGACAAAATACCTAGTTGTTCTTGAGATATCAACTTCTAGAAGGTGACATTGTCTTTCTCTTCTGGGAATCCCGTGGTAATTCTTATTCGCCCTGCACCTCAATATCCAGCATAAATAGAGGACTTTGGTGGATTTTTTGAGACGCTCCATCTGCCCTTTTTGGAGAAGGACCAGATCTGGTAAATCAACAATCACTTCAAAGGGAGAAATACTAAGCATAGATATGGTGCTAGCAGCTCCATAATGGGCAACTCTCCAGGACCAGTGGCTTCATGAGAGACAGTTGGCCAAAGCTGTTTGGAGGCCTAGAATTCAGTTGAATGAACATTATAAACATAAAGGCAACTGTTTAGAAAATTATTTCCAACAATTTCCACAAGCTCCAGTTTTTTGTTTTTGTTTTGATTCGTGAACTAAATAACTACCTAGACACGATTCATTTTGAGAGCTTTGGAGCTTGAGGAGAAAAAAAAGCAAGGGGTGTTTATCTACCTTGTTGGACCTCCCAGAACATACTTAGACAGTGCTCAATACTTCAAGTAGCCAAGTTTTCTGTCTAAAGGCTTTATCCTAGTCTGCAAGCAGAGTAGGCTAAAAGCATTTGAAGTTAGTGTTTTTAGGAACCATTTTTACACACTGAAGGACCTAAGTTAGAATATCAGTACCTTAGATTCCTTGGTCCTCAGGTAGAATGGCTTTGTCTTGTGTTATTGTCTTACTGGATTCCCTGGTAGGATTGAGCCTCAGATGCCCATGCTGGAAACTAGTTGCATTGACTCTTCACACCAGGATTAACTTTGAAGCAAATTCCTCCTAAGACAACATTCCAGTGTACCTTAAAGAATCAATAATGTGATTCATAGAAATACAGGATAAAGGTTGAGTTACCATTGTCTTTGATCTTGGGAAATTCTATTGATTCCTTGTGATCTCCCTTTTCCTATAAAAGCAAGGCTCATGATCTCTTTCTGGTAGAATATTATGAATACTATGGGTTGGACAGTGATTTGGTCCATGGGATTTGGTCCAGGCCATATGGCACTTGTAGATATACCCACTACACCAGTTGAAGATGCCCTTCCCTCATAATGGTAATGACTAGAAAAATCTCCATACCAGAGATTATTGATTATCTCCAATATATTCAAGAGGCAACCCTCCTTGATTGATAATTCCTAACAAGGTGCTTGTGAGGTCCATTCTAATCTTGACATTTCAAGATTAGTTTATTGATCGAGAGCTTCAGATGTGGAGCAACACTTATTTAGTTTTAGGGACACTGTTGAGTGGTGACTCTTGATTGTATAATGTCAGAAGCAACTACTGACTTGTTTCCTTTTTCTAAAACATAGGGGGAAAGTACATTTAACGTCATTCTTCTACTTTACTTGGTCAAGTTTGCCCTTCATTCTTTTGGCAGGGCTCCTCTGCATCTAATAATGAGGTTTAGAAGTTTGCATTCAGATATATGTATGCTTTGAAAGTATTCTTTCCTTGAGCAAGCTTATTCCTCAGTAATAATGTTCCTGGTCATCTTCACTATGTCAGCATTGTATATACAGTGAAAGGAAAAGTTCTGGAAGATTTGTTTTGTCTTAAACAGCATCAGATTTGTGAGTTATTTCTGAGCTCTTTATATTGTTCCGATAATGGGCTAACTTGGGGCAACCACAATTTTCCTTCTGTTTCTTGTGGTAAGGTTCAAAGAATTTGATAATTTGCTTCTCTCTCTCTCTCTCTCTCTCTCTCTCTCTCTCTCTCTCTCTCTTGAAGAGGAAAAGGAGACTAGGAAGTATGTTTCCATGTGAGAAAGGTTTGTCTCATTCTTGCCACCCACTGAATGGCTGTCTTGCAAGTAGCAAACTTCACGTGAGTGTGTGCTCCAAGCAACACACTCAATGCAGAAAACCTTGCACAATGTTCCTTTGTAAACTGTTTTTCTTATTATTACCAAAAGATACTTGGAGATCATGGTAGCTTCTTTGGTGCTTGATGAGCTTATGTTTTCCAGGAAGGAAAGTTTACGTGACCTTTGAGCCTGGTTTTCCAGAAGGTGATCAAATGATAAGACAAACCTAATTGTGAGTCATAAATTTCTTGAAATAGCATCGAGGACTTGCCAGGTAGAAAGCAAAGCAGAGAATTTGTCATGTCCAAGAAAGACCCACAACAAGAAGAAACGGGATGTGTTTGTCTCTTCTCTCAAGCATGCTTGTGGCATTGACTTTGAAGTGGAGTTTTCAGGAGCCATTTTGCCTGTTCTCTTCAAGCTTTGGAACCAAAAAAAAAAAAAAAAAAAAAAAAAACTGGCTAGTTTACCACCATGAGATACAGCATAAGGAGAGGGGGCCTTTATCTTTACATTTGATTCTATGAACAAAGAACAGCGCAATGGCTGTAATTACAGGCTTTAACAAGGGCAAATCTACACCTAGAAGAAGACAAGATCTCCTTGCGTGAAGAAAAAACTAAGTGAATTAGAAATAATACGGCTGAAGAATACTCAGTACCACCCTTCCCAGTCTATTTCAGACAAATAACAAAAAGAGTCTTGTCTGATGTTCCCCTTGATGGGATTCACTTAGCAAAAGCCAGACCCCTTTGACGCAGTAATTTCTTTCAAAGGATGCAGATGAACTTTAAGAAAGAAAGGTTACAGGGACCTTGGAAATGGAGGTAGCTTCAGCCACTCTGCTGAACCAACTTGTGTGGTGATGAAGATGGGGGTTGGGAGGGGTGCTGCATAGGAGAGTTCAACAAAGGCCAGCAAAAGCAAAGCAAAGGGTTTAAAAGAGGCGGCTAGGGGACTGCCCTGCTCAGCTTCCTGACCTGCCAGGCTGATGTCAGAGGGTTTATTCAGATCGGAGAGCCTTTGTTTTGGGGGATTGGAGTGATTCCTAAGAGACAATGCCTGACAAGAGGCTGGGGGCACCCAACGCCTGAATTGAATTTGGGCAGTTGCTGAGCAGATGGGGATCAGAGGGGAAAACAAAAGGGAAGCTGTTCCCAGCACATCCACAGGAAGGGAGAACTGCAGAGCCAGCTGCAGTTGGGAGGGCTTCTTGCTCAGCCTGGCTCCTGAGGCCTCTGGTGCCTGACTCCTGTAGAAGACCAGCCATCCCTGGGCCATCTGGGGCTTAGCCCATTTCACAACAAGGAAGGAAAGATAGAGCTGGAGGCAGGTTAAGATCATGAACTTGTCCCTCAAGCTCCGATTTCAGGAGATTTGTGTTATTACCTCGTTTGCAGGCCAGGGAAGCTTCCTAGAGCCATCTACTCTGACACCCTCTTTTCAAGGTTTCAGAAAAAACTGAGTACATTCCCAGCATGGGCACCTGGGCCTCACAGTCTTGCTGAGGTCCCTGCTGAGTAGAACACACATTTGTGATTTCTTTCCCAGAGAGTCTAGAAGATGTGTGCTCATTCATAATCTGTATCTTGCTGGTTGAGGAATGCATCTAGAAATGTGAAGTTTGCAGCGTCTGTGCCCCAAGTAGGCTCGAAAATTCCCCTGCAGGTGGAGGCTCACAGGTGCATGGAGTTGAAAGTCAAGGGCATGTGCAGAATAGGACGGGCTTAGCCAGGAATTTCTGTTTAAAATCTTGTCAACTCTCTGTCTTTGTGGGAAGGCTGATGGTTCAGACACCAGGCAAGTATTTCTCCTGGTGCTCCATAACAAGGATAACCCCCCCCCATTTTTGGCTCTATATGCTCTCTGTCCAGGGAGCATGAGATACACAAATGGTAGAGACACCGACCTTCCCTCTCCCCTGCTCACCCTGTCCAGCTAAGGCCCTTCTCTTTCAGCCAAAATGTGCACCCTCACACTTCATTCCAAGTAAAAACCAGCTTCCAGGGACCTCCGATTGGTCACATGTCCTCGAACTGAAAGCCCCTTTTTCTTATCACACCTTTTCTAACCCCTCTCTTTCTCTTCGTACCCCATCTCCACTGCCTCCTTGGTCTTTAAACATACCATTTTCAGGGCCATGCTGGAAGATCTGTATGCCTTTGCTCTTCTTGTTTCAGCTGCCTGCAATATTTCTCCCGGGTATTCAAAGGGCTCTGATTTTCTATGCTTTAGGTCTCTACTCCCATTTTAACGTATTTATCAACTAGACTCTTCCTGGAACTCTAAAACATCACAATCCCCTTTCCCTGTCTGGTGATACTCTGTAATCCTAAATGATCTGGGGAACATCACATTTGCTTACTTGAATGCCACATACCTGCATGTCTGCTTGGCTTCTCTAGAATGTAAGCTTCACGAGGAAAGGAACCTGTGTCTCGTTCATTCACTGTCATACCCCAGTCCTAGAACTGTGTCTGGCATATGCTGTTGAATGAACAACTCAATTAACTAATTAGTGGAGATCATCTGCATTAAGACAGTGTTTATTTTTTCTCCCTTCTCTAGTTCCTGGAACAACCTCTGGAAGATTAGTAAGACCTTTCTGCTGTAAAAGTGAAACATCCCAGGAAGGTTTCTCCTTGTTCTATAGATAGTACAGAGGCCTTAGATCACAGCAGACTCTTCTTTTGTGATATAGAGTCATCATTACCATTATCATTACCTCACCCTGACTTTCTTTCTGTTCTGCTTTGGACATTTGATAAGCTCCTGATTTAAGGATTTTTGTTACTGCAGCAGAGCTGTCTATCCTAATTAATACAATGAAGGACTAGACATACTGATATGCGTAACCCCTTCCTTGAGCCCATTGTTCTATCATTCATTAACAGTATTTGTATCATAGGGCATATGTTCAATGTAGAGTATACATGTGCTCACATGTACATGATTATTCCCACTTCTGACTTCCATACAAGCCTTATGAAGAGTCGCTCATAACCCAGTCTCTCTCAGATGCAATACCTCAGTCAGCTAGACACAGAATGCTGCTGTTACAGTCAGGTAGGGAAGTTAATTCTGCAACAAGGATTCTTAAGGGGTTCTTGGCAAGTTCAGGCCTTAGATTCATGCTTTTTGAATGAAGACATTTACCACCTGGAAAGGGCAGACAGAATTGTGGGCGATCATGGAAGTACAGCTTAATAGGTAGGGTCAGGAGAATTAGATGTGAACTCTGAGTCTGAATAGCAAGTGACTTCAGTACTTCAGAAGGTGGCATGCCTGGCTGAAGGAGAAGAAAACCCAATCAGACCAGAACTGTCGGGCACCAGATTTTCAGGTGGCAAGAGAGTTGGCACAGGAAAATGACAATGTTGAAATCCAGATCCTTGCCTGTGGCTTTCTGAAGAGCTTTGGAAAATTAATGTCATTTCTCTGAACCCTGGTTAGGCATTTTCCAAAAAGCCATAGATAATGATCATCACCCCTGTTCTAAGAGCTTACACTGATTGATGTTGACTTTGTGCCCTTAGGATGCAGATAACCTTCTCCACATTGCTGCATGCGAGATGGTGACTGCTATTATTCCTACTTCATCGATGAGGGAATGGAGGCACAGGGATGTTAAATGACTTATGAGGAGTCAAGTGGCAGTACTGGGATTCATAGCCAGAAATCAGACTTCAGAACTAGATTTGAAAAATAACTAGTTCCTGTTGTAAGATTTTCTAGAAGTACGAAATGATTTAGTGACATGACTCCAGTCCTCCTTCTCTAGGAGGGTTAATTGCATCTTTCACATTCCTCAGAGATATTCTGTGAAGATGCCCAGTTTAGTGAGAATAGGAGAAGTGGCATATTGTCCGTTACACAGTTGGATGCTCATGGCCAGAGATACTGATAATGGTAATGATGACCCAATCACAGATAGCATTTATTGCAAATTAATAGAATATAAAGTAGGGACTGTGTGGTATAAAGAAAGTAAGTGTTTTGCTCAGAGCCCTTAGAATTCTTTTATGATCTCTTCCCTATTCCATCTTTATGGATGTTCAGTGACCAGAGCTTGAAGCTCATCTTTTCAGAACTGCCTTTGTGCTGTTGGATTTGCTCTGTTCATGCTCTGCAGGAGTCCAAATAGCTGGACTGCATATGCAAGAATGAATCTTTCCCTCTCTCCCTCCCTTCCCACCCTGATCCTTCCCTCTCTCCTGTCTTCCCTCCCTCCTCCTTTCCCTCCCTCTCTTTATTCAAAGATTAATGAGTAGATAGAAGAGCCAACTCCCTTACTTCAAACTGAGGCAACTCTGAGATTGTCACTCACCATGTAGAGCTCCCCTATAACCACAGGCTAATTTGCCTGAGATCCCACCCTGAGCCTTTCCTAGCTTTGCTTACTCTCTCTTCCAGATGGATCTCTTTTTCATAACTCTCTTCACTAAATAGCAAGAATTGCAAAACCTCTACCCCATAGCTTCTAATCCCAGCTTCATTTGGAAAGGTGGAGAAGAGGAAGCATTTCAAAGCAAACATGTAGGGGCACCTAAAGCCTTTAAAGAGGCCTGGCAAAGAGGACTTCGTCTTAGCGGCTGGAACAGGCATTGTCTGAGATTCTTGATGTCCGTTATGAAGTTGAGCTTCCTGCAAATTGCCTGTACCACAACTTCTGCTAATATTCCTTTCCAAAGCATCCAGTAGACAGGATTCTATGTGCTTACATACCTGATCCTAGGTCATGAGAAATGGTTTTAAATGTTCTTTTCTATTCCTCTGCTCTATTGTGGCAAAGCATCCCACTAGCCTAGATGGGCAACATTGCCAGACTCTGGTGTTCACTGCTCCCTGGCAATGACCCCTGCCAGCAGGGACAATGAGAGTTCCAAACATGCTGCTGTGGCTGTGCCAACTAGTTCCCCTGCAGTGCTGGCCTGAGGATGTTTGAACCTGCCTGTGTATCATTACTAGTAATGCCTAAGATGCTGGAGGATGTTGGCCATTTCCTTACAGTTTCCTTCCTCTGAGCAGTTGTGGCTTGCTGGATCTGCCTCAGAAGTATTCATTATTCACATGTCTGAATCTAGAGAGGGAGAGTTACTATAGAGAAGAGGGATGGGGTGGGGACTGGACATGTATATATTTTGCTTCAAACCTGTGTTCAAAGTCGGGTTACATCCTTTCCAGGCTAGGTAATCTTAGATAAGTTCTGTAATTATTCTAAACCTCAGTTTCCTTGCTATGAAATATAACACAGTTGTTTGATGGTTATGAATAAAGGACATAGGAATATAAGCATTTTTCAGGCATGTAGTATATATCCAATTAACGTTAGATGTTCTTTGCAGTGTCTTGAGCAACATTATCATGTGTCCTTGGACACTCTGAAAAAGTAGTATAAATCAGTGTTTCTCAAACTTTAGTGTATATAACAATTATCAGGGAGCTGGTCAAACTAATTTTCTGAGTTTCACCCTTAGCATTTCTGATTCATAAAGTCTACCTTTCTCTCTTCTTTTGAGACAGGGTCTTAGTAGCTTGCTGCTAACTCATTGTGTAGAGCAGGCTGTCCTTGAACTCACAGAGATTTGCATGCTTCTGCCTAGAATTACAGGTATCCACCCACCTACATGACACAACCAATTCAGAAGGTCTTTATTTCTAATAAACACCCTGATGATGTTGTTCATGGCTCCCTCTTTTGGTAGTGGTGCTATAAGCTATAGGCCAACAACGTTTTTCTGCAGCAGCTCTTCGGATATATTTTGAGGGATGAGTCCATGGCAGTTCATTTTAGCTCATGCCATAGGTTCCATGGAAAGTCATGTGACTTTTACCTGCCTGCAGCACTGCTCCATTCATTTCAGAATTAATGCGCGATATCAGCCTAATCATGGATATGACAAGAATGGAGACGCTATTGTCTAGAAATACAAACATGCCGCAGACGTGCATAGGACTTGAAGTTTAAGTACCCTGAATGCTCCTTAGGAGTCAGAGCATCTTCCAGACACAGAAAAGTGGAGGTTCCTTTTTTGCCAGGAAGCAGCTGGAGCTGGTGGAAGAGAACTGTACTGATTGTGTTGTTCTTCCATAGAATGAAGCTTCTACAAAGAAGAAAATAAGGGTGCCTAAGAAGACTCCCTAGGCAGTCCTTGATATTTTCATAGGTATAAGGCATGACATCAAATGTGACTGATATTAAAATAAGGAGCTTTATTGTTTTCTGTGAAACCTTTCAAGTTCCTCTTCTATCTTCATATGTCAGTGTCTTTTTTCAGAGTTCCAGATTTTTCTCCCTCAATACCAGCAGTTGGATGGCATAGACAGGTGGATTTCTGTGAGGCTGCCCTGCTCTACATAGTAAGTTCCAGGCCAACCATGGGGCTATGGAGAGAGACCCTGTCTCAAAAAGCAAAGAGTAAACAAACAAACAAAAAACCTTAGATATTTTATTCTGTTCTAATTACATGCCTAATAACTCTATGTCAATTTTACAACAAGATACTTTGGGGCTGAGAAGATAACTCAGTAAAGTACTTGTCTGGCAAGCATGTGGACCCAAACTTCCTTTAGGAAATCCAAGTGTTGTGACCCACATTTGTAATCCTAGGTCTCATGAAGAAGAGACAGGCAAATTCCTGATGCTGGTCAACTTGGAGAGTTGTGGGCCAATGAGAGACTCCACCTCAAAAATAAATAAAAAATCAACTCTGCCTCAGGAGTGACATTAGAGGTTGTCCTTAGCACCAGCACATACATGAATATTCACATACACTAATATACACACAAACACACATACATGCACACACAAACACACATATGTGCACTCACAAAAATACTTTGTTGACTACAGAAATCGCTTGGCTCAGGATCTGTCTTCCAAGTACAATGTCTAAAGTCATCCTAGGCAGATGTTCTTCTGCTGTTTGTTTTTCTGTGAATCGTTCCATGGGCACAAACTCTGCATGAGCTTCTCAATTTAGTTAATCATTATTGTATAGTTGCCTGCAGGAGGCCCCCTAAAGTGGCTGATGCCATTATCTGGACCAAAGGACTCCTTGTAGTCATGAGCTCTCTGTGGACAGAGACTTGTTGTGAAGATCAGGAGGCTTTGCCCTTTGAACTGTTTCTCTAGTTGGAATGAGCTTGTGCTGATCATCCACATTCCTGCACAGCCACATCCATGACCCAAAGACTACCTTGGAGAATTTGATTGGGTGGACTAGAGATAGAGTTTTTGCCCTTGGCCTCTTTGTTGATCAGTGGTGGAAAACTTTGAAGCAAGTAGCCCTCAAATCTCAGCAGAGTAACACAATAGGCATTATTTGTTTGCTCAGCTAACAGTTCTGTTTCAACATTTTCTATTTTATCATTTGGCAGGAAGTCTTCTATGTAGTTGTTCATAAACCAAGTTCCCTTACCTTGCGGTCCTGCTATAGTATTGAATTTTATCTTCTAAATCTACCCACCCTACAGAGGAGTGTTGTACTTGGAAAATGTCTATGGGCTAGGTTTGGAGGTTGCACACATCACAGTAGAACATTTCATTAACTAGAATGCAATCTCATGGTGGAATTTATCTGAAAAGCAGACTGGCCAATGTTTTTAACAACATTTTGCTACAGAAAAGTAAAGAGGTCCTGCCCAGGAAACTGTCCTTGGCACAGGTTCATTCGTTTACTCAATGCATAGTTTTGGATTATCTTTTGTGCGCTAGGCCCATAGACATTGTTTGTATCCTATTTGCTATGAGTAAGAGGCATTTGTCCTTTCTCTAGGACAAAACAATATTTGGAAGGGTCCTGCTCAAAGACTAAATAGAGGTTGATCCATAACCCTTAGGAGTATTACTGGCCATCTCTGTCTGTGTTGAGTATTTTCCAGTTCTTAGCATCTGTGCTGGATAGTTTTATGTCAACTTGACACAAGCTAAAGTCATCTGAGAGCAGGGAACCCCAATTAAGAAAATGCTCCCATATAATGGGGCTGTAGGCAAGCCTGTAGGGCGTTTTCTTAATTAGTGATTTATGAAGGAGGGCGCAGCCCATTGTGGGTGGTGTCACCCCTGAGCTGCTGGTCCTGGGTTCTAGAGGAAAGCAAATTGAGCAAACCATGAGAAATAACCCAGTAAGCACCACTCTCCCCTGGTGTCTGAATCAGCCCCTGCCTCCAGGTTCCTGCCCTGCTTGAGTTTCTGTCCTGACTTCCTTCAATGATGAACTATGACATGGAAGTATAAGTTAATTAAACCCTTTTCTCCCCAATTTGCTTTCTTATTGTAGTGTTTCATGGCAGCAATAGAAGAAACACTAAGAGAGCATCTTATTCAAAGAATTAATGTAAAGAAGCACATACAAATAGCAAAGAAGCAAAGAATTCCAACAAAAGTAAAGTGGGGGTACAGAGCAGATACAATGGAAGAGAGTAGTAGAGCCAAGGAAAATGTTCTGGGCTTTCTTTTTGTAGGTCCAGGAAAAGGAGGAGAAGTTGTTAGAGTTGTTAGAGATGGAGTGTGGGTGTTTTTTTTTGTTTTGATTGATAGGCTTGGGTTATGTAAGGCTTGGTTCACTGCACATGTCATTTCTCATAATACCTCTGATTTTAATTATATGCATGCTCTATCAAGCATTTGCATAGGGTGGTAAATAGGGATTTTTTTTTCCTAAAGGTTCACATAGAGGACACAGTTTGTCTGACTATGCATGAACCCCAAACTAGTCCAGGCTGGATTGGCCACTTGCCTTTAGCTTCAGGATGTGCCTCAAGATGTGTTTAGCTACAAAAATACAGGAAATGAGGGTTGACTTATGTGCTATAGGTTGGAGTGATGAACTGCTTTGTTTGAAGATGGGTGTGTTTGCAGCTGCTGGTTGAAGGTCCTACTTTACTAAATGCTTTGTTGGGAAAAGGGAGTGTGTATAATTCAAGACAAATGGGGTCCAGAGTTGTTAAGTTGTCCCTATGCTTGTTTGACTAAGAGAGAACAGACAAGGCCCTGCTGTCTCTCCAAATGCCATAGTTTCTATACTAGCCAGAGTTCAGTCAGCAGAAGAGAAATACTATTTTCCCCGAGTATTTAACAGAAGACACTGGTTATGCAGAGAGTAGAAGACTGAAAAAGCAGAATGGGAAAAGAGACAGGAATTAAAGAAGGAAGTGAACACTGTTAAGACTGAGGTAGCAAAGGGAAGGGGTTGGGGTTTCGAAGCATTACAAGTTTGGCTATAATAAGCCAGAGAACCTTGTATCTTTGAAGAAAGAAGAGATGAGGTAGGTAGGGCTAAAAGCAAGGACTGACTGGCACAGCTAAAGAATGGCTATTACTAAGGGATTCTCAGAAGAATAGGAAGCGACCTTCTTCTGCCGCCTGTTATTCTCTCTTCAACTTCATCTAATTGGCAGAGATGCCAGGGTATCACTGGTAAAGAAGAAAAGAGTTTATAGAGTTTTGGTTATTTGGCACAGCCACATTGAAGTCCTAAGGCAAGGAGTTGATCAGAGAACTCTGAATAAGATATGTTCACTGACACACACATCTTAGATGTCCGGACATGTGCTTGGTAAATATTGGAGGCAGAACTTTGAAGAAAGTAGTTCTTGTCTACAAGGGGCTTGCACCATTGACGTGCACAGACAACATGCAGGTGTGCACATGAACATTGCCTCAAAAGGAACAGGGATACATGGCCTAGCATCTGCGTGTAAGGGCAGGGAGCTGTTTCTTTCTGGATGGAAATGACTTTAGTTCTTCTTGATGGACAAAACGAAAGAAGTAGACACTGGCATTTTGCAGGTTCTTGGCAAGGCATGGTGAGATCATTGATTGTTTTGCTATCTGGATTTGCTCTGCCAGCAAGCAGCCTTCTCCACTGGGATCCAGGAGAGGTTCACCTTAACTGAATGAGATGAGAAAAGTATAAAATAAAAGCATAGTTCCTGTCCAGTGGTTTCTTGGAGAGTCCCAAATTTCTCCCCTAAGGCTTGTGGTGTGTGTGTGTGTGTGTGTGTGTGTGTGTGAGAGAGAGAGAGAGAGAGAGAGAGAGAGAGAGAGAGAGAGAGAGAGAGAGAGAGAGAGAGAGCTTGCCGGCTCAATCGTTCTGCCATGCCCACTGCTAGAACCTGCCGCTTTGCTGTTCGGAGCCGTGCACGTGGTCACCCTGCTATTGGACCCCAAGATTAATTGGCGGGAATCGGGCCCCTTCCCCTAATTGAGCTTTGATCAGAAAGCCTGTCTTAGCTGCATTTCTTTCTCTCACCGCCTAGCCCCTCTTCTCTTCCAGGTTTCCAGGCTAGAACCCAGGTTGTGATCTGCTGGCCGGACACAACAGTGCAGGAGGTTGTGAGTCATCCTGACACCCTCCTTTTCACACAGTGAGCAATCATGTCCCAGGGTAGGCCTACAACTAGTTATATGCCTGAGGGAAGCCCCATGGGTCTCTGTTTTCTTATCTGTAAAATGGAAAGTCAGATTGTATTAGGTTAGCAATCTAGCTAATATTTCCCAAGATCTTTCTTGGTCCCAAGTTCTAGGCTCTCTAAGATTTTAAAGGACACAATGGTTGTCCTTTTAACTTAGCTTCCTGGTCATTCCTGGTTTTATATGCACTTATGGTGTTTTTATGTCTTAAGAAACCCTTTAGTGCAACTAACCTACCCAGCATCTTTGCTTGACAAACTGTTTACTGGTAGTTTCCCCTTGTGATTACGTGGCTGACTATGAGTTGTCCAGTCTCATGAGAGAATATTATACCACACAGCCTTAGCCTGGGAAAAGATCCAAATTCACAATTCAAAGGGAAGTTTCTATTGAATGCATCTTGCTTTCCCACCATCGTAAAGTTGAAAACTTAAGTCAAACCATTGTTGAGGACTGCCTGCAGTTTGATCCTTCTCAATTATATAACCAAGTTTAATTCAACGTCTTCTTTCTTTAGGCTTTTTATCTGAGTCAGGAAAATGAGGTCAAGTGTTAAAGGTAGCGGCTGTGGGAGTGTAATGGAGGTGTATCCGTTATCTTTTGTTGTAATTTAGTGGCTTACAGCCGCATACAATTATTCTTTGTCGTAATCTTGTTGGTCAGTTGGGCAGACCATCTGGTCTGATTGAAATCCATCAGGGTGAAAGGTCTAGGTGGCCTCACTTTCATGGCTGGGATTGGGAGGGGGGTCTCAGCTCCAGCAGCTGTGTTGTCTATATCCTCTACTTGTGAGGCCTCTCATTGTCCAGTAGGCTAGCCTGGGCTTGTTCATGTGAAGGTGGGTGGACCCTAGTAGCCTGAAAGATGAATCAGGGAAGTATTGATGCTTCTTGTCTCTGCTTGAGTTAAACTTAACTGTAGGGGTTAAATGGGGAGAAATCTCTTTCCTGACCAACATCAAGGGTCACATGTGGAAACCCTCACAACAAAAGATGGGTCAACAAGAAAAAACTTCTTTCACCAGTTTTATATGTGCAGGAGCCTTCAGAATAGAGATAGAGTAGAAGGGAAATTAGCCTATTTTCATATTTGCATTCAACAAAACATACAACGCCATGTGGAAAGATGACAAGGTGCTACGAGTCTAAACTGCTAAAACCAGACTGAAGGAGGAAACCTGGCAGTCCTGTCTGTTCAGATTCTTCTGTCCTTCGTCTTCTCTGTGCTCTGTCCTTTCCTCCTGGGGCCTGGAATGGGATCCTTTTCCCAATGGACAGAGTCTTATAATCTACTATCGGACAAGGAAAGTCAGATACTTTCTCAAAGGCTGGCTCCAAGGCAGAAAGGAGATTAGAGCAATATTTTTAGGCTTTATGGTTTGCTTTGGGGATGTGGGTTCTGGTTGCTATGGCCTGCCTTGGGGGGAGGTGGCAGGGAATAAATTGATATTTCTATCATTCACCTGGGGCAAGAAAGAGGAATGCAAGACAGAAGGGAAGGTCAGGGAGGAATTTTGTTTTAATTTCTGAGGCCTTCATTTTGGTTGTTATTTTCCAAGCTCCAGAAGGCCAAAGAGAGTTACAGAGATCAGCCAGAATCAGCAAAGGTGGGGATGGCCCAAGGTGACATTGGCAGAAATGTCTTCCTCACGTGTCGAGCAGCTGGAGGGAGGTCAGCTGTGAGGCTGGAGGTTAGAGACTGGTGAGAGGAACGGAGAGGCCACTGAGAACCAGGAAGTATGAAGAAAGACCAGATTTGATGATTAAGATTTTTGTCCCTTGCACCTACTCTAACCAAAACTTGATGTGCCAGGGTGGAGGGGATACCTGGGGGAGCACTCTTTCAGAAGAGAAATGGGGGGGAGGAGGTTATCTGTGTGGAGGGAACTGGGAGTGGGAGCAGAGTTCAGGATGTAAATAAATATATAAATATAAATAAATATTTTTATCCCTGTGTGGATTTGGGTGCTGAGATGTCACACCTCAGTGCTGTCTTACAAAACCTCTTGGAAGTCATTTAACTCGGTTTTCTGAACTCCATCTATTGGCCAATTCTGCAAGTCCCCAGAGGACACAGAAGCTAGGGTGATGGTGTGCTAAGCACATAAGAAAAATGGAGGAGTTCTTGACATGGACATGATCAGAGAAAAGATGAGCCTCCTGAAAGGGGTGGAGTTGAGAGACCCCATGGATGAACATTTCCTCCATGCACATAGATCTTACATACACCTACACGTGTAGGTACATGCAGTATGCCCCCATGTGTGCCTGTTTGCATCCACTCATGCCAACACACGTGTTCATACAACCACATGCTTGCACATACTGCACGTGTGATCTTACAAACAATCTCAGAGGACTCCAAGAAGCCTGCCTCAAGGGCTGAGGATTACAGAATGTTAACTAGTCTTGACAAGCAGCAAGAGTAAAAAGCTGATTAGAGGCTTTGGGTGGAAGAATGCTTCCCTCGGTCCATCTAAGATGACCATTGATGCAAGATGCCACTGTGCTGTTCTACATGATTTCTGAAATGCAAGTTCAGAAATCATATTTGTCCTGTTTAAAAAATAAAAACAAGGTTGACACATGGTTATTTGAATTATTTTTTCATCTCTGTGGACGCATTTGGGGAAATCCGGTTTCCTGCTAAAATCAGAATTGAGTGGGGAGTGGTAAGGCTGGAAAAAGGGGAGATCTATTTTTGAAAATTGCAAGATGAGTAGGCCCCTCATTAAAAGAAATACAATAAAAAAGAGAGGCTGTACATTAGCATCAGAAAAGCAGCCCATTTCAGCAAGGCTTGGGGCCTGCCACATTAGAGGCCAGTTCCTGTAGTGGCTGTGAATTAATAGCGTCTTTTGGATAACATGGAAGTGAACGAACGAGCACTGTCCTTGCTTTGCTGTTTGGAGGTTTGAATTTTTCCTGTAAGCCCTGTTTTGGTCCTGACCACCCATTGTTAGCAGCTCTCTCTATCCCTGGCACTCAGCTTTTGCAAAAATGTGGGCCTCCTCTGAGTGAATGAGCAAGCAACCCAGGCTGGCAGCCCCTCCCCACAGCTCAGCTTTCCTCTTGTTTATGTTTAGAGGTTTTCAGTTGATGGGAGTGGCAGCTTCCATCCCAGCTCTCAATGGCATTACAGGCAGCTTTTTACAGCAGTGAGTGTGAGAATGTGTAAGGCAGGGGGAAAAAAAAACCCTTCAAGTTGGGCAGAAGCCGGAGGGGGAAGGGTGGCAGCTGCTTCCCTGGCCTTCCCAGAAGCAAGCATTGCTTTTGTATTCTACAACAAGAAGCCGGAGTGATTTTTCTCTAAGGTGAAAGGACAGCTGATAGTAGCTCCAAGAAAACAGCTAGGGCATGGGAGGCCAGAGAACAGGAGGAGGGATAGGGCAAGACCTTACAAGGTCTCTAACCCCTGCAAAAGAACAAATGTCTTTGAATGCAGCCACATGTTTGGTCTAGAGAATCAGACTTGAACAGGATCCCTGGGTCAGAAAAGGATGTCTTTTTGAAAACCACAAAAGATTAGGAAGAAAGACTGAATTCATTATTTCTGATAGGGAATTAAGTTCAAATGCAGATTATTTGCACTGCTAACCAACCGTAGTGATGGCTATTAATTTTACTTCTGCTTCTTTCATTTTCCCCTTCTTTCCTTTCTTTCTTCCAGTCTTCCTTCCATTCCTTGTTTTTTCTTTCTTGAAAAGGTCTCATGTAGCTGACACTGTGACCCTTGCAAGCTTCAGTAATAACTGGCCTAGCAAGACATGCTCATATCATGGATATGATAGAGAGAGTTGGTAACAATGGGTGGCCAGGACCAAAACAGGACTTACAGGAAAACTTCAACCCTCCCCCGCCCCCAAACAGCAAGGGGAGGACAGTGCTTGTTCACTTCCATGTTATGAAATAGTGAAATAGTGGCATAATATGGGAGCAACCAACCACTTTCTGATTGGATTTAAAGCCTGCTCCACAAGACAGAACTCGTGCCTGGTACCATCACTCGATCACCAAACCCAGGACTGACCAAGTCATAGGCCCCAGGAGAGAGCCTAGTACTATTATTCTGCTTAATGAATATATTATTAAACTGTCCCCTAAATCCTTATCTTTATATCCATTGATTAGTGCATCTCCTAACCCTCATCAGTGAGATTTGTTTTTGCAGTAGACGGTGATTACTATCACAACACACAACTGTTCAACATGTAGAGACCAAGAGCCTGGAGATCCCATCTTGCAATGTAGTATCTATACCTCATCTCCTCACACTAAGTCTCAGTGGCCACTGCAGAAGAAGGGGTGGAAACATTGTAAGAGCAAGAAGTAGTGGATAAGTACATCAAAATAGTGTTTGCTGGACATGACAGGGCTGTGGCACACATAAACTCACCGTGGATGTGACTGCACACACAAGGTCAAGCCAGACAAAATTCCAGCATGGAGAGAGGGTGAGTCATGGCAATTATGGCTGCTGGAGGAGGGAGGAGAACTATTCTTCAGGGGTGTTTGGAAAGACCACCCATGCTCTAGTAGATGCTTCTCTACCCATGCACATACTAGTAGCATTAAGTGGACCCAGTGGGTTTAAAACACAGGGAACTGGAGGGGGGGGGTGATGGGAGAATAGGGAATGAATAGGAAGGAAGGGGATGGGAAATGGATTTGGTCAGAACATTATATACATGCTTGAGATTCTCAAACAACAAGAACAACAAAAGGTTTTAAAAAAGAAAAAAATAATGAAAAAGATAGGGCACTAATTTCTTGATACTCCAAACATTGTACATTATACACACACACACACACATCATAGGACAATCTGAGATTATTTCTGACCACACACTTAACCCTTCCTTTTTGAACATTTTCAGCCCTCATGGACATGGTATGGCTTGTCAGAGACACATCCTGGGGAAATGAATGAGGTGTAGTTTTCGTACCAATCAAAATTGCAGAGGTAAAGATGAGGCAGGAAGATACTGGTCTTGGGTAGCACCACTATGAATAGTCAGGCAAGATGTGGTGGCAAGCACATACATTTTGTCACCACTTAGCTGTCAGGCAGCCTTTGGACACTGAAGTCTGGGTCTGGTGTCCTTCTGGCCTGTGCCTGATCCACATAGGTGCAGCCTAAAGGTATGGAGGCAATCTGGCTGGCTGCCCCCAAGGTCTCATTTCTTTTCCAGACTCACATTGAGTATCTGGTTATTAGAAAAAAGAAATCACTCAAGCCACAATTATCTATCCACTCTAACCGCCTCTTCATAGTCTCCATGCTTCTACTAAAATCCTTTTCTGGTCTGTTCCACATACAACTATTAGGAAAGGCCTTTGAAAAGAGGCCAATTCATGTCTCTCTTCTATCAAATCCATCTAAAGGTCATCTCCCTTACTCTGGGTAAAAGGCAAAGCCCTGGTCTTAGAGTAGCCCTTAAGGGCCTGCATGACCTGACCCATCCCACTCCTCTGCTCCAGGCACAACACCCATCCAGCTGTCTCCTTGTTTACTCCCACCTTTCCTCTGCTTGGAGCACTCCCTCCAGATACATACCTGGCTCTTTCCCCATCACCTTTAAAATTCATTGTTCTCAAACAGCCCATCTAAAATGGCTACCTTGTAGGGTCTTGGAATCCTCCATCTGTACTTTCTCCATATTTGTCACCATCTACCGCTCTATGCTGGTTTCCTCTCTGTTTTATTTATTATATGCCCACCCTACCCACTCAGGAGATTATAGCCTTTTTAAGGACACAGAAACTTGTTGTTTTTCAATAGTGTACCAAAACAGTCAGCCACTGGCACACAGTAAACGCTCAATTGTTATCCATGAAAAGAACAAATGGATCCTGACTACAGAATGCTTTCAGTGTGACACCCAAACCATCATTTAAATCTTAGTGCCTCAAACTGATCTATAGAGGCACAGCCTTTTTCTGCCTTGACAAACAGAAGGAGTGTGTTAAGGTCTCTGGAGACTGCCCCTTTGCCCAGATTGCTCAATGTCAACACTTGCACCTAGTCTGATGTTCCTTCAGGGACACACGGCTTGAGGCAAAGAGAGTAACCTGTTTCCAGGGAATGGGAGACTTCTGGTCTAGTACTGCCTGTATTTGTAGTTTCACCTTGGTAAAGTTCATGCTGAAACCACTTATCCCATAATGGTACCATACAGCAGATACAGAGGATCAAGTCCCAAAAGGAGAGAGAGTGACTCTTCAGGATAGTCATTGCTCTTTCATGTTGCTCCTCTTCTTGTCATTCCTCCACTCTGAGATTCCCTGCAGCTGTGGGAGAAGGGGACTCTCAGGATCACTGAAGTCCTTCCCTGTAGGATGCTCCAAACAGCTGCCAGCCAAATTCAAAGAGTAGTTTCTGTTATAGTATTTGGCCACTATTTATAGATTATATTCTGTGTGCCAGATGTTTTATATGTATCTTGAAGCTTTATGAGACTCCCACCAGAGAAATATTGTTGTTCCTCTGTGAAGAGGGGGAAATTGAGACTCAAAGAAGTCACATGACTGATCTAGGGCCAAGGTCAGCAGTAGAACTAGGTATTACCAAGTTGGTGTCCAGTGAACATGTACCAAACTACTGTCATGGATGCTGTGCCTGGAAATGCAGGTTTTGTACTGCACATATCCAAACATATTGTGACTGATGCCTCTGATCTACATGGCTACCCATAGCCACTCAGGCCATCTGCTGGGAATAGTATTTTCCTTAGGGAGAGCAATGGTCTCAGTTAGGGATGAATTCCACTGCAGAGAATAGATAATCTGAACTCCAGGTCAGGAAATTAAATGAAATGAGGTTCCAGTTTTCTTTTAGGACAAAAGAAAAGTCTGAAAGTACGTGGCTATAGGGACTGGTGTAGGTCAACAATGCTGAGTTTTGTGTGTCAGAAACTTGTGTGTCCTTTCCTTGTGGCCCAAGGTAGCTGCCATAACTCAAAACATTATGTCTGTGTTTGAGAAGAAAAAAAGGTGGGAAAACTAGACATTTATCATATCAGCTTCCTCTACCTCCTTTTTTAAATCAAAAAAGCTAAAACTTGCCAGCATTTTCTCATAGACCTTTTAAATGTTACATTTAAAAGCTTTAAACTGGAAGTTGATAAGGCACAGAGTGTGGGAAGAGAGCTCTGGGTCTGGAGGGTCTGCAATAATACTACTTCTGCTACCCACAGAACCAGGTACATTAACAGCCTCTTTCCCCAGAGATACAGTATCCATGATACAAGAGCTGAGCCAGGGCTCACCAAACAAGAACATGGCCAGCTCCTCCCTGCTCCCAGTGGGGGGTGTAGAAAGTGAGTAAGGAGATAGTTAAAAGCCCCTGGGGGCTTTTTGTCCAGGTGCCTCTGAAGCATCATTCCTGGCCTTAATAATATATTAACAGACAACATGAATGGGCTTTGGATTAGGAATCTGATAACAAAGCAGATTAACTCTTCTCTCATTTCTTTCTTTCATACCTGCATGTTGCTTTCTTCTTTGTGCCAAGAAAGTAGAGGAAAAAATGCCCAAATCCCACACAGGAAGAAGCAATTGCCTTGTGTAGCCTTGATGACTCAGAGCTATGTTTTAGCCCTGCCAGCCTGAAGCAGGAAAGAGCTGGAGTGATCTGATTTATTAGTGAAAACAACAATAATGAGAAGATACTCTTTTCCTAACCTGTAATCTGCTCCCAGACTCTCCCCAGCCTCCCGAGTCCCTTTTATTCTTCTTCATGTCCTGGACCGCCCACATGGCTGTCCTGAAATCCTTGTGTGCAGAGGCTGTGAGACAATTGATTTCTTAGGCCTCATGTTCCAGTAACAAATGCTTGCTATGAGCTCCCTGGAGTGGGAAAGAAAAGACAGACAGACCCCAGTCACTCAAGTCACGTGACAAATAGAAAAGTCCAGCAGGCTGAAATTGCTTTATGCTCCCTATAAGCAAGGGAGGAAGATATTGAGCAGCTGCAGCAAATACTATATTGAGATATAAATATTCCATTTAGTCCTTCAGTTTGGCTTCTTTGATTGTGAGTCAGGTAGCTCTTGAGTGTTTCAGAAAACTTGCCCATGGGGAGATAAGACCTTCCCCAAAGGCCTTTTGGCAACTCTCTGTAGCCCAATGTATCCATATCGTTCCCCCTAACCACTGTTCTTTTGTATGAGAGATGTTGTGTGTTTGAAGATATGGTCAACCTAGGAACCATGCCATAGATTTTTTTTTTCTGAGCTAATTTAGACATTTTCGAAATCTATAAGGAGAGCCTCATCTCCATCTTTAGTTATTGGGTTTTTTCCCAGTGCCTTTCCACAGATCCCTTTTAAAGAATCCACATAAGCAGAGGTGTCTGGGGGCATAGGCAGTGAGGAAGAGATGGCAGGAATGACAGGCTGAATGGAAAATGACCTGTTGGGATCATCTTGAGTGGTCCTAATGGAACCATCATCATCTACTCTGAATAGAAAAATCAAAACAGCATCTTTCTGGTTTCTCTTACAGTGAAAGCTTTCTGAGCCAAGTATATTAGAGACAATCCCTCCCACAGCTGTGGTTTTCAACAAAATCATGTGGATGTTGATGAACCACAGCATGGTTGACCCAACAAAACCATTCTTGCAGAAGCCACTGCTTGCCAACCTATGTATGCTGAGATGCACAGCTGTCTAGACCAAATGTCTTCCTTGTATTTGTAGCCAAGAATATGAGACCCAACTAGAAGAGTCATGTTTATATTTGTGGTACTCTAGTGAGTGTCTTTTGCCTAACAGACAGTGGCTATATTGACAACTGCTGTGATGCTTAATTGTTTTATAATCAGAAGATCCTTTCTCTTAGGGACTTTTTTTTTTTTTTTTTTGAGATGATGTTTTGTGGGGCTAGAAGATAACTGAAGGAGCTTGGTGAGATTTAACAGTGGATGGTAATTTTCCAAACCTTAGTTTATATATGTATCATACTGAAGATGACATCTGTTCCCTAATTAGACTACCATGAAACTTGAAGTTCCAAGACTGTGTGTGTGTGAGTGTGTGTGTGTGTGTGTGTGTGTGTGTGTGTGTGTAGGAAACCAAGAACTTTTTATACTGGGACATGCTTAAAATCACATGGAAAGCATAGCTAAGTTACTTCATGCCTTCCTTAGACATTCAAATTCAACAGGTTTGGAATGGGGCCCAATAATTGTCATTTTTGGTAAGTACACAAGTACAGTGTGACTGCTGGTCTGGGGTCCACACTTTGAGTAGCAGGGGTTCAGATCAGAGGAACTCGATGTGATTCATATTTTCCCCTTTGAACTTAGCTTCTAATGTCCACTCCCTCAACTCTGGTTCATGGGGAGTGTGAAGATAACATCTTGGAGTGTGAAGCAAGAATCCTAGGTGTCACATGATTACCTTGGCCACCCCAACATTCTTTCCTCCACCTATAGCCCAGAAGACATGGAGGGCTTGGGAAATCCTCTGCTAGTTCTGCAGTAGCAGGCAGTTTGCATCCGGAGTTACACCCTTCAATGGTCTCTGGAACAGCAGGAACAAACAGGAGGAGAAAATTACATTTGAAATCATTTATTTTCACATGCAGGGGAGAAATCACATTTGGTCTAGATTCATGTAAAGAAAACAGAGATTAGATTTTTAAAAATGTGTTGCTGGCAAGAGAGAAGAGCAGACAAATTTGGAGGAAATACACGTTCTGTTGAACCTGGCCTCCATTTCCAGACTTGCATTTGAAGGGGTTTGGGGTTAACCCATGGAGAAGAATCAAGTCTAGGTTTTATTTTTAATTTTTCCTTGCTTTTGAAAATACTTTCTAGATTTGGACTGGGAATGATAAAAACATCTGGACTGCAGGAAAGGCTATTCCTGGGGTGTTGAGGTTTTTCTTGTCTAATCTATAGCAGAATGATTAAGGAGTCTTATCTGAGGCCAGAATGTTTCTCCTAGGATTGAAGGCCAGAGCAGCCTGTGGGAGGAAATGAGGGGAGGCTGGATCAGAAAGTCTCCATGTGGAAGGCAGGCTACTTACAAGGTGCTATCTCTACTTCATTGTCTAAGAAGGAGACTAGGATGCACACAAGTATCCAATTTGTATAGAAACAAATGTCCCTCCTTTAAGAACTCCAAGGGAGGAACGGAAAGAACTGTTTTCTTTCCTGTGTTCCCATCTCTGACTTCTCAAGTTGGTGGGCAGAGTCACTCTGAAGACTACAGGTATGCAAATGGGTGTGAGTTTGCAAGCAAGCAAGAAAGCACACTCACTCACTCACACACACACACACACACACACACACACACACACACACACACACACCACCTTGCCCTCCAAAAAGCACTAGCTTGTCTTGGCAGGGCTGCTGGATTGGGTTTGGAGAGCTGCCCACTGCCTAGTGACCACTTTTAGGAAAAAAAAAAAAAGGAAAAAAAAAAAGATCTAAGCTGGCGCATGGGCAAAGTTCTAATAATTAAGAGTCACTGAAGCAGTTCAGGGAAGATACTCTTTCTCTGGGAACAGAAAGTATGATGCTAATCTTCCCAAATAGGGCAATAAAAATAGGGAAAGGTCTTAAAGGGTTGTGAGAAAGAAGATTAAGGCATCAGGGCACATTCGTCTCATCTTAGATGATATGAGTGCTCTAAATGTGTAGCTTGGTCAAGAGCAGATTCTTAGTCTGGATGAACTAGAGTTTGGAGTTTCTGGCTTCTATTTTTTTCTTGATACCTGATTTTATCCTTCATATGTACACATGGTTGAATAGCACCCCCCCCAAAAAAAAACCATCTAGAGGTGACATCTTCAGGGACAGTGTTGGCCCTTTTAGCTTGAGTTTCTTGGAAGCAAACCCTAAGGCAGGGCCAAGTGCAAGCAGTCCATAAGGCAAAAGCAAGACTGGTTGGAAAAATAGAGAACAGAGCTGGAAATGGCAATGAAGGCACAGACCGCCACTGTGAGCAACTGGAGCTGGGTGCCCATGGAAGCTTCGTGAACATGGTGTAGATAGATTACTCAGGGTCCTACCTGAGGTGGCAGAGTGCTGACGTACTTGCACTCCAACTCCCAAGAGCTGTTTGTGGACAGAGGCTCCTGGGGAGTTCTAATTCCAGAGCATGGTTAGCCAAGCCTGTAGGTGGAGGAGATATCCTCAGTTATGGGGAAAAGCCAGACATAAAGATGCAGCTTGTGGCCTTTGGAAGGAATGTGCCGTCGTGAATCAAGACTGTACGAGGCGCCAGGTGGTGGCACACGCCTTTAATCCCAGCACTCTGGAAGCAGAGGCAGGCGGATTTTTGATTTTGAGGCCAACCTGGTCTACAAAGTGAGTTCCAGGACAGCCAGGACTATACAGAGAAACCCTGTCTCAAAATATCAAAAACAAAAAACAAAACAAAACAAAAAAACAACAAAATAAACAAAAAGACTGCGTGAGGCAACAGGACTATCAACAGGGAGGGTGATCATGGTGGATCCTTAAAAAGGCAACAAAAATGAGTATATATGTACATAGATTGCTAAAGCAGGGAATTGTTATAGTCCCTAAATATTTTAACCTGTTAAGAAAACCAAATGGGACATTTAAAAGAATGGTGAATTTTTGTAAATGGTTTTACAAAACCCAGAAGATAGTGGTATGAAGCCCATGGTACATGCGTTTATCAAACTTAACCATTTTTATTCATTTTTTAAAAATCTGTTTATTTTACTGAATGAAAGTCACACTTAAATTTTTAGAACAAGCAGGTATGACATTTCAGATTGTAGTAGTTTTTGGTAGAATCTGACATTCCAATATATTTAAGATGTACTTGGCTGAATACCTATAATTCTGTCTGTGTCGTGGACCCACAATTGAAACTTTTCTTGTAGATCTTTAGGCAAAACCTGTTGACTTAGTCCACTGGCAGGTCAAGCCATTACAGTCTAGGTAATGACTTCCCAAGAAAGAAAGCAATCTCCCTCACCTTGAGCGCCATAATTGGTTTGTGCTCTTGTTAGGTTCTCCTTATGACTGTGGCATGTACGTTGTTTTCTGTGAGAAATGACTAGGGACTTTATGTCCGCTACCATAAGATAAGCATTTGTGATGCAGAAGGGACTGAGAGAGAAAAAGCTTCCCTCTCACAGCCTGTTTGGTCAAAATAGCCAGATTCACCTGCCATAGCTGACTAGGGAAAGGAGAATAAGGTGGTGTCTTAAGGTAGATGTTAGGTCAGGATTGACCTTAGCGCCTGACATATAGTAAACCCTGTTGATAGTCCTGTTGCCTCACACAGTCTGACGTTTATGAACTGACATTTGTAGCAGAAAGGCTTTCTAATGACTCTTGATTATCTTGATACTGCTGGAGAGAGTGCCAGAAGTTGAAAACAGATGAAAGGCAGTGGGAATGAAAAGGGTTGGTATCACTTCATTCCCGTTCAAATTTGGGAGGGAACTTTATATCATAACCACAAAAGCCACAAGGGGCCAAACAGTCACGAAAGGAGATTTTTGTCGTTCTATGGGATTGGTGTATGATGAGAGGTTGAAAGGAAAGCCAAGAAGAAAGGGCTATGTGTGGTTTCTGTGGGTGGCAAGCATGTACAATGGGATGGAGAAGGTAGCAAAAGAGGAAATCTATACAAGCAGGGCTGGTGGTATATAGATGGGAGTCAGAATTCACTCTTCATGACTGTGTCTCCCAAAAGGTTATGTTCTTCCAGACTCAGTGTGTTTCTATACTCTAATTTATGTATATTGCTAGGTACTATTTGGTCATTTAGATGCACACTCATGTAAAATTAAAATAATCAGAAAAATCAGAGAAGTCATACCATAGCTCCATAGAGCTGTGAAAAGCAATAGTGCCATTTCATGCAGAAGTCGAGACAGTGCAGGCTTGGAGGTAGAATGACCTCTTGTCCCCTTAGACCTGTTTTCAGAATCTTTGCATTCATTACACTCAGGGCCGGACACTTTGGCAATGCATATTGTAGGATGCTTAAGAATGTGCAACTTCATCATATTGCCTTAGTAGATGCCAGTCATGTCTACCTCCACTTGTGGCAACCAAAAATATTTTTCAGATGTTGCCAAGTATCCAGAAGAGGCACAATCATGTCTGATTGGAAACCATTGGCTCAGATAGAGGACCGTTGGGCCCCAGAATCCTGAACTTGCTACATCATCCTGTGCTATTTGAAGATTTCAAATGCAAACCTTCTATGGCTTCAGAATTTTGTACAAACATTTAAATGTGTGTGGTATGTGTGGTAGAACTGGCGACGGTCAGCCAGCATGTTTGTCTTCCTGGGACCCTCCTTCCTCTAACAGCTGTAAGCCAGAGGTCTCTTTTTCAGCATGTGTCACATTAGAATCTGTGAAATTACTTCTCTTCTTAGCCCAAATGGTTGAATATCAGCAATCTCATAGGTCTAACCTAAACACACAGATGTTAAGAGAGAGAGAGAGATCCTGTGCACCTTCCAACACCCCTCCGCCCCCCAGATTCTTGAGTGTGGAAATGTTTATTTAGGCTCATAACTCTTCTCAGCCACAACGGTAAAGTAAGGCCAATGTTTTCCATGCAGAGCCTGGTGCCTCAAGCTAACCAAATTGCAAAATTCCCCTTAAGATTTTTTTCTCATCCCCGTGGCAAATTAAATGCAGCCATGATTTTTTTCCACAGTAACTCCCACTAAGAGATGGAATCTGTATCTCTACCACATTGAATCCAAACAAAAGTTGACAGATGAAGTGCTGTTCATGGTCCACAATTTGAATCTTTAAGAGGACTTGCAGTGTCTTCTTTGTGTGCCCTAAACACTCTCCAGATACTGCCTTGGAAGGAAGCTGCTCTTGCTTTCTGACCAATGAGTGGCTGTGTAGAAGGGAGTCCAAGCGGCCCATTCACAGCCAGCACCACCAACTAAAACTTAAGCAGGTTCATCTTAGACCTTCATGTCTGCTGACCCTACAGCTACAGCCCATCAGAGTGATCCAGGCAGCATCAACAGAGGAGCCATCCAGCATATCCACATAATCATGAGAAATAACATCAGTATTGCCTAAAGTCCCTGGGTTTGAAGATTGTTTGGTATCTGTACTGGATAGCAGTGTACACACCCTGTGGCAGCTTTCCAGGTATCAGTTATTTACTATATGGTACAACTTCAAATAAAGAACAGTGAAGCCAAGCTCTCTTGTGATGCTGAACTGTGGGTTAACATCTCTCACTAGCTGACTCTCATATTCCTTATACCAGCCTTGAAGTGGGTGCTAGCAAGTCATATCTTCAGGAAAACTGCTGATTTCTACATTTGGAGAGCATGAAAAATGAAGACAACTTAGGAGTAAAAGTTACAAAGGTCAGGGCAGCCACATAACGTTTTCATTACCTATAGAGCAGTTGTATGCAGTGGGTACCGCCTATGTTCACCTCATGTACATACACATGTGCATCCATTTTACACTCAGAGCAACTGTGACAGAATTCCTAGGCATCATTACCCTACGTTTCCTACATTAGTAGTTTGGAAGAAAGCCAAGCATCTCCTCAAAAATAATTGACTTTCTACCTTAGTTTTCACTGACCACTTCTTCTGACCTACAGCAGATGCCCCAGGGGTCCTTTGCGGGAGGGGCATGAAGGCTGAGTTGCAGTTCACATCCTCACACTTATGAGAAGAGAAATCTTATCTGTTTCTTTGCCCACAACAGCTCACAGCATAAAGCTCTGGGTTTAGTTCCTCAACAAATCTGTTGTAGAATGAATTAACTGGGTCAGTGAATGATTCGTGGAAGCAACGAGTTAAAAGAGACCTTAAAAATTCTTTATCTTCCATCTTCTGCCCTGCTTGATGACCTAGGACACTGAGATTCTAATTATATTAGCACATTTTTATTTACGCAATTTTCCCTTTTAAAAAGCTAATTGACATACCTCATTATTTGATCTTTTATAGCTTGTGACTATGAAAGAGAGGAAACATGAACGAAATTTTTTCCCTCTCAGTGTCTATGGAATACTCTGGACATGGTGCCATAAATACTCTGCACATTGGGCTCACGCTACTGAGATCAGGCTTCTGCCCACCCTGCTTAGCCCTGTGGGGCTTCTAAACCAACATGGACCCTGAGTGGGTACCAAGCTTGTCTCTGAGTTACATTATTTATTCTTGTAGTAGTTGTTGTTGTTGTTCTGCCTGTGAAACTGGACCCTTTTCTGTGCTTCAGAATGTGAAAGCAAAATGTAAACCCTCCTTTTCCCATGTAAAGCTAATAACACTTCTCATCTTGATTCTACTTAACACTGAACTGAAGATTTGGCCTCTAGGGTGAGGCTCATAGTTAATTCATTTATTTTAAAAATAATTACAGAACTGTAAATGATTCATCTCAACCAGGGCCCAAAGTGGTCCGATCCTGTGTTTCTTAGTAACCAGCTGTGTGCTGGGTGCTTGAAAGAGTGAGTGTGTGGCAAATGCATTTGAAGCCCCGGACAGGAGGGGAAGCTGGGATGGGCACACTCTACAGTCACTGTGGTTAGACGTAGTTAGTTAAGCCCACTGCCTGCTACCCGCTTAGTCCATTTTCTATGATGACCTAAATGAAAATGACAGTTGGTTTCCTTTGCCCCTCAGTCCAGTCCCCCGTGCAGATACACAGGCTGCATCCCTGCTAGCTTGTACTGAGTTTATGTGCTGTCTCCTTCACTGGAGAATGATCTATAACTTGGAAAGAAAAATAAATAAATAAACAAGCAATGTCGACCCCTACTCTTTGTCTAGAAGGAGATAGATGGTTTCCTGTGGCTTTTACCTCCTGTACACGGTACCCATGCCCCATAGTCCTGGAGAAAAGCATCCAGAAGTGAAGAAAAGAAGCTGTTTTCTAGGAGGGAAAGGAAAGGTGAAAGGAAAGGGGAGGGAGGGAGGGAGGGAGGGAGGAAGGGAGAAATACAGGATGAAAGAAAAGCAAGGAGAAAAAATTGTATGGAAAAAGGAAGAAGAGGGAGGAAAGAAGGTGATAGAAAGATAAGAAAAAAGAGAAAACAAAAGGGACTAGATTAAAGAGTAATCAGAATAAAGCTATGTGGAATATCCTTTCCTTGCCAAATTTCCCTTCTCTTTCCAAATACAGGGGTAACTACTCTCCTCCCTTAGTCCCTTCACCCAACTCCATAGTCTGTGGTAACTGATCCCCAGCATCAGTCATTTAAGCATGCTGATAGGAACAACACAAAGACCAGTCCTTACCTTCCTAAATGTCTTGCTTGCTTCAGTTCCCAAGAAAACCGTGGACATGTCAGTGCAAACAGTGCATAGCCCAGTTCTCTCAACTCCATGGTAGCATCTAGGTGCGCTATCCCACTTAGAAAACAGCCCTAGAGAGGCCTTTCATCTTCCATGAGAACTGGATGCAGTGTTCCTATTAGCATGTGACAGAGAAAAACCACATGGTTTGCCAATATGTATTACCTTCGTTTTAACGTAAAAACTAAGTGATATCTAGCATATGAAGCATGGTAAACTATCAGAAAAATATCAGTTGCTTTCATGTGATGCAACAATAGTACCCCGCAATCTTTGTTTTTGTTAGCACTTTTAGCATGCAATTCTAAGCAGATCTTAAAATGGCTTTAAGAGTTAGGTACTGTTTTCATTCACCATTCACAGTTGGTAGGACTGATGAATAGACTGGCCCTGATAACCAGACAAATTATTTGAAAGTCTGTTTTAATATGGTGTCTGTCTTTCAGAGAGTGAGCATGGAGCAGAGAAGGGGCAGGGATGTGGCATTTATGAAGTCCCCCCAGTCTCCAGTAACACCACTTCCTTTTGCCTGAAGCACTGCATCTTTCTCCTTCCTGTTAGCCCTGTTTCTGACAGTCCATTCTCCAGGTAGTCAGGGAGCTTAAATAATCTTTTACCTCATGGATAAAACTTTGTCTTCATTAAATTCAGGGCCCTGAACACCCAGATAGGTCTCCCCACCTCTCCAGGTTCATGCTGTGGCAATATCCCCCCGCCCCCCACAACACATCACACACATCAGCTCAACATTCCCTCACCATAGTGGCTCACCACAAGGTTTTGTTGTTGTTGTGTTTCTGTAAACATGATCTTTCCTTTCCTCACAGAGTACATGTACACTGTTTCCTCTGCTCTTTCCTCCATTTCTTTAGCCCTCTGAACTTAACATTGCCTTTTGCATATTTGAGTTCTCGCTCCCATTGTATTGTACCCCAGATACTGTTTGTGACCTATCTTCTCAGCACTTAAGGAACATTTTCAGTTCTTTGCCTGGACCATTTCCCTTTACTCCCTCCACCCTCCGCCCCAACCTATAAGTCCTGGGAGCGCAAGGACCCTATGTATTTCTAGCACATGGCACAGGGATGGTAAATATTTGTTGGTATACAAGGTTGTTGTATCTTCAACATCTGGGATATGTTTTTGGAAGCATGACAAGATATGATTATAGGTCAGATCATATAACATTTCTCACTCCTCAAAGTCTTGTCTCTTCTCTTCTCTTCTTTTTTCTTTTCTTTTCTCTTCTTCTCTTTTCTTTTCCTTCTTTGTTTCTTTTCCTTTCTTTCTCCTTCCTTCCTTCCTTCCTTTCTTTCTTCCTTTCTTTCTTTCTTTCTTTCTTTCTTTCTTTCTTTCTTTCTTTCTCTTTTTTTTTGGCAAGCTCTCACTATGTAGCTCTGGTTGTCCTGGAACTCACTATTTAGATCAGACTGGTCTTGAACTCACAGATATTTGCTCGCCTCTGCCTCCTGAGTGCTGGCATTAAAGACATGTGCCACCACATCCATCTCAAAGTCTTTTTTTTTTTTTTTTTTTTTTTTTTTTTTTTGCAGAGGACCTAAGTCAGAATCCCAGCACCCTCCATGTGAGCATGTATGGTGCACAAACATGCATGTGCAGAAAATATTAATAAGCATACAATAATCTAAGTGAAAAATGATTTGCTGATGAAGGGCAGTGACTCATTGGTAACAGTATTAACTGTGCAAACATGAGGACCCCAGGTCAAATTTCCAACAAATACGTTAAAAACTGATGATGTGAATCAGGGAGGGAGGAGAGGCTGGGGGTCCTAAAAAGTTGTGGATGGGAAACTATGGCCAGGCTGTATTGTATGCATCTCAAAGTCTTACTCATACTTCACTGCCTGATATCTCATGATTTAAGTAGGGTTTGTCTCTTACTCCAGTCAAATCTCCATTAGAATGTCAACACAACACAACACAATATGGCTACAGATCCAGTGCATAAGAAAGAAGATGGTATCTATTACAATTTGTTTTCTAGGCCTTGAGTCAGGGCACAAAATGAAAGGTGGAGGACAATTAGTTCAGTAGTTCTCTTGTTATCCAGAGTATCTGGAAAATGTCATTCCTTAAACAGCATTTGAAAGTACCTAGCATGTAATTCCTTTGCTACCCTCAGCCATCCATAGTTGGATCTGTGACTCACAGCATAATCAATGTAAATGTTCACCTTTAAATAATTTAATATTGTGGAATGTGAACCAATAAGTCAATTCAGTGTGCATTTAAGAATGTGTCTTTGGACCATTGAAAGTAGCTTCTTCTTTATGTTACCAGAAACATTTTCCAACAAAGGTAAAGAGGTGGCTATCTTTCTCAGATTCCTTGAATTTTTCTCAGAAGGGTTGCTATAATACCAACTCCATCTTTTCCTCATTCCTGTACCTTTGTCTCAGCCAGAGGATGAACTATAGGAAGATCTTCCCCTGGTTCAATAACTTTCCCTTGATTAAATAACCCTTTATTTATTTCTCCCATGGGCTATGTGTGTGGTTTAGATTACTTAAATAACAAAACAAACAACCAGAGTGATAGAATTAGTTTGAAAAAACAAGAGGTTACCATCAGTCTTGCCCTGTGCATTTGGGAACGATGGGAAAAGCTCTGGCTCTAAACACCAAAGGAAAAAAAAATACAAACGTGTCGCAAGTGCCATTAAGAAAACACATCTGTACACTGTCAGTGAGGAAGATAAACAGATGACTGTTTTTGCTTCCCTTTCCCAAAGAACAGTGGTGGGGAGAGGCAACTTCATGGACCTTATCCAGGTCTATTCCACTGAGAGCATCTTAAAGTTGAGGGATGGGCATTCAGCCAGCCTTGATTCATTCCTCAAATCTCTCATCAGACGCAATCTTCAAAGAAAACAAACAGTAGATTCGTTCTCATCTATGCTAACAGACAGGAGAGTGAACATGGAAAGAGAACAGATGCCTTCGATGTTACTTGGTGGACCCCAGTTGCTCGAGATTGGGTATTGGAGCTTGACATCTTGCTTGAGTTTGCCTCTTTTAAAAAAAAAATTCCCCAGGCAATGAGGTCAAATTGAACTGACATGAATCTTCTAGCTGTTAATGCATGGCCAGTGTTTTAGCCCCTCCTACCATACCCCAAATTCCTAGGGTTATCAACTTCCTGGGTGTTCAACGAGTAACTGTATAAATTCTATAAGCCACAATTAGAATTCACCAAAGATATGTAGGAACTTGGGGAATAGCATGTATCTGTTGAAATCTTGGTAGACTTAATTTGAGGAAAGGTTCAGATACACAAAAAAATAAAGATGATTTTCTAAGGAGATGGCAAGCATTTGGAACCTCCACACATATTCTTGGGGTTGCCAGTAAATGACTATTTAAATCTCATATCATCTCCATTTTCATTAGACCAAATGTTCCTGACATTATTGTCTAAACCAAAGAATGAAATGTGATGAATATATTAAACCAGATTGAAATTTGAACATCTACACACCCCCAGGCACCTGAATTTCATAACTTGTTCTTTGCTAAATTAAATCTCAAGCTCATCTTTTTTTCTTGCTAGCAGAGTGTGCCCCCCCCCCCCCAATTATTAGCAACTTAGAAGTCCTTGACAGTTGACTTTGGAACATGTTCCTGGTTTATTAGTTAACATGTTAAAATTGGTTTTAAATTATAGTCAAAATACAGTAGTGGAGAAAGATGAAAACAGACTCAAGTAGAGCTAGAAACCTGCCTGGTTTCCTCATTCCATCTCTTTCCCTCACTGCCCCACTTCCTGAACGTTATCATCATCTTCAGAAAGGGATTGGAGACTACAGTCTTCCTAAGGACTCTCCCACTACTACAGCTCTGCAAAGTAAAGCATGGTACGTTCTCTTCTAAAGCTTTTGATCATTTATTCATTCAACAAACCTTCTGTGCTAGCTATTCTGCTATTGTGCCAACCATGAGAGATATAACCTAAAATAATACAAAATATATCTGCTAACTTAGGCAATAGGCACTTTTTAAATGCTGTCAAAGGATATACAAACCAATGGCTAGAATAACTTTCCTGAACAGTTCTGTAGTGAATGATTTATTTAATTATGCCAACATTCAATATCTCATGCTAAAGACTCAGCATTTTTCAGCTGTCAGAAAGGATCAGAAAAAGTATATGCAGTCCATAATAAGAAAAAATACTATGGGATTTTAGTTCAGGTCTCTAAGTCCCTGAAGGGTATAGACTTTGTTAAGGTTCCATGTGGACAAAGGTAGAGCCTGGGGGCATTTTGCATGCCAGGTTTGGGTTAGTTAATAGTTAAGAAAGTATGCTCAGAGCCCAAGTTGTCTAGGTCCAAAGTCAGTTTCTGATATTAACAAGTTAAATGACCTTGAGCAAGTCATTAACTCTGTCTTAGTTTTTTTGCCTCTGCAAAAATGGGACTGGAACAATAACAGGTTGTATGGAGTGTCTGGATTAAGTGAGTTCCCACACATCAACATATGCAGAACATAAACAATATAGCCTCATATATAATAGAAGTCAATAACATGTGCAATGTTTTCTCATACCAGAAAATCCACTGACACTCGGATGTAATCAACAATAGATCTGGCTGTTTAGGATATTTCTTAAGTAGATTGTATTTCCATGAATTTTTTAAAGCTATTTACAATTAATTGTTCTTGGCATATAGGAAGGGTTCAGTAAATGCAGGTTGTTATTTGACTGAACTTCCTCCATTTCCTGCAACATTGGAGATCTTGTTTTAGCAGCACTTTTTGATGGAGGGATGGGACCCAAGGCTCTGCACATAGTAGGCAAATGCTCTGCCACCGAGCCACATCCACAGGCTATAACAGCTGTGTTATAACCTGGAGGTGATGCTTCTCCCCTTACTCTGTATATGCATATATATGTGTGCACTTGTGTGTACATGCATGTGCACACAAGCCAGGGAAATGGTGTGTTTGGGAGGAAAAGCAAATACCTCACTCAGTATGTTATCTCAGCAGAAAGTTCAGTTGCGGGAAGTCAAATTCAGCCATGGAAGCAGGGTGAACTTCAAATCCCCTTTATAAACATGTACTGCCACTTCTAGGTAAGAAACATTTCCCCTGATCAGATTCGTTGGGCCTGGAAGTCTTGCATTTTAAGAGCATGCAAAAAGTGAGAAAAAAAATAACCCTTACTATGCGACAACAGTTACAGTTAGCTCCTAAGAAATGTGTGTCATGTTTTAAACTTGAGTAGGTTGATGTTTGGAGAGCATCCCAGTGCCTTGTATTTCTCAAATGCTTTATTTTAGACTGTTAACAATGAATGAGAACTTTCCTGTAGGCATTTTCCTGTTGTTGTTGTTTTTTTTTCCTTTATGCTGTTTTGATTTGAAAGCAGTCTTGCTTCTGTCGTTTTTAAACACTATAGGATTCTATTCAACAGTCTTCTGTCTCTCCCTCCTTTTCCTCTCCCACTCCTGCTCCTGCTCCCTCTTTCTCCCAGGGGAAGCAGTTCTTGCTTTTATTGATGGAGAGAGGGAAAAAAATCTAAACCCTAGGCAACCAGACTAATGAGAGACAGGCTGACGTGACAACTAACAAAGAGCAAATCCAATTACTGTTCCTAACACAGGTGTAGAGGTCTATAGGAAACAGCGGAGATCTGTAGCAGGTGCTCTCAGTGTTCCTGCCCTTAGCCCAACAGGTCACCTGTAGGTCAGTTAGCAATCGGTCAAGCACTTCCAGCTTCATGCCTCCATCACTGCAATCTTTGAGGCTTTCTGTCAACCCTCTCCCCACCCCTGCAACTCAACTGAGGGTGGAGATTTGGTGAAAGGATAAACTACATCTCCCTCCCTTGGTGACATGTGTTCTGCACACTCCCTCGGAGGGTATCCAGCAGCACTGAGCCCTGCCTGTTGCCCAGGGAAATTGCTGTTATTTTAAACCTACTCTGTCTCACCTCCCTTTTACTGGCTTTTCAAAGAAAAAGCTCTTACATCCAAATTAGCCTTTCAGATTCTGCTATTTGAAAGGACCTCAAATAAGGCAGGCACCTCAAAATATTTCCTGAATTTTGGTCATTATCCCTGCCTCTGCCTTATTCTCTGTTGATGTCAGCAAGCAGAAGGGAAAAATGATTTGTACAGCTATGATGAAAACCTTCAGTTGAGCATTTTTAATGCCATACCCTAACTTGATGTGTCTAGTTTTTGTTTTTAGGTTCTTGATGATAAGATTTCTTCAGCTGGTAGCTTTTATTAGATAATTCAACAACAATGACAAATTTTTGGAGAGGGAGACACGAGTTTTCTATGTAGCTTAGGCTGGTCTTGAACCCATTAGCCCTTTGCCTTTGCCTTTGCCTACATAGTGCTAATACAGAATTATAAGCATGTGCCACCTAGCTGTGTTTTTATTGTTGTTTTATTCTGCTTGTGACAGGCTTTCACTCTGGAGCCCAGCTTGGCTTTGAATTCACAATCATACTCTCTCAGCTTCAAACATGCCACAATTTCAGGGAAGTCCTGCTACCCCCGGATACTTATTGAGCACCTATGCATAATATTCTAGGTGGTGGAATTGTGTCAGTGAACAAAGCAGACAAACCCATGCCCTTGTGGGTCATGGCAGTCTAGTGGGAGTGGACAAACATCAAACAGTACGTGTAATAAATTTATACATAGATAGTGGGTCTGAAGTTGCTCAGTGCTGAGGACTGAGGAAATCCACCCGAGCAAGAGAGCTCACTGGTGGGTGGTGTGGGAAGCCAGCTGCCATTTTAGCTAAAGTTGTCACCAGCTTTCTTTGTAGGGGACAGAGTGTAGATATACTGCTCCTGCCAGAGAGCTGTCTGCCTCATCGCCCCAGTTGGTCTCCTGAGAGAAGCCATTGCTATAAATAGTCACCAGGGCAGGAAACAAATGTCTGTCTTCTCTCCAGACAGAATTCTTTGTTCCCATTGACTTCTTTACTCATGACTGGGGCTTGGCTCACAGTGGACTTTGAGACATAAATGTTCAATGAAAGAAGCACGCATGGCAGGACTACCACTCTCTTAGAGATTCAGTTGAATTTTAATGGACAACCTTGTAGCCAGGACCACTGGAGTGGAGAAAGCAGTGAGGAAATTGGAAGGCATGCCTTGTTCAAATCCCCCTGTAATTAAAAATAAGGCTAGTAATTAATTTCAAGGGCATAGGAAATTTGAGATTCACCTTCTCTTTCCTCCCAGGACTGTGCAGATGTGATACTAGAACAAAGGATAGGTCCCTAGGGTGCAACTGTGGCTGAAGTTTCCAGGGAGATAGGAAGCAGGGTACAATTATGATATCTCGATCCACACAACCTCTTTAGAGTATTTAAGGGCAGAGTTCAGGATATCCTTGGCAGTACTTACACGTGGCATTCTTCCTGAGGAAGAGTAAAAGCCTAGGAAGAGACCTGGATCTAGTTAAATGTCAGTGAGGAAGGTAGGGAACTGGTTCTTAGAGAAGGAATTAAACTCTAGCACTAAATGGACAACAGGCATTCCTGGAGACCGGAAGAGAGACTCAATGTGGGAGAGAGGGTCTTTAAAAGGCAACTGAAAAAGATGGGAATCCACTTTGAAAGGTTTTCTGGGCATTGGGACAGCCAACCATAAAACAAACCCTATAAAGGTATACAACTCAAAGCTACACACACATCTCCTTGGAATTGGTGAATAAGTCCAACACATTGAAATGAGATGCCTGTAGGTGGTTTATCCTTTGCTCTCTGCTTTCTGTGGACTTGTTTAGGAAAACGCAGGCTGATTCAGACCTTGGGGATTCACAGATTAATTGGGAAGTTGGGATTTCTGCCATCTAGGGTTGCCTCTCACTTTCCCCTCATAAGCGATGAAGGCAGGACCCCCTGTGGATGCTGGGAATGAAACACTTTGTCAAGACAACAAGCAAATACATTTGACAGCTGCTTGATGTGGGACAGTCATTAAATTTTCAAGAATGTAGGCCTTCTATTATTTAGTGGCATTAATCTTATTTCCCAAAAAGACAAGGAAAGATTCCAGAACTACAGAGTGAGGAGACCGAATTGCATTCCCTGCTGGAAGCTTGTCAAGGGCCCTGCCTTCACACTCCCTTTCTTGATGTGGCTACTGAGCTGGCTCAGTGAGGCCCACACATGTGAAGATCAATAATTCAGTTGGGATTTCAGGAATGGCAGTAAGAAACTTGTTTTAAAAATAAGCTTTTATTTCTCATCCTCCTTCAGGCGGGGAAGTCCAAATCAAGATGGTAGCAGATCCAGTGTCTGGTGAGGTCTCACTTTCTGCTTTGTGGACACTGAATTTCTTATGGTAGAAAGCAGAGAGGATCTGACAGGCCTCACTTTCGTTCTGTTCTCACCTTTACCTCCCCCTTTTCTTCCATTGCTTGCTCTTTAAGCCATTCACCACTTCTTAAACGTACCATGGCAGTAATGAGGTAAAAAAAAAATGAAATTACCCCTCCACACACAAACATTCATGCACACACACACACACACACACACACACACAAAGGAAGGGGAAAAAAGAGAGAAATGTGTGTCTTCCATTTCTTGGGCTGCTTGGGGCTATTTCCAGAAGAACTATTTGGTGCAAAAAGAGGGGTTTCCAACAAGTCTGGGCCTGTCCTTGTGTCTTTTCTGTTAGAAGAGAAGAAAAGAATTGGTACATTTCTTTTTTAAGAGAAGCCAAAATACTATAGAGTATGAAAATGCAGTTCTGTGGTTATGTTCGTTCAGGACTATCCAAGCCTGGTGGGATGTCCAGCTGAGGGGTAGGGGAAAGGCTGATGGTAACTTGAAGAACAGAAAGATCTTCACCCACTTCCTGGATGTGCCAGGGCTGTTTAGACATGGATCACATCATAGTCTTTGGTTTACTGGTACACAATAGAGCTTTACACTAAGGCCTCTTGGGAGCACTGTGTATTTTGCCTCTGTCCAGATGGCTAAGTGCTCAGAGGCAAATCAGGACTCTGTAGTTTTTTGTATGGCCCAGGTCAAGTTAGTTTCCATGTGCTTTAGTTTCTTCCATAGTAAATGAAGATAATAAAATCGGGTTATTAAAGTATGTGCCTATGGATAGAAATGAATTCTGTACATGGCTGCATATGTACTGGCTGCCAGGTTAGGAGAGGCTATAGCCAACCATGGCATGATCAAGATCTTATGAATTTGGGGCCAGTAACTTGGCTCTCATTGGTATCCCATGGCAATGTACTGACTGAGTCAGACCTGATTGAGCTACAAAGAATCTCACTGTGCTTGAAGTAGATTATTTTACCAGGTTCTTTCTACATGTTGTTTGAAGTGCCATCCTCCAATGATAGACCTTAAATAAGTCATTCATAATTAATAGACAGCAAATATATATTGGGTAAGACTACACAATTCTGGGTGCTAGAAACAGGAGTAAAATGCAGATCTGATAAAACCCCGGGGCCTCGTAGATCTTCTATTCTAGGAAGCAAGAGAGACAGTGAAGAGTGGTGATATGTGCTATGGAATAGAAATGACAAACCTATCTCTCAATAGGTAATGCCTCCAAATCTATCTGTCCATTTACGTGGCGGTCACTGATGGAGCTTGTGATGTTGTAAAGAGCTTTCTGATCTCCAGGTCTTTATGTGAATTGGCCCCTTCCTATAAGAAGAAGGCACTTTGTGTGTAAGGAATGTTTTGAGCTAGTTCATTTTGTTCTCCAGATCATACAGTGTTTCCATGTCTGCTAGAGAGGCCCACCCAAACAATGTCTAGCAAAGATTTACAGGGATGAATTTTATGGGAGCTGATCTGATGGCTAAAGGGGAAGAATTTCTAGCAAATAAAGGATTTGTAAAGGAAACGAGGGGTCCATAGTCTTTACATGGCCCCATTGTGTCCCATCACGTCCCATTTCAAGCCCGAGAGAGCCACAAATTAGTGTAGGATTTTCCTGAATACTTTCCTTTGTTGTATTTGATTGAGGTTAATAGATCTCTAATGATGATTTTTCTCCTATTTGATGGACTATAAATTGAATTCTAATGAGTTTTCAGAACAATATTTATGTCAAATATATTTAGGTATGGGAGTGTATGCCTTTAATCCCTTGAACTCAGGAGTTCAAGATCAGCCTGGTCTGCCATAGTCAGACAGTGTCTCAAAACAAAAGTATATTAAGGCCATTTCCAAAATAGTAATCATTGATGCAACTATGTAGCTATAGGCATGTATGTGATAATAAAATATCCCCACATATGTGCCTCCCTCTCCCTCTTCTCCCTCTCCTCCTTCTCTCCCTCCCTCCCTGTGTGTTTTCCCCTCATCTCTCCTTCTCCCCACCCCCACCAACCCAGAGGGTTGGAAGTTAGCATACAGGAAGCCCTGATAAAACAGATAAGTTTGTCCCTGAGACAGGCAGCACTGTCTCTCTGTAAGAAGACAGGAAGCCTTCCTTTGGGGGTCCGATGGGCACTGAGGACTGGTGGAGCTGCTGACTTTTCTAGATTCTCTGATTGGGAAACTACAGACTCAAAGGAAGTCTATCCTTCCTGAGTAATTGCATCCTGACACCCTTGAACTTCCTCTGGGTTTCGACTTTCACTCCTCAGAGGCTCTGAGGAGGGGAGACAAAGACTAAAGCCATCCCTCCCCTGGGGAGGGAGGAAGCAAGTGTGCAGCCTGGGGCAGCCGCCCCAGCCCCAGCCTGCAGAGAGCTCTGCTCAGGGCCTGTGACTCTGGCTTCCTGGCCAGAGCAGCCAGGTATCTTGTTTCTCCTTTTCCTCTTACCAGATGCTTCTGTGGGCCCCTCATTGGTCTTGGTTCCCCATCAATTTCTACAAGGCAGCTGCCACACAACGTTCTGTTTAGCAAAGGAGGTGGCACTAGCCACAAATGTTAGGTTTGGCAGGCAGTCTTTTGTCAATTTTATTCACCCACTCTGTCCTTGTAACATGAACAAAACTTTTTAGACCAGAGGCCACTAGTGGGGAATTGGAGATGTTGATTCTTCAAAAATAAGAAAAAGAGTAAGCAAGGGAAGGCTTGACTTGTCTTTCACTTGGAGTGTGTGCTTTCTATATACTTCTCACAAACAAACCTCAGCCCCAATGCCCTTGGGAGATTTACTCCTGGTGGTTCTTGGTTGCCTTGGCTCAAAGGTTTAAAGATGGGAAGATATACCTAAAAAATAATCTTGGATAGTATGCATTTATCATTAATACAGGAATTTATTACTTATTTTAAATTATGTCTCAATTAGGTTTATTTGATAGCTTGTCTATAATCTTTGTAATTATAAAAATAGTAAAATTATTAACTTGCAACAAGATACAATTAAGATCACCAGTAACTTATGCAATTTTTAAGAACTAGAAACTAGCCTCTCTTCCTTCCAGACCCCAAAGTAAATTATATACATGAACTAAGTGTTAAGATTACCACCCCACCCCCACCCCATAGAGGAGGAAACAGGCAGAGAGATTAGGAGACCTGCCTATGGGGCATACAGCTTGAGCAATGATAATGACTCATTCTTATTGTCAGTTAACACACTTTTTTCTTACATATATGAGTGTGTAGGCACACATTTTTCTGTGGTTGTTTTTACACTAAACAGGGAAGAAATAAGAACCTTCAAGCCACCTGGCCAAAGGAGACACAAATTGGAACTCTTTTAAAAACCTAGGGCATGAGTCAGGTGGTGGTGGCACACATCTTTAATCCCAGCACTTGGGAGGCAGAGGCAGGTGGATTTCTGAATTTGAGGCCAGCCTGGCCTACAGAGTGAGTTCCAGGACAGCCAGGGCTGTACAGAGAAACCCTGTCTTGAAAACAAAACAAAACAAAAAACAAGGACATTTATTATCAGATAAATTTAAATAGCTCATTGAAGGAGTCAGAGTACTTGTCTGCCTGCTGTGCTTTTGCAACCAAACAATGTGTGGCTTACAACAAGTTACTTAAACTCCCTGGACCCCAGACACACCTCATCTACTTGGAAAATGAACTGAAAAGCTCCTGCCCTCTAAAACCACTTCAGGGAGTGAAGAGACAACAGGGTGCTGTTGGTTCAGAGAGTGTGAGCATATCTCTCCATTTGGTGCCACAGACTCCCTTTTCTGAAGGCACCGAGTGAGAGCAGCTACAAAAAGCATCAGAAGATAAAGAACCCGAAACATGTATCCAAGAGGTGCTTGACTTTGTATAGAGAAAGATAAACAAATTCACTGACAGCATTTGATAATAAGGTACCAGAGAAGGGTGCACTTGGAGTTTACACTAAGTTGACAAGATGATAGGACACCAAGTCAGATGCTTTTTCAGTAAAAAAGATCAGGTTCTCCAGTTTAGCCACACCCCCACCTACACCTTGTACTATTTACCATTTGTGAGTGAGCAAAAACTGATATTTGGTCTCCGGGTTGATAGTATTGCTAAACACTCTCAGAAATATGTGACTACTTTAACCTGGGCCTACCAGGCTTCATCAGTGCAACTGAGAGGTAGAGGCAGAAGCATCAGAAGTTAAAGATTATTGGCTATATAATAAGTTCAAGACTAGTCTAGGATACACGAGATGCTATATAAATAAATAAACAATTAAATAGCTCTCAGATAACCTGCCTATAGTCACCTCATTGGTTGTTACTAGATTCTAGGGGCAGACAAGGGACCTAAACACTGGATTTTTCCAATGTCCCAAATATTGTTGATTTCATAAGTTGAAGTTTTTAGAAAATACAAGTATACTGATATATATTAGCTTATTTATTAATATGTGAAGCAACTAGCATGTAGTTTGGAGGTTGGAGTTATAGCTCAATGGCAGAACATGCATCTAGCATCTGCAAGGTCCTCCATTCAGTTCCCAATCCCTCAAATATAAAACTCCCAGCCCTGTGAACATATAAAAGATGCTTAAGAATATAGTTGTTTAATAAGGATGAAATGCCTCTCATATGCTTCTTTAGCTTTAAACCCAGGGCGGGGGCTAATTAACTGGACTTGAAGCAAACTGAACAGTGCCCTCAGTTCTTTGTTGAACTGAGCAGTCTAAACCCACCCCATATGTCACCCTGGCCAGCAGAGTGCAGTCCTTTCCCTTCCATCCAGAGAGGATTGCTGCCCTACAAGGGAGGGCTCCCAAGGATTCAGTCCAACAAAAATCAGTTTTCAGAGCATACACTAGGAGGTACTAGAAGCAACTTCTGTACTCAAGGCTTTTCAGGCTGAAGCCAAGGGTCCACTAACTCTGCTTGGGGACTGATTTGTTAATTATTCCTTTCCTTTTGTGACATTTTTCAAGATAAACTTACTTGAGCCAGTCTCCTAGAAAACCTTTTAAAATGCTAATTGTGCGATTGTGCGAATAATGTAAAAATGAATCCTGTGGTGTGCTCAGTACTTGACTAATTAACAAGCAGTAAATGGATCCTTGCTTAGCAAGTTCTGTACCAGGCTGTGTGAATAGCAGGTTGAATGCTTCCTGGAGCCACAGTTGGAAGAGTTTGGCTTTAAATAAATAGTTGCCTTACCTATAGCAACTGGCCAAACCAAAAAATAAAAATAAAAAAATCAAGAATTATTTGGTCATTTTGTACCCAAATTGCTGACTATTAGTGTACTTGATTAAGCAGAACATTGTTTGAAATCTTGAGTGGCACCATGGCAGGCCTGAGGATACAAGGAATACAAAGATAAATTTAGACTAAAGGATCGTTTTGAAGATTAATCTATGTTTATTTTATGTGTATGAATGTTTTGCCTGCATGTATGGTTGTGCACCATGTGCATGCAGTACCAGCAGAGGTCAGAAGAGGGTGTCAGATCCTTTAAAATTGGAGTCACTGGCACCTGTGACATGCCATGTGCGTGCTAGGAATGAAACTCCTGTCTTCTGCAAGTACGGGTGTTCTTAACTGCTGAGCTGGCTATCCAGTCCAAGGGATAATGTTGAAAGTTAATAATGTCACAAAAGTCCATGCCAGGTAATCAAAGTCAACAAGTGCCTTTTGACTACAAGGGCAGATGTCCTAGTCATAGTAGCTTAAATGGTAAATATATCTAATTGTGTTACCAAATAACATGCCTGAAAGCAGACAATTCTAAGATCTACTCTTCCTGTTGTTTTATGTTGTCATTCTTAGAGTCTTGGCTTTTTGTCCTTAGGCTTCTTGCCTCCAATTACAATATAGCTGCCTTGCTCTAAGCATGTTTTCAGATGGCAGACCCCAAAAGCAGTGAGTGAGAAAGGAAGCAAGTGGGGCAGTATGGTAGAAGATCACCTTCATCCAAACAAGCACACATAGGTGACGAGAGTGCCAGTCTGTCATGACTGAAAATCCAATCTGTCTTGGCAGCCATTTTTCCATCATCACTTAACACTATGCAAGTAACTTTTTTAAAAAACAAATGTGTGAGTTAGGTGTCTGTGCCATATAGTATACATATGGGATACATGTAAGTGTTTTGTTACAGGTGCATTCAGAAGGCAGAGACTGTACATTAGTTCTTGAAAAATGATGGAAAATTTTGAAGAGGACCTGAGTTTTTAGCTGCATCAACCAAGTGGACAGAGGAGAAAATGCAAACAGGAAACCCACTATGTCAGAGTATGGTGTTCTCTCTTTTCTTAGCTTTTCTCATCTTTTGGTCAAGCCTCTGTAAATAGTGAGTCATTTAACTCTTCAGGATTTCCAGATTTTCAGTGTTAATAGTTGCTATGAATACTACTGGGGGAGAAGAATAATCATCCAGCTTTGACCTCCAAGAGTTACAACTATCACTTGGCCAGTCAAGATATGTTTACTGGTACAGTATTGACATAGATGTTATGAAAGTAACTAACCACTTCCTTATCGTAGACCAACTCCGTGAGATGGAACCCATTGTTAATGGGGTCCATGAACCTGTGACTGTATGGGTAATGGGCTCTAGAGGGGAACCTCCTACTCTGTTAAGTAGGCATAATATTAAAATGACTCCAATGATTTAGTGCTATATCCATAGTTTAGTGGATCTCGAAACCTTTATCAGAGAAGCTTCTTCTTGCACTTAGACTGCAGTTAACATGGAGACATTCTGATGTTCAGTGTGTAGAGAATCAGAGACTGGGAGGTACTCAGCCCTCCCAAGGCTCAGGGACCTTCTTGGAAAAGAAGATGAAGCGATTGTAAGAATCAGAGGTGAATCAGAGGTGACTCCAAGGAATCTGTTTTTCTAGTCACAACAGAGAAATAGTCTTGTGTGTATAAATGTGTATCAAATACGCAAAATCATATTTTAAAATTAATGATCCTTGATGTGGGTGTGCTCACAGGCGGTTAATGAGAATATAAACTGATACAATATTAATTGTGCACAGTGTAACAATGTCCTCTTTAAAAAACCCTTAATTCGGTAATTCAAAATCCAAGAATGCATTTTGTACTAGGTGTGCTAGGTTGTTAATGGCTGATGATTACATAGACTATAATTAGTATAAGGTTGTTTATTGTGATGCCATTACGAAAAAAATTGTTGGAATCAGCACAAATGGCCAATAATAGAGTATTTATTAAGTCCATGTGTTTAAACATGAAAAAGTGTCTGAAATATGTTCACTGATGTTTGTTGTATGACATTATATAATCTATAAGGCAATATGCACAGCATAGGTCTAGTTTTGTGCAAAAATAAATATCATACTTAAAAAAGAGCCTGGAAAGTAAAACAATAAAATGAGACAGTTATTATCTCTTGTATTATCATACAAGAAAAGCAGTTTTTATTTTCCTCTGTGCTGCTCTGAATTTTCCCAGCTGTCTGTGCTGCACATGTAATGACATGGAAGATGCTTATAAAATTAAGAGACAATATCAGGTGAGAAAAATTACCAAAACAGAATACAAATTGGTTTCAACTGTGTAAGAATACACATGCATCCCAAGAGGAAAAAAAAAAAAGAGGCTGAAAGGAATTCTTTCCAAATCTTTTTTTACAAAACATTCTTTTTGCAGAACTTGAAATGGAACCCAGCACATTATGCATGCTAGGCAAGTGCTCTACCACTGAGCCAATTCTTCAGCTCTTCCAAATCGTGTCAGTAATTTTCTCTGGATGGCGACATGATAGATTACTGTCATTTTCTTCTTTATACTACGTTGTATTTTTCAACTTTGCTATGACTAGCTTATATTATTTTTTATGAGCACAAAAAGAAAATGACCATCAACTAAAACCCATAGAAAAAAAATTCTTGAATATGTGCCACACATGATCCCTGGCTCTCATAGATGTCAACAAAACATTAAGTCTGAGGGCCTCAGATTTTTGTGCCTTAGCTGGGGAATCATTTGACCTGTATGGATATTGATGCTCGAAGTTATTCCTTGCTCCCCTGAAAGACATAGGGACACAGTCGGAGTTGCTGTTAATGGGGCAAATGAGTGAATTTCAGCAGTACAGAAAATCTGCAGTGGAACCTGTGCTCTGGGTTGCAGGAGGGCAGACTCTTCTTTTGTAAACTGCTGATCCAATAGGCTCCTCTGGTTGGATGCATGGAGCTCTCTGGTGGCCAAGAGATGTCAACGCAGTAATTTCTGCACTTCCCAAACTAAACCCAAGATCCAGGAGCCAAACCAGCACATTCAAAGACCACTACTTACTTATAGATTACATTTCTACCTCATAACTGGTAGGTAAACATCTGTCTCCATTATCCGTATAAGTAGTTTGTGTGAGACAGAATCCTCCACTCTACCCTTTAAATTACTGATAGAATAGGCACTCTCTCAGACATCATGCCGTGTCAAAGTCACCAGTCTGTGCTTGGTTTTGTAATGACACGGCAATAAATTTCTTGATGTCTGCCAACTAACATGGAACTCCCAATCACACACCTGTTCCACAAGTCCACCACCATGGATGCAAGACGCCTTTAGGTTTATACCCAGTGGGTTGTCATAGCCCCATAGAATTAAAAATAAAATACAAAAGCCCTAGTAACAAGGAGCATAAGCTCCAGGGAAGCTTTCAGATAGCTGCTTGCTGAAAGAAATGATTATTTGCTGAACCAACAGGGAAAAGCACCCCAGTCTTCAGAATTTAGTGCAGAAGGCCCCTTCCATTTCCCTTGGGCTGTCTTTTTCGGGGATAGACAACTTGAAATCCAACCTAAGTTTCAGACTCTCATTGCCTCTGGGTAATCGCCTATGTTTCTATGTTTGCATCACACTGTGGCTTTAGCACATCTGATAGGGTGCTCAGCCAGTATGTGTGTGGGGGACATGTATGTCATGTGTTTGTAATAGTATGCAATCACCCACCTGGCTATACGGGAATCTCTAACTTTTCATTTAGGTATAGTCCCTACCCACAACCATATTCTAAATTCCTTGAAAATAATCTTGCATGGCTTTTGAAGTCTTGAGAAAATGCTACCTACCTAGAGGTGTTGTAAACATAGGCACTATTCAAATGACCTTTTTGTTTGTTTGTTTGTTGTTTTGTTGGTCATCCACAAAAGCAAATAATACCAGAATTATTTGGGGGCCCTAGACTCAGGGCTTTGTTTATAGAATATTGCTCTACTTTTAACCTTTGTGGACGCACTGACATTTGAAGAGGCCTGAGGATTAGTGGAAATTTACCCTGTGGATATTGCAGAGTGTCCCATTTAGAGGTAATTAAGGGGAAGAAAAGAACTAAATTACACTCCCCAGAAGAAATGCCAGTGGTTTGGTTATTTTTACTTTTGTTGGAACTAATGTACTTAGAAATGTATTCCTTCTGCCATGTTTCACCAGTTGCAAAGGTACTTTATGGCATCAGAGAACTAGTAAATAGGGTTCTGAGGATACACTCACGCTCTGAAATGTTCTCCAAAGCCAAATTTGCATATTCTATCAAATTTATTCATGTTGATGATGTCTTAAAATGCCTTTTCTTAGATTTATTTTTCTGTGTATGAGTGTTTTTGCCTGCACATATGTCTGTGCATCATGTGAATACCAACCAGGTGTCCAAAGGGACATAGGATCCCCTAAAACTGGAGTTACAGATGATTGTCAGCCACATTACAGGTACTGGGAACCAAACCTGGGTCTTCTGCCAGAGCAGTCAGTGCTCTTAAATGCTGACCCATCCTTATAGCCCTGACAGTAAGCTTTGAAAAAGAAAACATTCACAAGATATCAATTAAAATAGCCTTAGGAAGTTTAATACTCACATAAGAATTCAAAATTAAGTGGCTTCTTTATTTTTGACTTTGGCTTTCTTGAAAGAGGGTATCACCTATTTCACGGTTGACCTTGAACTCACTGTATAGCCAAGGATGAGCTCAAACTCCTAATCCTACTGCTTCTACTTCCCAAGTGCAGAGATCACAAGTGGGTATCACCACACCTAGCAAAATGACTTTTCAAAAAATTGTTTAAGTTATTAATTATTTATGCCTGTTGTGTATGTATGTGTATGCGTGCATGTATATGTGAATGTCAAGAAGGTGAGAGGAGAATGATAACCTATAAAGCTGTAGTTATAGGTAGTTTTGAGTCACAGGTCCTCTGAAAAAGTAGCAAGCACTCTTAAGTGCTGAGCCATTTCTCCAGCTCTCTAAATAATTTTTTAAATATAGAACTGAATCCCAAGTTCTCTGCTTTCTTCTGTATCCAAGTGCTCCTGGATTCCCAGTGGAAGATGTGTGCAACTTCTATTAGCAATGAGCTGTAACCCTCTTACATGGAGACTCAATCTAATTTGCTTCTGTATATACAACTCATGGTTCACAAGGGAGACAGGAGTTTTGTTTAAATAGATTCGTGGTTGGACATACTGATGGAGGGAGGAAATTAACTTAAGAAAGAATGCATATGTGTCTCTGTATCCAAATAGAGTATTCTTTTTCAGTTTCTATTTGCATACTCATTTTTTTAAGAAGAAACTGCCAGGCCTCTTTTTTATTTTATTTATTTATTTATTTATTTATTTATTTATTTATGGTGGTGGTGGTGGTACACACCTTTAATCCCAGAACTTGGAAGGCAGAAGCAGATAGCCTGCCTGGTCTACACAGTGAGTTCCAGGACAGCAAGGTCTACACAGAAAAGCCCTGTCTCAGAAAGTAACCACCCCCACCCCCCAAAAAAAGAAAAGAAAAGAAAAAAACAGAGAAAAACCTATTAAAAAGAGTTTCCTGTCTGACAGTTAACACACCACTAAGAACGTATTGTGTAGCCGGTAGGGTGACAGTGGCATCAAGTTTATGCCATTCAATCCTGTCAACACCTCTAGCTGTAGGTCTTATTTGCTAGTACCACTACACGGATGAAGACATCCAAGCTTAAAAAGGTTGAAGAGCTAGCCCATGTGCAGACATTCTGTAAATCTTCTTGAGTACTATGCTGTGTGGAAACACCCATAGCAAAAATGCTCATTCCAGTGTAGAAATGAGGAAAAGGCTTACTACCTCAAAGACATTTCTAAGAGACATGTGGTTACTAGAAAGAAAAAAAAAACAATGGAATATAAGGGAAGTTTACTAGATGTTATGAGAGAGAGCAACAAGTGAAAGGAAGCCATGGGCCAATGAAGGAGTAAAGAAATGCCTGGTAGTACTATGCTCCTTAGCTTCCTTCCAGTGGAATTCAGGCACTGGCTCAAGACCAATGAAAATTCGATTTATCTAGAGAACTGTGAGTACTGAGGGGCTGAAAACTGGTGTCTGATTTGAGACATCACTAAGGTGGGCTACTCTTTTCTTTTCCCTCCTGGAATACCTCCGGGATCGGGTTGCTTTACAGGCAGGAAGGAGCAAGGTTCATCGGCAAAGACTCAGGTAACCTTGGAGGCAGCAGGGGCGGTGTGGGGGTGGGACACAGTCAAGCCTGCACCACTGGCTTGTCCAGGGTCTCGAGTTGGAAGCAAAGCAGGAGAACTAGAGATGTGGATACTTTCTTGTATGCTTCATTAACAGAGAGCTCTCAGGACAATGGGACAAAAATGAAGCAGACTGGAGCAAGGAAAGAAGATCTAGGCAAGTTGATACTCTCAGCTAGAAACTAGTTTTTTGGCATAATCTCGCTGGAGCAGGAACTACCTTAGAGGTGGCTCCACATTGAGGAAAGGTGACTGACTTTTTTGGCATTCATTAGCTAATGGGCTGCCCATGGAGAAGGAGGCATACCTTTTGGGCTAGGTGATTCTCATTGGCAGGGTCAGTTATCTTGAGATAGGTTAAGCTGTAAGCTGCCATTGGCAACCAACCTTCATAGCTGTTGAAGAAAAGGATGCCAGCCCAGTTTATAAAGAATTGGGTTGGAGCATCAACAGAATCTCCTACACCCATCATGTTGACACATAGTTTCTTGTTAGCATGGGATGTATATACAACTTCTTCAGACGTTTTGACTTTTCAGATGTAGAACACCTTACCAAGTATAGATAGTTCATGCAGAAGTTCATTCTTTGGGCCTAAAAGGGAAGGGTACTAAGCAGGACTCTTCCCATGAGCTGTCCCCATTTTCTGGCCCTTCTGGGGTACCTGTCTGTGCTAGCTGAAACTAAATACTTGTGGTGAAATCTAACTTCAATGGCATTTAGCATACATAATTCCCTTTAATGTAGGACAGCCTCTTTCATGACATCTAGGCTATGACTTTGCCCGGTTTTATTTCTCCTCTTAATTTAGATGCCCCCCCCCCCATGTTCCCTCTAAGCTTCTATCTAACCTTTCCTTTTCAAATCCTGTTACTATTTAACTGGGTGGAGAGAGCCTCAGGATTTATTTGGGTAAAGAACAATGAAAAGGCCATTAACTAGCTAGCTGTGAGTCCAGAGGAAGTGAGGACTGATTGCCTGTTGAATTTGAGAAGTTCCTAAGAGTACACCTTTCCTGTATGGTGAGGACAAAAGTAAACCAATGGATGGAGGCTTCTTTTACTCCCACCCTCCTTGCCTTTAGACCTGAAGGATTAGTCATAGGATCATGTTCAAATTATTCAATCCTAAAAAACAAGTGATTAACATTTAACTTTTTAATGGACAATTACTCAACAGTCATGCCAGAGGGTAAATATTTATTCATCTATTCCAAAGAGTGAATGTCAGCCTGAGTCAAATAACTATTTGTGTTCATTCTTTAATAATGGAAAAGTGATATTTCCAATTTTGATCCAAAACATATGTAGATGAGCTTTTCAGAGCCCTAAATTAGGCTTAAATTAAAGATACTACTCCTTCCTTTAACAAAAAAGCTAATATTTGTTGTATTCACTTCTCTAGATTTGGAATTTGGTAACTGGAACACTCACAAAGTCAATAGTAACAAACAACTCCATTTCTCAGTCTGCAGTCTTGTGTCAGACACTATTTACCATTATGCCATTATGGATTCAAGTCAGGGCAGAAGCAAGGCCATGATGTTGACCAACTTGTCCTTTGTAATGTGCTTATAATTATTCTTCCTTAGAGTCGGAGGCTAACTTGGGTGAACTTGTCTAGCCTGGAAGGAATTAGCAGCTTCCAATCTCATTTCTTGTTTGCCTACACTGAGTTCAAATATCCCTGATGTGTCCATATGGACACACTGAACAAATGGCCTAGGAAGTCAGGGGACTATAGGGTACCATTTCCCAGACTTTCAGTTTACTTTCAAGAAGTCAATTTTAATCAACAGGCAGGAAACGAATTTAAACATTGAAACATGCACCAAGGTCAGAGGCTAAGGGCTGGGCCTTGAAAGTTGAGTGCTAATACTCCAGGTGTGGCCTCCCCTACTGAGGTCAAAGATGCCCTGCATAAGCCACTAGTGAAAGAAAGGCCAGGGTGGCCTTGGCTTGTAGAAATAAGTTGGAGAATTTAAACTAGATTGATCAAGCCAGGGTAACTGCCTGACCTTTAAATTCCAGGTGCTTCATACAAAGGAAGCTGTTTGTTGTTTGTTGTTTTGTTTTTGTGTTTTCTTCATATGGGGAATGTAGGCATCAGGAAACCCAAACCCCTTCACTTTTGTGCCTAGATCCTTGCAATTTCCCACTTGAGCTACCACGTTTAGACAACAGATGAGGAAAAGTGAAGGAAGGAATGGGGGTTTTGTGGGCCCGCATAGCCACTAGCTACACTTGCAGACGATCACCTATTATACATGAGAGAGACTGGGTGAATAGTGTCATCAGTGTGTCCCAGACAGAAAAAGAAATGGCTGGGCATAGAACTAGCCAGTCACTGCCACACGTGGCTTCAAGAACACGAGACTATTTCTTCCAAGGAACAGAAGACCAGAGAGATGGGCAAAGCTGGTGGCAGGGGAAGGGGATGGAGAAGAAATGGAGTTTCTTTCCTAGTGTTTGGAAAAGAAAGAGGAAAGGAAGAGAGGGCAGGCAAGCACTGGCCTCCAAAGTTAGCTGATGGCTCCTGGAGCACTGCCAAGTTACAGTAGATTCACTTGCACTCCTAAAGGGAGAGCAAAATTGTTCTCATTCAGCTGTATTTCGCCCTCCCCACACACACCCCCTCCCGGGGCAAAGGCTTTAGAGGGTTGACTGAAAGTTGCTAAAGCAAAAGAGTAGATAAGAGGCTACTCGGCTTTGACTGAGGAAGCCAGCTGTGTCCAAAAGGAACAGGGAGAAGTGGAAGAGGTCAGGCTCCGCCACAGGTACCTGATTGTGGTGGCCTCTGGAGGTTGGCGGTGAACCGAACATTTCTCCTCAGACTCTTCCTTCACTCCGGGTGTGCTGAAAATAACAAAGCCACCTAACAAAGGGTGCCAGGATGCCCCCAGGCTGCATTCTGAGAGGGAAAGATACTACCTCCTAGTAAATCTCTGTCTTTTATTACCTGTTTTTTTTTTTTCTCCCTTCTGCTTGTGAGCCCAATCGTGTCTAGCTCTCTTTGGAAGAGATCAGAGATGGAAGGAAAGGTTGTGGCAGGGAGCCAGAGGAAGGCAGGGCTTTGGGGCCTGCCCTACCCAGCAGGTAGCGTCAGGGGCATCTGGCCTGGCCAGAATCCTGCTGGATCACACTCTCCTGCCCCAGTGATTCTGACAGGCCCTCTGGGGCAGAGTCTTTTGTGGCAATTTCTGGCAGTCCCAAATATGGTTCTGGATCAGTGCCCAGGAGCCTGTTGGAAGTCCAGACTCCAAGTCAAGAAGAGCAGAATTAACTGGCCAGCTGCCAAGATGATATTTTCCTTCCCGAGTGAGAACGCTGCCTAGGAAATAAGTTTAAGTCCCTTACTCTCTTATCTCATCACCAGTCTCCTTAAAAGAAGTGACTGTTAAAAGACACTTAAGTGCTGGGCGTGGTGGCGCACGCCTTTAATCCCAGCACTTGGGAGGCAGAGGCAGGCGGATTTCTGAGTTCGAGGCCAGCCTGGTCTACAAAGTGAGCTCCAAGACAGCCAGGGCTACACAAAGAAACCCTGTCAAAAGACACTTAAGCGGATCCTCCCCTCCTTAGAAAATGGTTTTATTTTTTTTTAACAAATGTGTGTATAGTGCCTATACACCATCAATCTTTATAATATTCTGTGTTGAACAAATATTAGCTCATTCAATCCTTGCCAAAAAAAAAAACCCAAAAAACAAAAAACCCAGAGACATAGTACAGCTTTTATCCATACTTTAGAGATAAGGACATAGGGTGAGAGAGCCTTAAAGGTTTATGTAACCCAGGGCCAAAGAGTTTAGGACTAAAGCTGGGCTTTGAACCAAAGCCATCCAACTTCAGTCTATTTGCTGTGCTGACTCTGTGTTCTCTACCTCAAGAAAATTTGGATATTTATTCTTTCCCTAAAGAAAGTGTGGATTTTCTTTGTAAATTGGCATAAATACAAATAGAAAACTGCACAAATCCTAAATGTATATAGTCCAGTGGATTTTCACAAGTTGAACAGTTGGGTACCTGATATTATGCTTCTGAGAGAAGTCAGAATATCAGCCCCTCAGAGGCGCACCTTCACCTCCACATTTAAGGCAAAGTCCTTATTCTGACTTTCCCATCATGGGTTAGTTTGAACTAGTTAAAATACACACACACACACACACACACACACACACACACACACACACACTATATCTATATCTATATCTATATCTATATCTATATATCTATCCTTCTTTTGTGTCTACTTTCTTTCCTTTCATCATATTGTTTTGTGTCGAGTTCAAATTGATTGGATTTTGTTATTGTATAGTATTTCATTTTGGATTATATAATAATTGGTTTATCAATTCTAGTCGTGATAGACAATTTCCTAATTTTCTAGTTTGAGACTAGAAATGCTAGTTTATATGTATTTTGGTGACCAAATTGATATATTTAAATTGAGTATATACTGTAGGGTATTCAAATATTCATCTTTAGTTGATACTACTGTACAGTTTTCCAATGTGGGTACAGTAGTTAACAACTACTCTGTGATGTCTATAATTTCCAGTTGTCCCACACTCTTGCTAACACTTAACATTTCTTGTCTTTTATTTTCATCCATTCTGGTGGGCATGTTTTATAGTTCTAAAAGATAAGTAAGTTTTTAGAAGAGTCTTAGATTTACACAACCATTGAACAGATACTACAAAGAGCTCCATGTGCCCTGATCCATTTTTTTTCTTATTATATCATTGTGGTGATTTAAATATGTCTGGCTCAGAGAGTGGCACTCTTTGGTGGCATGGCCTTGTTAGAGGAAGTGTGTCACTGTCAGGGTGGTCTTTGAGACCCTTCTCCTAGCTGCCTAGAAGACAGTCTTCTCCTGTTTGCCTTCTAATCACAATGTAGAAGTCTCAGCTCCTCCTGCACCATGCCTTCTTGGACGCTGCCATGCTCCTGCCTTGATGATAATGGACAGAGCCTTTGAACCTGTAAGCCAGACCCAATTGAATGTTTTCCTTGTAAGAGTTGCCTTGGTCACGGTGTCTGTTCACAGCAGGAAAACCCTAAGACAGGTATCTTATGTTAGAATGGTACATCCTATACAATCCACGAAGCAATATTAATATGCTATCATTCGTATTTTTAAATGTCAAAGACATGAGCTGAATGATAGTGTTAATAATGTCTTCTACCTTTGCCAAGTGAAAGACTACTAGGGATGTCTCCCTTTCATTATTCAAGCGGTCCAAGGTAGATTGATACTTTCAGTACAATTATCTGTCTAAGGAACTCAGCTGATGTAAGCAGATGGCTGCAGCATAAACTTTATGATGATCATTGTGGGTCAGAGAGTCTCCAAAGGTAAACCTTAGAAGAATATGGGATTCCTGTAAAATGTCAATGTTTGGATTTCCTCTTGGGATGCAGGCCATGAACGTACCCTTTGGAAAAAAAAAATAACCTCAGGTGAATCTAATATACCCCGTAAACTGATAAGCTGTGTTTTCTTAGACATTAAAAGGCCAGATTAGGAAACAATACCCAAGGCATATAAAGTACAGTGGGTGTGTCATTTAGGAGAGTGGGTTGGTGGTTAAGACAAACACATTCAGTTCATTCATTTCATTCTTTGGCTTTTTTTGTTTTTGTTTGTTTGTTTGTTTGTTTTGGTTTATTTTTCTTTTCTTTTCTTTTTTGAATGAGACCAATGTATTACCTACTGTGAGCTAACAAAGTATCTTGGTTCTTGTTTGAATAATAAAAGGATATGTGCATAAAAAGGAAGCCTGTCAAAACCATACTTCTAAGGTCTCTAGTGTTAGCTTTCCCAAGACCTTGGTGGGGAAAGGTTACAATGGAAATCTTCAGTGATGCAGCTGGCCCTCGGTGAGTACGGAAGCAGACACTGGGAGCTGGGAGTCTTTAGCTACCTTGAGATCTCCATAGGAACTCTAATGTTAAATAGGGCGTGGAGGACAGCAGGAAGAAATCAATGAGTAAAATATTCCAAAGGCAAATTCCAGAGAAGTGGCAGTCAGGGCTAAAGGGGACAATAGACAATACACATTAATTTAAGACCGTCAATTTAGCAGCATGTTTGTTGAAATAACCCTTTCCATTCTAAAAAAAGCATGGGGGTACAGACTTCTGAATCCATGCCGGAAACTACAGACTCCTGGGAGGGAATAATGGCAGCCCCAAATGGGACTTTAATAACAAAAGGCAATTATTTTTAGTATTTTCCAGTAGATCTCAGCTGTCTGGTATTGTCAGGTTCTATTCATGGAGAGGGGGAATTTAGAGTGAGTTAATTCAATGGATGGGGAAGGGAGCTGGTATTAATGGAAGGAAAGGGGATGGGGGAGGAAAAGAGGGAGGAAGGAGGCAGATGAGGGAAGAGCAAGTGGGATGTGAGTAGGAAGTTACAAGTTTTTTCACTCTGGTAATATTAACCGGCACAATGGATCCCAAGGCAAGGTGTCAGTGCCATAGTAATAAATGCCAAGATCAAATTTCCAGCAACAAATAGAAGAGGACTCTAAAACAAGCAATTTGTCAAACTGTGTTCAGGGTACAAGGAAGCATAAAGAAATCAGAGAGAAAGTAGGTCACTGACAAATTCTCATGGAAACAGCTGGGAAGCCATTATGGGTGCTAGTGTTGAGACTAATTAAAACGTGGTTAAGCCATAGATGAAGGTGGCCCCCCGGGAGGGGGTTGTGGGTGGAGACAGGTCACCAAAGAGAAGACAAGTATGAGATTCATTATTATTTTTGCAGCTGTTTGGAAAACTCAAACATGTGAACTTAACAGATCTATAGGTGAGTCTCTTGGTGAGGTAGATCACATTCTGAAATGTCAGAGTAGCAGGATGGCTTTCCAGTGGAACGACAATTGCAAGAGTGTCCATTGGGAGGGAAGCACTGTCTAGCCAATCCCGGAACAGACAATGGATATTATTTCATTATCAAAATACAGAAGTAAACACAGAAGAAAAGTGCTCAAAGATTTGGGCATGGGAGAATTGATTATGATGGGCAGCTTCCACATCTTAAATCAAGCTAATGCACTTGATGGAAAGGAGCAGTTGTCCTCCAAGATTACATAATTATTAGATGATGAAGAAGAACATTATGTCAGGAGCTTAAAAAACTGTTTTTCTGGTATCTTAGGAAATTTTGCTTGAAAATTTACTCAAATTGTCTTGAATAACTGCCATCTCAGGAAAAAAAATTCAAGTGGCTTAAGGAACATAGTCCCCAAACAATGATTTATACAAATCTTTTGGTCAGGGAGGAACTGAACTAGTAGTTATTTTTTAAGCATTTTCTCTTAGCTGCCGCTTCCTTTGATCTCACTGTCAGTTTTCTGGGAAGTGCTATGAGAGAGATCAGCCTCTTTTACATAAAAGGATATTTAAACTCAGAGGTGTTGAGTCACCCTCTAAAGTCACAAAGCTTATTAAAAACCCAGATCAAGCTCCCAACTACTGTTCTTTGACTTTGAGAGTGGCCTTCCACCATGTTCTCTTATAAACTGGACGTGAATGCATAAATATGATGTTTGAGCACATGCTAGGAAGAAGAGAGGATTGGTAAGAACTTAACTTGCTTGTGAGTGTATGTGCATGCCTGGGGCAGGGGTGAGAAAAGGGGGGAGGGGAAGGTAGGGGGAGGGTAGGAGAAAGGAGAGGAAAGAATGCCCAAGTTTATGACTTTAGGACATTCCTTAGTGGGAGATTTAGGATTTGTAAAGAGGTACTAAAGGGATGTAGGGTCAGACTTCGCTTTCATATGGGGCTCTGGTCTATGGTAGACCATGAAGGTGCCTCCTATTCTGTCTCAAAATGAAGTATGACAGGAGTTTCTGAGGAAGACAGGGGAGATTGCTCAACTGGAGATAGCCCAGTACATTCACAAGAAGGCAGGTGCCACTGAGACAGCAGTGGAGAAAGGTGGTGGCTTGATGTACATTTCAGAGGACACATCTTTCTGGCATATAGATTACCTTGTATGGAAACCAGTGTGGAGCAGCCTAGCCTGGATACTTCTATATCAAGAAGTTCCCTACATCTTGAACTTTGACCTTGCTGTCTCTGAGAACACTGTTTCAGAAAGATAAAAAGTCCAAGGATGGCACCGTATCTTTTTCATTTCTTCAAATGGAGTCTCTTCTCCCTGTGTGGTGGGTGGGGGAAGCCTTAGGGCATGAGACTACCTGGCAACAGCCCAGCTGCAGTCAGCATGATAAATCTGTAAAGCTTTTCATTTCCATTTTCATATACATTTAAACATACGTTTGCATTTCTTCCCTTTGGAATTTACCAACAGTGATTGCAGGGTTGGACATTTAAATGAAGATAAACTGCTCTCTTTCCTTCTGAAGAGTAAAATTCAAGAAATCTACAGGCCAAGAGCCAGAACAGTCCTGGACAAAACATACTGATTTCATTTAGAGACAGTGAATTGATACTTGTAACCATATCAAACTTCTCTCTATGATATCTCAGAGCCTGGAAAACACAACAAAAGGAAGTTACATTCTTTTCTATCTTTCCAGAGTCTACAGTTTCTCATCCACTCCTGCCAAGCCTACTATACAGTTTGGACATTTATCTACTCTTTCCCATTCCCCACACTAATGATTCCAACAAACAGCATGATAAAACCTAAGTACTAAGGGATATTCCCGTGGCTTCATATCATAGTACAACACAATGTCACTCTTTCCCAGGCCAAAGTCATGAAACCTCTTGAGCTTTAACTTTGATTGGCACCCCAAACCAGAGGGACAAGGAAAGAAGAACATCTATTGCAATAAGCACCTGGGCGTGGTCTCTGGCATAAGCCAAGCAAAGGAGATCAACTTGATTCTAGTGATCTCTCAGAACTGTTGAATGGAAGGCTGTGATCTGCTTGAGAGCCTCAAATGGCATCTTATCTTTCCTGCAAATGGTTCTACTTCAGAAACTTAAGAATGTCGCTGTGTGAGTGTGTGTGTGTGTGTGTGTGTGTGCGCGCGCGCACGCACACACACTCATCTGCCAAGGACAGGGACTAGCTTTGTGAACCTTTAGAGAGTTTCGGAGGGTCAAATTCATATTGTCATGCTTGGGCAGCGAGTATATTTACCTGCTGAGCACCACTCTGACCCTTATTGCTCTTATTTTTTAATAGTGGTGTTAAAATAGTCAATAGTTCATAAATATGTTTATATAGTATAAATAATATATCCATATATATAATATATATATTATATATCTGTAGGAATGCAATAGCTCTATCAAGTAGGAGATAAGCTAAAGGGTGTGCAGTTCTAATAAAACTCTTCAAGTATGTGCATTCCTTAGCATATTATTAGGTTGCACAGTCTCCACACACATTTCTATAGTCAAGAGTGATAAAATTGGATGGGTTAAGAGATGTCAAGGTTTGTTGTATCCTGAAGTACATAAACACCTCTCTAAAAGTGAGGAGTATCCTAAACTTATTAGATCAGAGCTCTCTATTATCACATTTAGGACCCAGGTTCCACACAGCTAGATTTCTTAAACTTTCCAGCCCCAACCCCTTTTTGTCTGATGAGGTTTATTTTTTTTAAGGTTTATTTTATTATTATAAATAAGTACACTGTTTCTGTCTTCAGACACCAGAAGAGGGCATCAGGTCTCATTACGGGTGGTTGTGAGCCACCATGTGGTTGCTGGGATTTGAACTCAGGACCTTTGGAAGAGCAGTCAGTGCTCTTACCCGCTGAGCCATCTCACCAGCCTGCCTGATGAGGTTTTAATGCAACTTTGGGTATATAGGCATATAAAGGTGGTACAAAAATTAAAGTTTTAGGGATAATGAATTATAGGGAAATATATTTTATTTTATTTTTATATTTTTATTAGGTATTTTCCTCATTTACATTTCCAATGCTATCCCAAAAGTCCCCCATACTCTCCCCCCCCACTCCCCTACCCACCCACTCCTACTTTTTGGCCCTGGCATTCCCCTGTACTGGGGCATATAAAATTTGCATGTCCAATGGGCCTCTCTTTTCAGTGATGGCCTAGTAGGCCATCTTTTGATACATATGCAGCTAGAGTCAAGAGCTCCAGGGTACTGGTTAGTTCATAATGTTGTTCCACCTATAGGGTTGCAGATCCCTTTAGCTCCTTGGGTACTTTCTCTAGCTCCTCCATTGGGAGCCCTGTGATCCATCCAATAGCTGACTGTGAGCATCCACTTAAGTGTTTGCTAGGCCCTGGCATAGTCTCACAAGAGACAGCTATATCAGGGTCCTTTCAGCAAAATCTTGCTAGTGTATGCAATGGTGTCAGTGTTTGGAGGCTGATTATGGGATGGATCCCCAGATATGGCAGTCTCTACATGGTCCATCCTTTTGTCTCAGCTCCATACTTTGTCTCTGGGGAAATATATTTTAAAACCATTCTTTGGTATACTTATAATTTTCTAAAAGTGAAAATAAATTCACATATTAATGGACAGACATACTTACTTTACATAAAGAATTAAATCTTGGCTGAATGGTTGATAGAGTGTTATCAACATCTTTCAGAATTGACTAATATTTTGATTTAAAAATCAATCATCAATGCTGAGAATGAAGCTTTGCAAAAATACATAGTACAAAATGGCAGAAGTGTGTTTGGGACCATTTCAGAAGTTGCTAGAAATTCTGTCCTAAAGCCAAACTGAAATTCACCAAATGGCTTTTTTTTTTAAAAAAAATGAGATTCAAATCAGTAACCTAGAAGATTTTACATCAAATATCCAAAATGAATACATTGCGAGATAGAGCAATGCAATACTTCCATGAATGACAGTAGAAAAAAACGCTGATGGTCTTCTCATTCTGTAATTAAACAACTACATTTCTATGAGAGCAAAAATCTTTGGACATATAGTAAACACAGCAGTTTGACATAGAATAATCTCAAATCTGAGCCAAGGTGTTTTTAGTAATATCCCCTGGTGTTGCATGTCATGATGACATGTGCAGTGCAAAGTGCACGTTGTTGTATATGCAGTACTGAGGCCATGCTGCAACTCTGGGATGTAGCAAGGGCAGGTGCCACCGGGAACACTTTAGATCCATTAAGCTTTGATATACTAATTGTTGGTGGCTATGCACTCAGAAACCTTTCATTATTTCAAAAAATGTCACAGCCTCTTTTGTTTGGTTCCTTTGTATGGGTTTGAGATCCATAGTGTAAGAAGCTGGACCAAAGAGCACATTTTGAGAGATGCTGGTTTTAGACAACAACTCTTCAAGGATGGTCCTTTACCTGATGGGCAAGTCATGCCTCAAGGAAGAAAGGACTTCTGGGAAGGTTCAGTGAGAGAAGGGAAGAAAAGAGCTAATGACGGCGAGTGATCATTTACCTGAATAATCAAGATTTTGAATCTTTAAGGTCACTGTCATCAGTGTGTAGCATTAGTATTCCATACTTGATTGCTGAACGAGTGAGTGAATGAACGAATGAACAAATAAATGCTTTCTCTAAGCTTGAGTGATCCAGAACCAGTTGATCCTAATTATCCTTTGACCAATGTTTTTTTCAATAATGTAAAATACATTTCCCTGATTATTTGGGGCCCCTCATAGTAAAAAACTAATCAAATCTGTGAAGAAGGATCTGATGTACCCCGTGTCCCAGAAAACAAAATACTCCAGAACAATCAGCTTAGGATATGAGGTACCTGGTAGCTTCCCTGTTTGATATGAAAAGAAGCAAAGACACATCTGGCTATGGCCTGATGTGCGCTTTCCCTTGAGCACATGGGATAAACTATGCTCTTGTACTGCTACAAAGGGCCATCATCTTCAGGCACATGTTTTGATATAGCAGTGTGTCACCTGGAAGCTGAGCCTCAAGTACTGTGTTATTAATGGCAGGCACTTGGGAATGTTTTACTTCCAAATATAAATGAGAGCACATTTAAAACTGCAGCTAACTTCACTTTGACTCCCAGTTTGATAGGCTTTCATAAGTGAGAGAGAAAACAGCTTGCTTGCCAGGAATCACACATGCTAGCACCATCAGACATATGTATCTTATTGGAACAGAAATGATGAGGGTGTTGTAAGAAAAGCTAAGAAAGTGCAGTTCCTATGCAAATTCTAAGCCAGAAACTAGGTAAACCAAACCAAATCAAACAACTCCTATGAGCCTTCACTGGAGGTCAGTGAGTCCTGTAGTTAACTTACATTCTCTTCTCCTTTGAAGCAGAGAATGTTTTCCTAGGTAGAATCATGATGTTTCCACATAATAGGTCAGCCCCCTCAGGCCATTTCTTGGGGTCTTTATCTCACAGGAATAGCCAGTCCTATGACTAATCCTAAGCATCCTTTATCTGGGAAACAGTATCCTGCCTAGGAGTTTCCATGACTGCTCTCTGCCCTCAGGTCTAGATTGAGGTCCAGTTTCTCTGCATTCCAATCCATTCCCATTAGCAGGAAGCAACAAACTTCTGTCAACGAAAGAGTTTATCACTGTGGGCAAAGGGTTAATACAGCCTTTTCCCCTTCTCATGGAAATCTGTCCTTGTGTTAACTTACCAGCTCTGTTGCCCTGGAAACGTGGTGAAGGTGGAATGTCAACTGTGTTACCAGGCAATATTGCTTATAGTAAAAATGACCCAATTGTTAAATTGCTTCTGGTGCTGCTGGATTGTAAATGAATCTAAATACCTGTCAGGGAGCCATAGCTTTGGGCTTCCCTGACTGTGGAATACATGACCCCAGGAAACTGCAGTTGTTTACAAAATATACCATCCTGTGGGATCTGGGAATTCTAAGCCAAGATAGACCTTCTACTTTGTTGTTGTTGTTGTTCTCTTCTGAGCTGCTACCTGGGGATCCAGAGATGAATCCATGGATGGATGTGGTCTCCTAGAAAGACCCTCTTAGAGGACACATGCCTGGAGCTGCCCTGCTGATCAGGGTGGTTTCTGACTCTTTTTTCTGCTGGGCAGATTCACACAAATGATAGCCTGTGAGTTGCAAAATTTTGCTGAATCCATGAGTCTTAGTGGACAAGAATCACGAGAGAATGGCTATGTTCTCTGTATTCACTGGGGTTGACATGGGGTGTGGTCTTCCTGCTTTCTAGCTCATGCTGGTATAATCCTTTCAATAACAGTTTGCAAGGAGATGTCTCTCTGTCATTTTAAGGTTTTTTCAGAGCCCATTTCCATGAGAAATGACCTTGTTAATTTATTGTTGAAGAGGAGTGGAGAGTTGGAAGGTCTGAAATGCATTCCCACTCAAAGATTTTTTTAAAAAGTTTTTCCATCTCCTATTTATGGGGTAGTTCAGACTCTTTTAATTTCTCATATAGCTGACTCTCCCAGCATGTTTCAGATGACTGGAGCATGTTTTTAGTGTTGTATTTTATTAAGCATGTTAAGTTCTGTTGCTATTTGTGTGCTTATTAGTAATAATTATACTGAGACTCCCTTCACAGGCTGATCTGAGTGGAGTCAGGGGTGGGATTCCAGAGCTACCACTTGCGGGGTACTTTCTATTTACCAAAAACTGCACTAAGTACTCCATGTGTGTAAAGATGTAAATAACCATACATAGTAGAAACTACTACATACCATCCTCATCCAAAGCACGAGATAACCAAGGTACACAGCAAGTCGTGACTTACCCAAGGCCACATTGCTTTGCAAGTAACAGAGACCATCTCCATAGAGTCCCATTTCAGAACTGGAGTGTTGTAGCTAGAAGGGTATCTTAGACCTCTGGGTCTCATAATGAAAACATGATTTTGTTCGGTTTCAGGGACTGAACCTACTAACCCAGATGATATTAACTATATTGCTCCATTTCATTGGAAAAAAGTTGAGTAGGTGAACAGAGATGCAGCTTTCACATTGACATCATTGGAGTAAATCCTTCATATTTGCAAACCTGAGCTGTAGCTAGCGCTAGCCCTCCTTGTCAGAGTTGAACTTCTTCTCATTGCTGCCCACTTGAAAAACACATTTCCAGGTAACTAAGTAAAACAGGAGCTACTTAAAGATCATCTCCAAAAAGGCAAGTAGGAGCTAAGAGAAAATGCAGGACCGGAGGGGTGGTGACTGACAGGGGGTATCATCTACCAATCTGCTTCTGATTCTCAGCAACCTTGAAAGGGAACATTAAGATATCCTTTACTCTCAGGTCTGACTTCCCAGAGAGAGGGAGCCATCAATGAAAGCCTGCTTTGTGTGGCTATATGACTTCAGAGATAATGACCTAGAGTTTATTCTTTTAAGTGTGTGTGTGTGTGTGTGTGTGTGTGTGTGTGTGTGTGTGTCGGTGGGGGGGTGTTGAAGCCCTTGTTGCTACAAAACAACCTCACAATTAACTGCTGTTCACCTTGGCTTCAGTCTTCTAAAAATAATTACGATAGTGACTTTTAAAAAAAACCCACCCACCTGCTATCTATACTGAGGGCAATTGTGTGGATCCTGAAAGATTTAACAAACAACCTTTAAAGCCCCAGACCCTGGCTGATCTGATGAACTTGAAACATGGACAGTCTTTTAGACTGAATCAGATATGGAACACCACCCTTCACTGAAACCCTGACTGTTGGGCTAAGGCCAAAGTTGAATTTTAGTTGGGACTTATAAGTGTAGGCATGTATCCATTTAATAGTCAATGCCATGCCATATGACTGTCAAATACTTTGAATATCACTTCTGAATATGAAGACTATGTCCAACTTCCAAGGTATAAACTTACTTCGGTGAGAAGAAACCTAGTCACCCTGTCAGTGATTTATTTAATAACAAGTTAAGACAGACACTGAAGGAGACAGGTATGCAAATAAATAAATAACCACCTTATGGTAAAACTTGAGGCAAGGTTAAAGTGGAAGTAAGTGTTTTTTTTTTTTTAAAGCCATGAAAGGCCAAAAGAGGAAGACAGTCCTTTGACACTGGGATGCCAGGGAGGTTTGAAGGGAAAAGTGACACTTGATCTGGGTCTTAATGGTCTTGAAGTAGGAGCTCACCAGGACATGAAGCAGAGGGAACAAGTACCATGTGCTTTGGAAAATAGAATTTGAGTGATAATAGTCATTGTGAAGACAGGAGCTAAAGTGGGGGAATCTTTGTTACTGCCCTATTCTGAAGTGCTTCAAATTCCATGGTAGAAATGTATTTAATTCTGTAAAGGACTGGGCATCGATACATTTGTTTCACAGACAATGGTGCTTGATTTGGAGAAAGATAACTATTGCAGGCATGTGGTGTTGTGACCAGAAGGGAGAAATGGACTACTGTTAGTGGAACTGTCAAGAAAATGGCAGCTTGCACGAGAGTTCAGGAGACCATTGGTCTACGGCAGTAACTGAAGGGCTGGGAAGAATGATACGAATGGAATTGAGAGCCACCGAGACAAAATCAACAGCACTTGGTTATTGGATTTGGAAGATAGAAAAGAGATGATTTTAAAGGTTGAAGCCCACAGCCCTGGAAAAAAATAGGCTTTAAGAATACATTTATTGGGTCCTTTCAGTAAAATCTTGCTAGTGTATGCAATGGTGTCAGCATTTGGAAGCTGATTATGGGGTGGATCCCTGGATATGGCAGTCTCTACATGGTCCATCCTTTCATCTCAGCTCCATACTTTGTTTCTGTAACTCCTTCCATGGGTGTTTTGTTCCCACTTCTAAGGAGGGGCATAGTGTCCACACTTCAGTCTTCATTTTTCTTGAGTTTCATGTGTTTAGGAAATTGTATCTTATATCGTGGGTATCCTAGGTTTTGGGCTAGTATCCACTTATCAGTGAGTACATATTGTGTGAGTTCCTTTGTGATTGTGTTACCTCACTCAGGATGATGCTCTCCAGTAGCTGTCTCTTGTGAGACTATGCCGGGGCCTAGCAAACACAGAAGTGGATGCTCACAGTCAGCTAATGGATGGATCACAGGGCTCCCAATGGAGGAGCTAGAGAAAGTACCCAAGGAGCTAAAGGGATCTTCAACCCTATAGGTGGAACAACATTATGAACTAACCAGTACCCCTGAGCTCTTGACTCTAGCTGCATATGTATCAAAAGATGGCCTAGTCGGCCATCACTGGAAAGAGAGGCCCATTGGACACGCAGACTTTGTGTGCCCCGGTACAGGGGAACGCCAGGGCCAAAGGGGGGGAGTGGGTGGGTAGGGGAGTGGGGGTGGGTGGGTAAGGGGGACTTTTGGTATAGCATTGGAAATGTAAATGAGCTAAATACCTAATAAAAAATGGAAAAAAAAGAGAATACATTTATTGATTGATTGATTTATATGTTTGGTTTTTAGTGCAAGGAATAAAACTCTGGGAGTTGTCTATGATAAGTGTACTCTTTACCAATAGTTACCCATACTAGCTACCTCATACCCTGCTCTAGTTTCAGTGTGTTTTTTGAGGCAGACTAATTATTTATGCGTTTGAGTTGGTCTTAGGTGGTTAAAATGGAGACTGAGCGAGCTTACTCCTCCAAAGCAATGCTTTGATGCTACTGTCATTAAGACTGAATTCCAGTATATGATACAGAGTAGTTTCTCTTCTAGCATCTGTATCTATCACCTTGTAACCAGATTTATTCTTGAAAAATACAGGTTCAACCAAAGATTTAACTATGTAAATTTTGGTTGTTCTTATTGGATTGGATTCTACATCTATCAAACTGGTTCTCTCATGAATCCTTCACAAGATATGGCTAAAGCAGTGTAGCTTTGCCCCCCCCCCCACTAAAGCTTTTATTCCCCCTTGCCCAATTAGAGATAATTCCTGCCTCTGAAGGCTGTGAGAAGCAATTGTATACAGTGAATTTGGATACCTTCATGGGTCTGTGCTCTGCAAACTTCACTCCATGTAATCTCATAGATCTGTGGCCACTACTCATGTATGAACTTGGGTGAAGTTTGCTAAAGATTAGAGCAGACGTGCCCATTTCAAAAAGTTTTACTGGCTACTGTTTTGTTTCAGGATGGCTGGCAGGACCACAAATTAAGCTTAAGATGTATCCTGAAACCTTTCAGCCATGCCCCACATTTGATCAGAATCAACCAACTCCTTTGAAAGTTATCATGAAATAAATAGGCAGATAAAAACAAACTGTGGAGTGGCTGAGGTGAAACAGACCCCTTGTTTTGGTTGGTTATTTGATCTTGACCCATATCCTGTCATTAGGCACATTGTCAGATTTAAGAGCTAATTCCAGACTTCCATTTATATGGGGTGGGGGGTGGTGAGGCAGAGAATGAAATCATAGGCAAGGAGAAAATCCTATCCACTTCCTTGCAATTGAGTCTATCCTTCATTTTATCTCTAGATTTAAGGGCACCTTTTCCTATATTTTGGCCCAAGGCTATGCCAACATATTCAGGCCTATGTCAGTGGACAAATGTGCTGTAACACTGATGCAGGCTCTGAAAATATAAACAGCATTGAGAAGAATTAACAAAAGGAGAGGAAAGTTGTCAAAAAGGTTTTTCTTTTTAAATAGAAACTTGGGCAGAGTGGCACATGTCTGAATTAAGAGAACTAAGGCAGGAAGTGTTCAAATTCCAAGCCAGACTAGACTATATAGTACCCACCCACCTCCATCTTAAACAAGCAAGCAAGCAAGCAAACAAACAAACAAAAAACAAAAACCCACAAAATACTTGCCTGGCCCTTTAACATTGGTGTGTGTGTGTGTGTGTGTGTGTGTGTGTGTGTGTGTGTGTGTGTGTGTGTGGTGTGTGTGTGTGTGTGTGTGTGTGTGTGTGTGTGTGGTGTGTGTGTGTGTGTGTGTGTGTGTGTGTGTGTGTGATGTGTGACATGGTGCTGGTCTGGTAGTCAGAGGATAGACAATTTGCAGTAATCAGCTTTAACTCCTGTCCTTTATATGGCAAGTCCTTTTACCTGCTGAACTGTTTCATGGCCCTAGCTTTTTCATAATAAACTTGTTCTAGAAATGTTTTTTACATTTAAATTCTCATCCACTTGGAGTTTAGGAAAGACTATAGGGCAAAATCTTTAGACTTCAGTGTTTTCACCAACAATTTAAGGCCGAATTAACCATACCCAGGTACTTAAAGAGATGAGTGTCTATTAACTCTTGTTTCTACCAGCAGAAAGCACTTCTTGCTTCCATCTGACTGTAAAAACGATCTTTTTTTTTCCTACAGTATGGAAGAAAATCTTTGCTAGCTACTCTTCCAGCAGAGGATACATGTCTAGAATGTATAAAGAACTCAAAACATTAAACAGAGAAAAAGCAATCCAGTTAACAAATGGGCTATCTGTTTAACTATTTGGTATGGGAATCAGTGTGGAAGCTCTTTTCTTTTTAATATATAAATTTATTTATTTATGTTTTTATTTACACCCCATATTTTATTCCTCCTCCATCCACCCTTCGACTGTTCCACATTCCACACCTTCTCCCCACCCCACTCCATCTCCACGTGGATGCCCCCACCCCCACCCCACCTGACCTCTAAACTCCCTGGGACCTCCAGTCTCTTGAGGGTTAGGTGCATCATCTCTGACTGAAGTGTGGAAGTTCTTTTAAAAAATCTAAGACTGGAACTACCATATGATACAGCTATACTTCTCTTTATACTGGAAGGATTCTAAACCAAAATACTATGAAAATACCTGAATGACTGTAGATTATTATGCTATTCATCACTGATAAGATTTAGAGTCAGCCTAGGTATCGATTAACAGAGCAAGATAAGATGGTGCATACATACACAGTAACATTTCACTCAGCTATCAAGGCAAACAAAATTATGCCATTTTCAGGAAGATAGATGAACTGGAAAATACTATGTTAATCAAAATAGGGCAGACTCATAAAGTTAAGTGTCACATGTTTGTTCTTACGTGTGCAACCTAAAGAGAAAGGGAAAAGTGGACTCAAAGTAGAATGGGAGAAGAGACAGACGATTGGGGGATAGATGGACGAAATATGCATAAATGCAATAGTTACAATGACACTTAATGACCTTTAAGAATCAATATGATGTAATGAAAAAAAAATAAACTGTGTATCATTGGGACTAAAAGCCTGGGCTTCAATCAACTATCATCAAGCAGGAATGAGTGGAGTCTTATGAGAAGACAGATGCAGGTTGTAAGGGAACTGCCAGGGAAGCCAAGGATGGAAACCTCATTTGAAGTTAGCTAGCATTCAACTGTAGTTAAGTATAGATGCATACGTAGTAGGTCAATGAGAGTCACTAATAAAATTCATTACCCACTCTAGTACAACAACCGGTTCTCCTCAGATTTCCCCCAGCATTTTATTATAAACATTTTCAAACAATGTAGCTTTTCATAATAATATTAATTTAAAAACTCCTTTAACTGGTATAAGTAGTAGGAATATTAATCAGGTACATTCAGTCACATTCCCCCATTGCTTCTGCATGCATTTTATTATTGTAGAAAAATAAGTGTCCATCTTTTTAAAATAGGGAAGCATTGCCCTGTGGACTTTGAGTAGCACACATTTGAAACTATGCATGTCTTCTTCCCTGTCTCCTTCCCATGAGTTCATCAACCATACCCCCCTGTCTTCCCCATTCTGCCCCCAGTTTTTGACTCTAAATCTCATGGTATCCTTTCTCTTTGTCTTTTGCTTCTCGCCCTGAGGGGTTCCCCTTAGCAGTAGCTCTGTGTTCCTTTCCTAGTTCCTTTTAGTTGCTACAGCAGTATTGAGCACCAAATTTGACAAGTATTTTCTTTCATGCCAGACAGCATGCAAAGCATTGTCTCCACTTTAATCACACTTGGTTCTCATAGTGATTCTTTGAAGAAAGCAATTATCATGCCCATTCCACAGATGGAAAAATAGAAAGATAGTTTTTCTCCAAATTCTGCTCCACACTCCACTCCACTCTGGAAATGCCTTGGATCTTCACGTTTCCGGGCTACCATTTATGCTTTCTGTACTTTCATCTTTCTACTTGCGCAAATTCTTCTCAGCTTTTCTGGTCTCACTCTTGCTACCAAAGCCTTTTTTTAAAGTTGCTTCTCTCATGGCTTGTTCCACTTCCTAGGTTATCATTACATATAGCCTCATCAGGTACCAGCTCAAGTGCTTGCCTTATCCTCTTAAAGTAGACTTCATCCCCTTATATGCTTGTGTACAATAGGCCTATGCTGTGTCAATTGCTTTCTGTTAGCCAGCGCTATTTCCATTTCCATCAGACTTCATCACATCTGATAGTAATGATAGCGAACAAATAGGAATGCTGCTAAACAGAAAGTGAGGACTGTCTGCCCATCTAGTAGCTCCCAAATTTAGGGGTCAAGATCCAAATAATCATTTGTACTAAAGGCAATAATATCCCCATTTTATTTAGGTGTGTGTGTGTGTGTGTAAGGGACTGGCTTCATTTCCTTTAGTCCCCCTTGATCTCACTGTCATAACATTTTGAACAAGAGCTCTTTTGTTCTACTTTATCCATGATGAAAGCGACTCAGTTTAAAGGTTTTGACTCCTTGCATCTGACTTCAACCCAGGTCAGTGTTTAGAACATGCGCCTCACTTCTGATTTTATAAATGCTGTTCTCCTCCTCACTACATCCCTTCCCTTCCATTCCACTTAAGACTATCTTTTCATTATCTTTTATTATCTACATCACTAGGACATATACTGAAGAGAACAGGTAAATATGAAGGAACTTGCACTTTGGATAATCACTAGCCAGACCATTTTTGACAGATGGCTCTCCTAAAGACCACTACAATTGATGGATAAAAAATATAAAGAAGCTACATTTGCCATGAAATCGAATGAATGAATGAATGAATGAATGAATGAATGAATGGGTTTATGGTTACTTGTCTAGTGATGCTTCTGTTTTGCCCTGTCTGTGCTTGCTTTTGGAGGTGGGAACAAGAGCATAGTGTTTGGTCTGTTCTTGCAGGATTAAAAGAGACACCTGGTATCACTTAGTACTGATTGGGTTGGGGAGGCAGCTTTAAAATGCTGAGAGCCTCCAAAAGAAGGTCTGCATTGTTGAGAAGTGATGGGGGGCGGGGGGCGAGAGGGGGTGGATGAATGATAGCTATAAGCAGTGATCCTCTCCCTCCAGAGGCATGGAGCTGTTGACAGAACAAATAATCACATCGAAAAGACTTTGAAGCTCCCCACATGGTCAGCAGACAAGGGGCCACAAGACTTAGCCATAAATGCTGGAGTTTGTTCAGAGAGCAGAAGGGATACCTTGCCTTCCCTTGAAGTTAAAACCAATCTGAGACCACAGAACTTCAGCCTGAGGGCTAGGGCTAGGCAGAGAGCTTGTTTTTGAAATCCGAGCTTGTGTTGCTATGATGATGGGGGGTGGGGATGGGATGTTGATGTATGTTCCACTTGTACAAGCAAACCCTTGCATAATCTTGACCTTGGGAAGAAAAAGGAAAGATTATATAACCCTTTCATTGCAGGAGGTTTCTTTCCATGGGCATAGCTTTGATTTTCTGCTAGCTATAAGTGTACTGTTAAGATTCTAGCACCCATACTTAATATGTGCTTGCTCCATTTTCAATATTTTATGTAATATCTATAACTATGCTACCTCATGTTTCAATTCACTCAGGAAATTCCCAAATGGAGATCCACCCACACCCATCCACTGCACACACATACTTGGCAATTTTCCACCTTCCTTGGTGGGTAACAAAGGTTTGGGACAACAGCCAGGTTTAGCAACAGGTAGGTACACAGTGGATCTATGGCTCTGTGGGTCTTCAAGAATCTTGTGTTAATCCAGGCTTTGTTCCAAAGAGTTGTCAGTGTTGCTTTTTCCCCAACGTTATATCATCATATTGGGTGTTTTCCTTTCTGTGTTCCCCTCAGCACATAATCATGACATGATTACCTTTTGACCCTCTTTCCTTCCGGCTCTAAAGGCCTACTATTTGTTCACTGTCTTTTGTTTTGTTTTATTGTTTGCTCTTTTTTTTTCTCCATTTTCTCTGTGTCCCATGATAGACTCTCATCATGTCCTGCTTAGAATGTTGCCATGGCCTTCAAAAATCTCTTGCTCCAACTTCTATAACCACACTGATTTTGACTGATTTACTTGGTGTGCCTGGTCCTTACCACCTTCTCACTCTCTGCATATTCTATCTGCCCAATGGCACCTATCCATTTGTTTGCTGTCCCACTGTCAATATCCCACTGGTCTATCAAGGTTCACCCTTATACTACTGCGTGGGAATCCCTTCTGATCTCACCAGAAAGCATTCTTCACTCTTCATCCTGTGTTCCTATAACAATTTATTGAGGGACAATTTTAAGCCTTTATTTCCATTTGTACATTAGTGGTATGCTTGGAACCACTGGACTGTAAGTTCCTTTGAGCTAAGGGATGCTCTAATTTGTTTCTGCCTCACACTGCGGCACCTAACAAGCATCCTGGCCCTAACAGTTAAGCTAATAAATGAGGTAAGTAAGTGAATGATATACCTAGGTTGGAGGTAAAGACAGGTAAGCACTTGCTGCTGTAAGGACAGATTCATTTGTCTAAGATCCATTGAAGAGCAAGTCAAGTTGTGGTCACTATTGCTTCTGTCACTGTTCTTGGTTGGCTGGATGATGCCACTTCCTCAGAGATCCTGCACTGGGTTGTTGGTGGCAATTTGTTATTTTTGTAAGTTGACTGGGTCTATCCGTATTCCCAGCCTTGCCACCAACTTCATGAATGTGTGGCTTGCTGTTGGCTTCCTGGATGTACCCCAAATATAACATTCTGTTGACAAAGCACTTCAAAATCTTTGCTAGGTTGGGGTGCTTACAGCTTCCCCTACAAACTCGCATTAATCTGCACTTCCCTTCTAAAACCAAGAGACCTACAGTCCTATCTCACACCATATAAGTCAACTGTAGGTTTTATCATCTTCAGCACCAGGGTGCCCTGTGTTCAGATGCTCACATCTTTGATCAGATTAGAAGTTAGTTGAAATTTCAGCACTCAACTACTTTGGAGTGACCAAATACATAGAAAACATCTTTCACAGCAAAAAGAACACCATTTCTGAATCCAAAATAGTTATATATAGCGCACACACACACACACACACACACACACACACTTCTTTTTTCTCCAAGTTTCCCATCCTATGGTACCCCTCAGAGCAATTTAAAGCTTAAAAGGTTTAGGCAAAATATATTCTGGAACAAATGAAAATTAAGTGTGTCACCTAGGCCAGGGTCTGGCCTGTATGTCTCATGTAAGATTGCTAAAGCATTCACTATTTGCTGAGTTAGAATAGGAAACTTGCGTGAGCAATCTGTTTCCCCAAAAGGCAGAGAGGGGGATTCTTGGCCCCAGGGCTAGCTGGGATGTGAGGATGGAGACCTAAAGGGAAACTGAAATGGCTCTAGAGCCTTAAGGGTTTTCAAACAGGTGCAGTCTCTCTTCTGTCCCTCTGGGAAGCATGCTGTCCGCAGTTGGATGAGTGCTTCAGCAGCAGTTCTCTGAGCTCTTGGATGAAAATGGCAAATTTCCTCCCCAAATGAGCTGATTATCTGCTGCAGTTGGGTGCAAGGCATCCCTCAGCTATGGCGGGAATTACAGCTTCCATCTGTTCCCTAATGTGAAAAATGTGTGCAGGCCTCTGTGCTACCAAGCTACATGAACTTTAGACATTCAGATCTGCTGACACATTTGGGTCGGAGCCCTCAGAATGGCTTTTGTCAATTATTTCATTACATATCCAAATAACCATCCTGAGGGTGGTCTGGATTTGTGATCTGTGACAGTGTGGTGCTGACATATTTCTGGCCCTTGGAGCTCACTGTTTTTTGGCTTTGTTTAGAGGTTGATGATATATAAGGACTCAGGATATTTAATCATTATTACTTTTGAAGTGAGCACAGTCCCACCATTATGAAACATTCTTGGGCACGGTTACAGCCAAATCCACATCATTAATTCTTGGCTTCTTCCCAGAGTTCCCAGTATTTCACCTTGCTCCATTATTTTATTCAGACAAATCAAATGATACTCTGTGCTTATAGGGTAACTTTCGTCAGAAAATTCCATGGTCCTCTACAAACTTTTATTCCTTTAGTACAAATAAATGTCTCTGGAGGGACATGCATATTTAAATATTTTTATTTGTCCAGGGACTTCCTCCCACCCCCATGGGCAAAAAACATATGGCTGAATTTCTATGTATCCACTTTGCAATATAGACATGTAATGTGCCAGCTTAATTTTTCCTGACATTATTTAGTAAGTATTCTTTGAGTAAGTGATTAGATACAGAGTCCTAAAGGCTTTGAAGACTGTGGACAAGCATTGTTTTCTTCTACTGATTTTGTGTACTTAACATTTTCAGAATTATGTCTGGTGCATTTGACGGAAAATTTGTTTTTATTAATTATTAACTGATCCTGATTGTCACCTGGAAGAGGAAGTGTTTTGATTAAGTAAGCAGATTAATTCACCAATTGAAAAAGCACAGTTATTTAAGACTTAGCTTATGATTTAATTGCAGTCAGGTTAGGTGGTCTGATGGTTGGTTGTTTTTATATGTTACTACCAATCTTTTTTCACTAAATTGACACATTCTGGACTTTGTTACATGATTTCATGCATTTGTGGGATAGGAAACAGTAAATATTCAACTGGGTTTGTTTTCTTTTCTTTCTGATTGCACTGACTACACTTCCCAGCACCCTTTGGAGTTAGGAGAATTGTGAACTGAATTATAATTCCAGTGGGCAGTAGACTCCACTTTCAACTTTGACATTAAAATCTTCCTTTCTAGCCTCCTTTCCTTTATATCTAGATGCAGTTAATTCTGAGGAATAGCACGACTATTAGATGGAAAGGATGCTGGTTCCCTGGATGACTCCATGTGGCAGAACACCTCAATTGAGCTGCCTTGAGTGTGACACAGCAAGAAATTGATCTCTGTTGTCTGTCTGAAGCCAATGAGATTTGGGAGTTGTCTGTAACGCCAGTTAGCCTACCCTAATATTCTTTTAGAGAATCAGTCCACATTTCCACACACATTCTACAAGTTTCGGGGCGGGGGGTACACAGAGCACATTACTGGTGTTGAACAGTAGGTCGTGGAAATGTGTGTCCAATGAGCCATGTGGTTCTTTGATCACCATGTCCAATTAAGCCACATGGTTATGTGATTTTCTGGTTTTAGTCGGCCTTTTATCTGGGGCAGATGCAACCAAGAACACTTCCGTGTAGTAAAAACTGATCATATCAGTAAGTGGCTTCCCTGGAGGAAGGAGGAGAATATGCAAATATCCATATGAGTTATTGAGGATTTCAGGCTATAGATTCATTGTTTTTTTTTCCTTTCTGCATCCTACTTTTTTTAAGATTTATTTATTGTTATATGTAAGACACTGTAGCTGTCTTCTTCTTATCTGCATCCTTCTTACCCTGCATCCATGTCTGCATCATTTGTTTCCCATTGTAGATTCTTGTCATTGCTCATAGGCCTAAACTAACTTCCCACCTTACTGGCAGGTAATTTCTAGCTCTTGGTCCAGACAGGCTTCTCTTATAGACTATATATTTTAGATAACAAGAATTATTTTGATTTGACTCATTTTATCCCCAGCATCCCATTCAGTGTCTGATGTGTCAGACATATGCACATATACACATGGACATGTTGTTGAGTGAATATGAATGACAGGAATGATAATTGTATTTTGATAATCATGAATGAACAATAGGGTACATAAAGAAGGCTCAGCAGGTAAGAGCACTTCCTGCTTTTGCAGAGAATCTGAATTCAGTTTCTAGCACCCACGTGGTAGCCTGCAAGCATCTGCAATTCCAATTACAGAAGATCTGATACTTTCTTCTGACCTCCTTGGGCACTAGACATGCACATAATATACACACAAACATACATACATACATGAACAAAATACTCAGACACATAAAATAGAGTAAATATTTTTTTAAATAATGAAACAAATCTTTAGAGCACTTAAATGAAGCAGGCTGGATTTTAATTTCCTGCTAAAAGTAAGAAACCCAAGGCAGTTCCTTGCCTTTGGCTTTCTCAACAGATAAATCACAAACCAGAATTTAAAACAAAGGCAGGATCCATTTTCAGGCTCTGATTTACTAGCTGCTGTGAGTCTTTAAGAGTTAGAGCTCAACTAATTAGTGATTCCAGTCATTTCATGAAGACATTTGATTGCAACAATATGAGAAGTTAAAGCCAATTGCCTTTATGATGGCCCAGTATAGTTATTGATGCTTTATTTTGAATTGCATATTCACTTGTTCAATGTTTATCAAGCCTCCTCTATGGTAGAATCTTGTTCCACCATCCTGGGACACGGTGGAGCATAAGACATAAAATGTTCCTGCTTTTGAGGATATTACAACAAATGATGATAAAACATAAGCCAAGAGATAGCTAGTGAGAATGAAGCTCCAGGAAAATTTTTTAAGAGAAGTAATGTGATGGAAATTGTCTGGTCCAGGAAAATTCCATTGTTAAAATAGTCTCTAGAGAAGGGTATTTCTATAACATGTAAACTGAAGCTTGAAGGACAGGAAGTCATCAATCATATGAAAATTGGAAGGATCCTGGATCCTGGTCAAAACAGCAGCTAAGGATTTATCTAGTGTAGAGATGAGAGAAGGTGGTGTACCAAAGAATGAGAAGGTGCCTTACATGGTAGGAGCAGAGAGTATTGAGGGTAGTAGTAGGGAGGACTCTGGGAAGGATGGTGGTATGAAACAGAAGGATGGTGGTATGAAACTGTCTGAGAGCAGTGGAGAGCCATGAGGAAGAGTTTAAGAAGAGTAAAGAGATGACCTAATGTTTGTTTTGCTCTTTTGAGCAATTGGCTTAACTTAAGCCCCATATGGATCCCTGAGTAGAAGAGGGTTCATCCATAAAACTAGAGGCTTGACCTGAAGAGTTCTTTGGGTTTTGGTGTTTTTTGATCCTGAGTTTTTTCAGCTTTCAGGGTAAAATGAGTGGCCTTTTGTTGAATTGTTAGTTGGACCTATAAAGATTATATCTATATCTATATCTATCTATATCTATATCTATATCTATATCTATATCTATATCTATATCTATATCTATATCTATATCTATATCTCCCTTTTAATTTAATGATTTTTTTCTATAAAGCTCTATGTATGGTGGGTGGGCTGCAGCTGTTCACCTTCAAAGAAAGAAACACACTTAAATCTCTTGCTTTACCTTGGTTACCAACCTTGACCATGTGAAAGAACATATCTGAATTCATAGTGGAGGTCTGCCGATGTACTGCTCTAGAAGCTTCTTGCTTCCCAAATTTTATTTCTTGAAGATTAGAGAGACCTATACCTGGGACATAAAACTAGAGAACAGTGGCTATCAAAGCATTGACAGGCAGGTCCCAATGTTCTACTAAACATTCCTTCATCAGTTATCTAAATCCTAACATGTGCTGGGAAGGCCTGCTTGGGGAGGAATTGCTGAGTGCCTTAAGAGAAGAAATGGGTCTGTCAGTTATGGAGACACAGTGACCCTGAAGCAGTGTCCCTTCCTCCAGAAGAGGCAGGTTCTAGACCTCTGAACAAATTTACGTTCTGCAACTTTGAAAAAGATGCTCTTTCACTCAAGGCTGGGTATGTACACAAGTCATTGTTCCAAGACAGCCTCCATCAATCACTTCCCAGGGAAGAAATGAAATTATAATATCTAGGCAATCATAACCGGAGCTGGACTGCGATTGCACTACATAGTGAACAGGGCCCAGAGGAAGGCGATGCTGAAAACCAGATGGCCAAGCATTTTCAATTCTGCACCCATGGGTGCTTTGAGAGGTCAAGTAGTACCATGAGAGGCAATGTGTATTGCTAGAGCAAAGTGGGAGTTTCTCAGTGGCTTCTTTTATGCTTCCTGACAAGCATTGCTGTTGGCCCTCCAGGCAAGGAAGAGACCATTAAAATGGAGAAGAAACAGCCACTCCATCACCAATATCATGCTATCCTCTTCACCTTATTACATGGCCTGCTTACATTTCAAAACCTTCCCTGTGGTGGAGTCTTGCTGGAATATGAAGCCTGGGCTTTCTTTGTTTTGTTTTGTTTTTGCTTTTCTTCTTTCATGTGCACAGGTTTTTGTTCATCTGTGGAGGAGGGAGAGCTGTGGCTAAGCTAGAAGTTGAAGCATAGTTTTGATTAAGGTCAGGGCTAGGATACTGAATCTTCTGACTGGTATTCACAATCTCCCCAGAGATGGCTGTAAACGTCTGCATTCAGATATGAGTCCCGATTAATAGAAGAGTAGAGTATTAGAACTGGTAGGGAAGGCAAATTGTGACTTCCTGACTGCAAAACTGTTCCACTATCATATTCATGTTTCCTAGACATGGATATGCTCATCTCAAATGCTTGCCTCTCCATCTGTCTCCTGTATTCTTGGTATGCTTTGAGGATTTCTCCAGAAAGCATATGTTGTATTAATTTAATTTCCCAATATACAGCATTGAAAAGGTAAGACTGGGAGAAAAGTGTTTAACCCAGGAGCAAGATCCCTCATGGACAAATGAATGCTTTTCTAATAGGAATGAGTTAATTATTGCAAGAGTTTGGCCCATCTCTTCTCTTTCAAATATATTGGCTTGTCTGCCTGTCATGAACTGAAGTAGTGCAAGCTCCTCACCAGAAACCAAACAGATGCAATACCACTCATTTATATTTCCTCTCACCCAGACCCTTGAGCCATTTTTTTCTTATAAATTATACAGTCTCAAGCATTCTAGAATAGAAATACAGGCTGAGCTAAGGCAGTCTCTCAGAGGGCAGCATAGGAACACAAAACACAACCTAGCTTATCCTGGCTCTCCATGCTATTTTTTGCTCCTCTCCAGCTGCATGCTTGGCCATCACTGACACTGTTGTGTGCTGGTATCCTGGCACAATAGCTCTTCATGTCACCTCTGAAAGGATACTTGAGTTGCTGGTCTTAACACACAAGTGCCTTCAAAGCCAGGCAGGTAGATTAAATGTGGTTCAGCGCTGGCATAGCATAAGAAGAAATGGTGGGGACCTGGAAACTGTGCAGTCTAAGAAAATGAAAGCATTGAAGGTCCATTTAAAAATAAGTCATTGTGGGGTTGGCTTGAAGAGCCACTTAGAGAGCTCAGCTGAAGAGCACTTGGCTAGCATGTAGCATGCACGAGACCCTGGGTTCCGTCTCCAGCACTGAAAAAGTCATTGTGCCATTTAAGCAAAGACAACCCACACCAAAGTGCCACCCCCAAATAAAGCCTTTTGCTATTATTCATTTCTCACAGGGATGCAGGAAAGGGCAAAAACCACAAGCCATGTCTGAAAATTCTTTTCTAGCCTCTTCTGTTCCTACACAGCCTGATTAACAAAAACAATAATTAGGATGTTTTTTATGCTGAGTGATTTCTTAACATACATACAGAAAACAGTCCAAATCATACAGCTCAGTGGATAAACAGAAGAATACACCCTAGCACTGACCTGCCAAGTCAAGACCTAAAATATTACTGCCACCTCGGAGACCTTCAAAGGCTCTTCTTCCTCACCAGAGGAAGCTACTATTTTTATTTTTAACACCACATGTTAGATTTATAAGAAAATAGAATCATAAAACATGCACTCGTTCTGTGTCTGGCTTCTTTTACTCAATGTTGTATCTGGGAGATTCATCCCAGATGTTGTTGGGTGCAGCAGTGGATTCTGGCATGGTGTGAAAATGCCAGGATTTATGTATCTGTTCTACTGTTAATTAACATTTAGGGGTTTCTAATTTTAGATTGCAATGAATTGTCTTTTGGCAGAAGAGAAAGACTTGGTGTCTGACATGGGACGTAGTCAGTGCATATACAACTGCCCCTCCAGTAATGTTTAGATACACAGGTAGAGTGAGGAGCTTTGGGAAGAGGTAGGTATCAAGAGCAGCTGCTACCAAATCTCTGTAGAACAGAAATCCTCTCACTTCCAGACCAGGACCTTTAGTGCTTAGAAGCCTGGTTAGGAAGACTTGTTATTTTTCCTTATTTTCATAAGACACCAGTACCCCATGGTCAATTTCTTCATAGCTTCCCAGGCAAGTTAGGATGTTAAAAAAAAAAACTAATTTGTGGGAAGGTAGGATCACTCTGAAGTCACACTTAATATTAGCAGATTGACTTTCAGCTTAGACTTTCTCAATTGATATTTTCACATACCTACCATAATTTTGCCTGTTTTATTTATATATATATATCTGTAAAATGTACTGCTGTCCCCAGTTAACCCTAGGATGGGTGCCCCTGACTGGATAGAAATGGTAAGAACTTCAGTGGGGTGACACTGAGTAGGCTGCTATGACTGTGGGTAGTTTGCTAAACTCTTATAAATGAACTTCATCCACACCACTGACAGAAAGATGAGACAGTTTTTCTTGCTTTTTGTTGCCCTGCTTCCATTTAATGGTGTGTTCCCCCAAAGGAAAAGGCAAACAGGGGAATGAAATTCCAGGCTAAAAATACTCAGGGCAAAAACACAGTACTGAGTTTAGCATCTTGTAACTCACAGGCAGCAAAAGTAATTTAACAAGTTTTAAAAGAGAAAGCCAGAGAAAGCCTGTACAGCATTAAAGATTCCATTTTCTTTGTGAATCGCATCATCTCCCAATCAATCATTTCAAATAGAGCCAAATAAAAAGGCTTCCCTGTTTTATACTTCGGGGGAATCTCTTTCTTATATTCTGCATAAACAGACTGAAATTCTGCATTCCTCTATTTGATCCCCTTGATGCTAGTTTTTGTAGCTGACCAATCATTTGTCATTGGGTGGACAAGTGGGGAAAAATGTTTTATCTCCTTCCAATATTCTGCTTTCTCCAAATTGACTGCTTACGTTTTCATATGATCTTATCACTTGCTTCCATCCATTCTCTTAGTGTTGGACTTCTGTCAGGATACTGCACATGAATGTATGATGTCATTTCAAATGAATCTAAAAGAAACTGGGAAGTTTCTGGAATTTCTTTATTTGAAGAAGCCAAAGTAAGTAAACTTAATTTGTATCCACCAGGAGCTCTGTGAATGCTAGTGCTATTATAGCTGAAATAATTTCTTGCTAAATGACATGCCAAGACTGAAGTTTTCTTGGGGGTTTTGTTAAAGCAGATATTTTAACTTTTCTGTGTCTACCCTGTGGTACAACATGTCAGAGGACCCATGACGATATGATGACTAGGCCCCAGTGGTGTTTTGAACATGCTTGGCCCACAGAGAGTGGTACTGTTAGGAGGTGTGGCCTTGTTGGAGGAAGTGTGTCACTGTGGGGGTGTGCTTTGAAGTTCTGCCCAGTGCAGAAGAGTAAATCTGCTCCTGGCTTCCTTTAGATGAAGACATAGAACTTTCAGCTCCTCTAGCGCCATGCCTGCCTGAACACTACCATGCTTCCCACCATTATGATACTGGACTGAACCTCAGAACCTATAATCCAGCCCCAGTTAAATGCTATCCTTTTTCATGGTTGCCTTGGTCTTTACAGCAATGGAAACCCTAAAACAGAAGCTGGTAATAGGGCCTGGGGTATTGTTGTGACAGGCCTGACCATGCTTTTGTTTGGAAAAATATGGATTTGGGGACTTTGGATTTGGAAAGCAGTAGAATGCTTTACGTTGGGCTTAATGGGCAATCTTAGTAGAGATATGTAAGTCTTTGTTGCTGAGAGCTCTATGTCTTCATCCAAAGGAAGCCAAGAGCAGACTCACTTTTACACCCTGGGTGGAGCTTCAAAGCCAACCCCTACAGTGACACACTTCCTCCAACAAGGCTACACCTCCTAACAGTACCACTCCCTATGGGCCAGGCATATTCAAGCCACCACATTACTTTATAAAAGTTGCCTTGGTCATGATGTCTCTTCACAGCAATGAAAAACCTAAGACAACCCCAAATGTCTTTCTATTAATGTATTCAACTCTATTTTTTAAGCTGTAAGGTTTTTTTCTTTTACCTTTGACATTATAATATAATTACATTTCTCTATTCCTTCCCTCCTTTGAAACTATCTCACATACCCTTCCCTGGTATATAAAATAATATAATATTATTTTATTATATATAAAATAATAAATTGTTATTTATTATTTTATTATATATAAAATAATAAATTGTTATTTATTATTTTATATATAGTACATTCACCTCTTAGAGTCAGGAATTACATCTAAGACTTACAGCAGTGGTACACAATAAAACCATCGGGTATGAGCAAGTGGAGCTTTCTCTTTAGTACTCATACTCATGCTCATAGTATCAATGCCATCCAAAAATGAACCAAAGTTAGACAGTGCAGTAGAATGATGGAGTATCTTGGATAATACCTAATGTTATATCTCTGTCCACAAATGGGCTTGCTCTGAAGATGAGTAAATTGTTCTTTCTCTTTCTGTGTAAAACAGTGTTTTTCTTTTCCTAAGATCCTCATGAAATCCAAGTATTTACTGGCTCTAGAACCATAGAAAAGCCTATAGTTCTCTTTATGCTGAAACCCTTTTCCATTGGTGAATTGATGCCTCTATTTCTACCATTCCTGGTTTATTCTTCTAGCATTAGGACAGTTACACTAAACTGTGAATATCCTTGAATGGAAAGGTTAATGTGTGGTAGAATGCAATTTCTGTATTGGTCAGACCAGAGGCCAGAGAGAGAGGAAGGAGGAGTTACAGCCTGAAGAACAGAAAGCTCTAAAAGAAGAAGGTAAAAAGCTCATTTGGTCCCTCAAAAGACACCCACTCCTCTCTAAATGTCTTAATTTGGATGTGTTTATCTTTGTCCTCCTGCGTGATGTAGCTACTCTATAATTGTTCCTAACAAACTAAAGCCTCGGCATGTAAATAACTCCAATACTGAGGGGCAGCTAAGAGCCAAAAAGAGTTCCCAGTCTTTTTTAAAGAGTTTATATGAACATCAGTGGAGATCAAGGTAAGGTAGTGGTGACAAAGGTTGTATTTTCAACTTCACGTATAATAGGAACTTCATACTCAGGGTCATGAGAATGTATTGTATAAAGGGTATGTCGATTTGTTACTTTTCTTGTTATTATGACAGAATACAACTTAAGATAGAAGCAACTTAAGGGAGGAATTTATTTTGGCTCACGGCTTTTCCATCCATTGGATGGGAATGGTATCACAGCTAGAGCTGTCAGTGTGACTTGTTACATGGTGCCAACCAGGAAAAAGTGAGACCTCAGGCAAGAACCAAAGAGGATAATGCTTGAAGTCCACCAACAGCCTACCTACTTTTATAGATATTTTCCACATCATAACCTCCCCCAAACAATGGTGCACATGTGTAGGTACACATGTGAGTATGCATGAGCATACACGTGAGCACACATGCGCACACACGCGCGCGCGCTCGCGCGCACACACACACACACACACAGTGCATATAAATGTTCTTCCTGAAATACTACTCAGCAAAGCAAGTAACAGGAGTTCAGGTTTGGTATTGCTTGTTGTCTGTTGGCCTTAGGTTGAGATATGAGTGATGAGTGATAATAAATCTGCACTTTTTCAAATAGGAAAATTTGTTCCCTAATATCTGTCACTGGGATAACCCAGCATAGCGGCCAGCAGTGCAGCAAGTTCTGCCAGCAATACTTTCAATGTCTTTAGCAAATTATTTAGTCACTCCACATCTGTTTAAAAAACTTGCAAAATGGAGATAATACTTGTATTTAATGCATAATTTTCTGTGAGAATTGATTGATATAGCACATACAAATTCTTAAATCATTGTCTCATATGCAATAGGTATTTCCTAAATACTGTCATTATTATATTATTACGGCAAGGAAACTGGTTGCATGGTGGCTTTAGATTTAGTGAGGAAAGTGAGAATTTTGACTTCTGTTCTTATAATAAGCTTTGCAGGCTCATCTACATCTCTCTTTTCATGTATGAAGAAGGAGGAAAAAGAACCCAACAGCTGAATGCCTCAAAACCAAACAAATGATGAAATCTGGGATGCGAAGCAGAGAGGATAGATTTCTTGTGATGAAATACAGGCCTTGCTACAGAACTTCTCTTGGAGAGATAGTCAACTTACATCTTGATGTGTGTGTGTGTGTGTGTGTGTGTGTGTGTGTGTGTGTGTGTGTGTGTGTGTATTTCTAGCTCTAGGCTTTGGTTAGAAGTATGGAGCTCCCTTCTAGGTTTGAATGAAGCATAAAAGTGAAGCTGGTTGACTTTTTTCCAGCACTTCACAGTCTTTGCTCCCTTCTTAGTTTTCTGTCTGGACCTCTGCTCTGACATAAGAAACCAAAATGGCAGCACTTCCTTGGTGAGAGCAGAAACAGAGTATCCTGGTGTGGGTTCTTTATAGGGACATAGAGTGTTGCCTAAACTCTATTTGGCGAATCTGATGGCAACCAACTGGCAGACTTGGGGGCTGTGACACGCATTATCACATCTCATATTTTAATATTCGTGGAGACTGAACCCAGGGCCTTGCATATGCTAGATACTCTACCACTGAACCACATGCGCAGCCCACTTCCTATCCCTTTACCATGTGATATATCTGCTTTAATGGATCCTGGCCTCGGGCCTGGTGGAGATTGGGGCAGTTGCAGGGCAACATAACTCAAGGCTGTGGCTAGCTGGCTCTTTAATTTTGTGTGCATGTTTATGTATGCATGGGAATCCAGCAGATGGGCTGCAAGAAGGTAGGCAGCAATCTACTGACAAGGAGCAGGAACTCTGAATAAATCACATTGATCTGGATAGCAAGTTTGCCTTCAGGGATCAGGGACTTAGGTGTACAGGCAGAAAAGGTATTTACCTAGCTTTTTCCTGAAATGCCAGAAAACTTAAAAATGGGTCAGTGGTGAATACAAAATACCCTTATGGCTACAGCCCCAAAAGAATTTGACTTGTTTTGGAGTCATCCAGAATAAGGCAAAGGAAGTTCAGTGGCCTACATCTAGATTTCTCAAGGGGGATGAGAGAGAGCAGTCAGTTGGACAGCTGTAATCCCCAAGTCACAGGTTGTAGATCATATGAGTGGATATGGCTGGAACTCACGAGAAGAACTCTGGGAAATTGATTTTGAGCCAACTGCTGGCACAACTTATCATGCAAATGATAACCCCAGCAGATGCTAACTTGTGGTCCTGATCACTTAAATGGCTATATCAGATTCAGATATATACCTGAAACCACATTTAAACTCTTCTACATTCATTCTGTAAGAGGGAAGTTTGAACCAAATAATACAGAGACACTAAGATCCCAAAGCCACAAAATACTAAGGCTGGTTCCATCATAAACTAAATGATCATTGGTAGCCCAAATCATTGATGTTCCAACTATGTTTTCTTCAGGTGTACTTCTCTCTTAGCTGCTGCAAGTGTGAGCTGCTAAAGTCTAGAGCTCCTCCTTCTCTAGAGAATTGTACCACCAACACTCTTGAATCCAGGGGAGCAGCAGAGCTCCCTATTTTGATAAGCAGAGTGTTCTACCAAGTCCAGCTGAACTCTTTTTGACTTTCCTTCTGTCTATTAATTCTCTTCTCCATCTTTCTGTAGCATTGTCCTCGGTCTTTATCACCCTTGGGAATAGTGCTTCTGGCCTAGAGTACACAGAAAGAAGCCTGGGAATTCATGGACATTATGCAACTTGGGTTCAATAAGTGGTCCATTCTGGTATCACAGATAATAGCCTACCCAGAAGTAAGCAGTACTTATATCAGAACTTTGCATCAGACTTGCATGCCTTTAGATGACCACCCACCCACACACACACACACACATTCTGTCATCTCATCAGAGCTTTCCTCTTGGTCCTTCTGTTAAGGTGAAAGGCAAGTTCACAGGATACAGGGCACTCTTTTCCCCTTGACATCTGGTTTGATTCTGGGCAGCTAAATAATGTCTTTGCAATGAATAACAAAAGCTAATTCACTGTGGTTTTTAAAACACCAACTGCAAATATTTTCCCTTTTCAGCTTGGGGTCACTGGAAGGGGGAAAAAACGGAGCTGAGAGAGATTAACCCAGAGAAAATAAAACGATGGCAGCATGTTCTTTCATTTGTGAGGGCCCATTTCTGAATGAGTGTTGTTCAAGGCAAGACTGTGGCTCTGCAGAAGAGTTTGAAATACCACTTTCATTCACCTTTCCTTGCAAAAACCCACCCCACATGACTGTGTCTGTCTGTCAATTCCTGCCAACTCTATGCCCATCTGCCAGAACCACTGATTCCCATGGATTGGGGGGGGGGGGGCGACTAGGCCCGGTCCGTGGCACACAATGGCTTTCAAGAACCCAAAAGGTTATCCTCTCTGTTTCGCCTCTCACTGACTTTTCCTCTCGATTTACTCCTGCCTTTGCCTTTCTTCCTTTCTGTAATACCCAGACACTTTACTAATGGGTGGGGCACAGTGCAATTAGCAGAATTTTTGGCAACAGCTCTTCTATCCACTGGTGTCACTGAGAAGGCTGAAGATTTAGTCTGGGTCACTTATACAAGGTTTAGGCCAAACTTGCTTTTGACTTAAGCTTGTTGTTGTTGTTTTAAATATTTTTTAAGGATTATAATGCGTCTATCATTTTCCTCTTCCTTTCTCCCTCCAAACCCTCCCATATACTCCTCATTGCTCTCTTTCAAATTTATAGCTTCTTTTTTGAAATCAATTGTTATCACATGCCCATGTATATGTACACATGTATGCCTAACTAGAACCTGCTCAGTATGTATAATATTACTTTGTACACATGTTTTCAGGGCTGACTAGTGTTAAATAACTTATTGGTGTGCTTTTCCTCGAGGAAGGTTTGTTGCTCTGAGACAGAGTCTTACCATGGAGGGCTGACTGGTCAGAAATTTAATGTGTAGACCAAGTTGTCCTCAAACTCCCAGAAATCCCTGCCTCAGCCTTCATGGTACACAGATTGCAGGTATGCACCATCTCAGATCTGATTTGGGCTGTTTTGGGACATCCCAGGACATCATCACCATTCAGTTTCTTCCTGCATGGCAGTAAGGTACCTTGGGGGGGCGGGGAGTTATGACCGTGCAAAGCTCTGATGACTCTCTGAGAAGAAAGCAATCCATTCACTTAACCAGTTGTTCTTCAGATACTTGGAATTACTTCTTCATTTTTTTCTTTTTCTTTCATCTATTTTATCTTAATTCATAGTTTTACTTGCTGGGCTAAAATGGGAGGTGAAGCAGATGCCATGACAATATATAGCTACTAGAGAAAGGATTCCCTTTATGACTAAAAATGGAGAAAGCTTGACTAGAGTCCATGTTTGTGAAGTGACTTCATGAGCTTTGTCTTGTCCTATTACTGTTAATCTGTATTCAGTTGTTGAGCATGTTGATACAGGTGGAGGTGGTGATGGTGATGGTGGTGTGGTGGTGGTGGTGGTGGTGGTGGTGGTGGTCGTGTGTGTGTGTGAAGAGTGGGAGGGGATCAGAAAATCATTTGCAACCTGCAAAGAGCAAATTCTAATCATATCTGCCCCTGTCACTCTCTTTGTCACTTGGATAGGTTTGCAAATATTTGCAGACCTGCTGCTCAGCCCTCACAGCAAGCACAAATTTCACAGCCAAGCATACCATTGCCATCCTGATGAGAAAAATGGGAGTATGCTGGGGCAGTTGTGGAGTGATGGGATGGAAAGAATCCCTTCTTGTGATTGGGCAGCAGACATAGGGGCCCAGCTCCTGTGGCTCTCTGGCTTTTAGTATTTGTTCAGCTTCCTGTCTCTCTCAGTGTGCTAATGGTTTCCATAGCCACAGGGCACCTGGCAGAGGTTCTTAAATGGGTCAGGCCTGAGGTTCTGCAGTTCTAACAGGCTCCCAGGTGATGCTGATGCTAAGGATACCTTAGCCAACTGCACTTGGAATTCCAAGGCTGTAAAGAAGTACCACTGTGTTCCGAGCTGTGCAGAACTGGGAATGGAATAGTGCTAAGCCCCTCCTTTGGAGACAGGGTGTGTCTGAGGCTGTCCCAGTCCTGATTTGCCATTCAAGTGAACCCCAAAGGGATTAGCAGCTGGCCCAGCAATTGGGTGAGACCATCTACCCCTCCAGGGGGGTGTCCCAGAGGCAATGCAGAGGTTGTGTGAAAATCTGCAATCCTCCTTGCTGAAGGTTGCCCCTTCTCACCCTCCCCACCCCCCTACCCTGTGTGCTGACTTAAGCAGATCAGCTTTCAGTTCTCTGGCATTCCGAGAAGCTTTGCAGAAAAGAAAAGGCCCTTCCTTAAGAAGCAGAGCTGGAATCCAAGCATGGCTCTTGCCTGCTGCATGCCCAAGAATGAAGGTATTTGGGGTTTGCAGCATTTCCTGGCAAGACAAAGAGGGAGGGGTGCTGGGGAGGCCGGGCCCCTGGAGAGGAACTTGCCCTTCTGTCTGTAACTGCTTCCTATTCTTGGGTGAAACAGCACTGTGTTTCCTGAGGGAAAAAAAAGTGAGCCCTTTCACAGGGACAGATGTGAGGAAGGAAAGCGCGCCTGGCCCTCATTCAGAACTGACTTTGACATTTACAGTCTGCCTCCTAAGCTTCCGGTTGGTTCCTTGTGCTGTTCATGCTGCATGCCCTACATTTTGTGCTCTTTCTGAGACGGTGGGACTTCCACAGCCCGAGAGGGAGTTCAGTCTTTTCCCTGTTTGAAGGAGGGAGCAGGGATGGTCTAAGGAAGATTCTTCCTGGGTAGGGTCCTAGGGCTCTGGCTCAGGGTTTTGGGGAAAGTGACTTCACCTTGCATGGGATCATCCTAGGCCTCCTCACCCCTTCTCCTTCATCATTTCCACTCCACACCCCACACCCCACTTCAAACCCCCATCTTCTAGGAATTCCGGGATCACTCTCCCACTCTAAGATTGAACGTAGAGATGTATGGCCCTGTGTGTGGCTCCTTAAGCAACCTTGAACTGAGTTCAAGTTCACTCCTCTATTCTTTTTTCCCCCATCTTCAATGGCCTCCTGCTAAGTGTTTTCGACCACTTTGAAAAGAAAGCAATCCATTCACTTAACCAGTTGTTCTTCAGATACTTGGAATTACTTCTTCTTCATTTTTTCTTTTTCTTTCATCTATTTTATCTTAATTCATAGTTTTACTTTTGTATTGTTCTTTACTTTCTTTCTTGATTTCATAGGATTGGCCACACACAGAACCCTTTTTGGGAAGTATTGAACAGTGTTCATCCTTATAACCCCAGATACTTGCTTAGGTTGTCCACTGGAGCTAGGCAGCTTGAGAGTCGAAGCTGCCTATTCTCTCTGCCTGGATGAAAGCACTGTATTGAATGTTTGCCACCATTGACTGCCTCTATGGAGACTGATGCAGGCCCACTCCCTGATGAGTCTCCCATTAGTCTAACCAGTGGTGCTGAGTGTGCTCTCCTCAGTGTGTGTACCACCCTGCCACCCAAGAAGATTCCCTCTGACTTGCATTTGCAGGGATGGGGATGGGAAAGCACTGGTTTGTGCATCTTTATTACTAAAGAGGAGAAAGGAAGACAGAGTCTGATGGGTGCCACTGAGGTTGGGGCAATGTGCCAAGATATTGCAGACTTTGTAGTGGATTTTCAAATCTCTGATGTCATACACATGTATAGTAACCAATCGTAATTTCATGGGCCCGCTCCAGACCAATTAAATCAGAAGTTTCCAGGAATGGGTCCAGGTATCAGTATGTTTTCTTGTTGAAACTCTCTGCAGGTGTTATCAGTATGTAGCTGGGTTAAAGAATCACTGATCAGAAAAAGAAAGATCGACCCCGCTATCACCACAATCTTCAGTTTCCCTCCCAAAACCAAGTAAGACCATTAAAAACCTAAGTTCATACATTTTCATACAGATCAGCAGATCCAGGAGGAGTGCTCAATAGCCAGGCAGCCTTTATTCATTGAGCTAGAAGGGCTAAGAGACAGAAGAGAGTACAAAAGCAAGAATGTTCTTCAAGGTCCCGGCTAGATGGTACTGGCTTAAGACCAAGTAGAAAGATGAGGAGAAGGTCCATCTGAGCGACTTGACCCAGCATACTGGCAAGAGGTTAAGAAATTGGGCATGGTGGTGCACATGTGAAAGTGGCTGACAAGCTAGGGTGGAAAGGAGACCCACTATAGGACTACTGGGCAGAGGGTTCAATACCTTGTGGCTTTTAGCATGCTATTATTTTGATTGTCTTTGAGCATTAGTCTCAGCAAAAACAGGGCACCTCAGCTGACACTGGATGGCTCATATGGAGGAAGACCAGACCCTTAACTCAAAGGTGACTCCAACCTTTGGCAGATACTGTACTCAGCACAGTAAACAGCTGAAGGGAAAATGACTGCTTTTTGTATCAACCCAAATTTTATTATACCAGATTTCATTATAAAAATGTTAGAGGTTTGGGGAGTGTGTTTATTACAGAAACAATGTAGTTATAGTGATCTTCAACATCTTTCAAACTGGAGTCTCAAAGGGAGTTTTATTTACTAGATTTAAAGCTGTGGAACAATTGTTTTGTATGATTGCCTTATAAGCACAGGGATAATTCAAGGAAAATCAACTCTCTGTTTTCTTTCCTCTTTAACCCCTGCTGAATTTCCCCAATCTGAAGAGTGGTACAGCCACCTAGAACAATGCCAGATCTTGGAACTGATAAACTGTATTTGGGCAAGACTTGCAGGGGATAGAAGGATGGGCTTCAGGAAAAGTGGGACACGTGACTGAAGTTCCAGACTCCTATTGCTTCTGGCTTAGAAGGGTGTTTTAGGGCTTTGAACATGTGTATGATAACCACTTAGGCAAATGTCAGGCAAGGACTGACACTTGTGCAAACCATAGTCACTGTAACTAGTTATACCAAGATACCTAGTCATTCATATTTTCCAGAAGCAAGGCTTTTAAATCAGCCCCGATGTCAGCTCAGCCCTTAGTTTATTCCTGAGAACTCTGCACTCATACATTGATTGTTACCGTCTTGTGGCAAAGATCATTTTGTATTGACAGTTCTGATTCTCGAGTTGGTTTATCTGATTTTTGTATTCATTATCGGGAGTTTTTAAACTACAAAATGCTTATTAAAGGGGATGCTTGGTTTTTAAAAAGTAAGCATGAAACTTCCAGAGGTCAGGAGGCAGAGGCAGATGGATCATGAGTTCAAGGCCAGCATGGGCTATAAACAACATTCAGGGTCACCCAAAGCTACAGAGTGAGGCACTGTCCATAAATAAATAAGTAAATAAATAAACAAACAAACTAAATAGATATTGAAAGCTATAAATTCTTCTTAGAGTGCAGCTTTGGTAGCTTCTATATTTCTATCATGATGCCAATTGTTGTTTCTATCCTCTGTAGATTTTGCAGAGATGATGTGGTGTAAGGGAAACTGAGCTTTGATATGTGACAGATCTGGGTCTGAATCCTTACCCTGCTATTTACTAGTTGTAGGTGTAGGGCAAGATACAGGCCCACAGTTGCCTTAATTCTCAAATGGCCATCTTATTATTTGCCTTGTGTATCCTTAAAGGAGAATTAAAAGAAAGAATATAGCTAAAGGAAAACATGATGCACCTGTAGATGCTCAACACATGGTAAATATAGAAAATAAGAATATTTAACATAATGTATCATTGGCCCAAACAAGAACTTTGTGTCTGGAAAGCTGTTCTCCATTTGCATGTCTTAGGCAGAAGGCCAGGACAGTAGGTGTCCTTTCTGGATCAACCCTCTTAGCCTAATGTCTACCGGAGGCATTGGCAGATGGGACATGAAAACAACAACAGTATGCCTAGAGGAGAGAATGAAGCCAAATGTTACATTGGATTGGGAATGTCCAGATGAACTAGAAAACTCAGTATAAGCATTCACCATTGAGAAATCCTGCCTCCTCCACCTGCTATTGTTACTTGATAAAATATTTGAGCTGCTGAGTCCTAGTCGTTGCCTTTCTTAGCTCTATAATGAGGGTATCCCATGGTCAGCACCTCAAAGGAAGAGATCGTTAGGGGAGCAAAACTTTATGGAGTAGCAACATTTCCTTCCTGGGTACTGGGCTTGAGTCTGGGCATCAGGCATGGTTAAGGTATGCTTCTGCACTTGAGGACTTCAAAGTCAAGAAGATACTGACCCATGAGTAGTCAAAAGACCATATATAGTATCCTGCAGTCTATCCTCAGAGTAGAGGGATCACCTGCCCCTTATGAAGTGGCACGAGAAACCAAGTGCAGCTGATGGAGGAGGGAACTTCTGAACTGACTCTTGGGATAAATGGGTTATGGTTCATCAAGTTTTGGATGGGTTTTAAGGTATGATGAGTTGTTTTTGACTTTTGCATGTTTGATTTTAGTTGTTCCTTGCTTACTCTCTGCACTTGTTGGAGGGTGGATTGTAGAGGCCATAATAATAAGATTTAGGGGAGAAGGATAAAGCTCCAGGATGCTAAAGACAGCTCTAATCTTCTGGCCACACCTTTTTGTGCTATTGCAGTTCTCTGTGCATAAATACAAACTGAAGTGGAAGAATTTCCCACCTCTAGTCAAGGTAGAAGTGCTTATATTCCCGATAGCCTCTCTCTCTCTCTCTCTCTCTCTCTCTCTCTCTCTCTCTCTCTCTCTCTCTCTCTCTCTCTCTCGTGTTCAGTGGGCATACCAAGAGGTCCACTTTTCTGATGGGTGCTGATTCTGGTGTCCTTGCTAGTGAGCTTGATTATTAGATTTTATGTGTGTCTAAAGCCTCAGGCTCCCAAAAGTACAGGCCAGAGATGCAGAAGCCAATCAGTCTGAGTCAGATGCTAGTGCTCCAGTAGCCAGATGCTGAAAGTCAGATGTTGAAAGCCAGATGACTCCAAGCAGGGCAGAGCTACATGTGTTGCCTCAGTTTTGGGGAACTTAGGCCTCCCAGGAATGTTATCTTTGCTTTTTGGCTTTCTCCCTATAATTGAGCTAGAAGGAAGTTTTGATTTATTCCTCAAACTGTAGTAAATCACTCCTCTCACCACCTTGTCTCTCTTGTGTTTGCCATGAATGGAATCTAACCATTAAGAGCTATGATATGTCTACCTCCTTATCTACATGGATTTTTTCCCTTTCTGGAAACAGTCAGTGTTGAATTAGACTTGAATGACTAATTTTGAAATAAAGAAGTACTTGAAAATAGGCCAGGAGCACACATCAGTAGCCACAACGTCCTTAGCTTGAATGGTTGAAGAATTCTGCATCACAACTAATGCTGCTTTGTGGCTCCTGTTCTGAAAGTCAAGGGTGATGACAGGGGCCATGAGTTTCTAGTGCTTTTCATGCCTATCTCAGAAAGCAAGCAAAATGGCCACTAGGGAGAATTAAGATAATTGTGTGCTGAGTGTTTATTTCCTTGGAAATATGTTGATTTGCAGTGTTGATTGATTAAGGCTTTATTTTTTTTTTTCCCGTTTTTGGTACCTTCTCTCTGGGTTTTTAGTTGCTCCTTTTCTTTTCTTTTCCTTTTTTTTCACACGAAAGACATCATGGGTAAGAAGAAGAGATTTTATTTTGAAGAACAATGATCACATTAACAAGGTGACAGCAGATAAGCTAAAAGTCACTCCATTTTCTGCCTGGGAAAAATGTTCTTTGCTGCCAAATTGCCTTCTGCCACTCTTTGTCTATTCTGCTTTTATAGGAGGGTGGCAGGCCCAGCTGCTGATGGACTCAGAAGAAATATCTGGTAGATAAGGTACAGCCTTGATTCATATACAAGAGGAAGTGTTTGAATTCAATAATAAAAAATAAGACAATAACAACAAAACCCCACTGACTTCCTTTTCTATTGTACAACATTCTCGTGGCTGCAGCGCTCTTTAGGGCAATGATATTTGCCCTTGGTCCAACATATAAAGCAAAAAGTAGCTATAAAATTTGAAACTTGGTGAGGGACAAAGTATCTAATTCATTGTAATTTAATAGATGTCTAAGCCTAAATAATGTTCTCTGGGTACAGAATTTTCCCAACATCTTACCCAGTATTGCAGGTAAAGCTGAAGAACCCAACTCATCCAAAACTGTATGAAGAAATAGTAGGACCAAACTGGTATGTAACATCAGGAATATCTACTTCTAAAAACGAAGTAGACAAAAATCAATGTCTATATTTCAAATCAATTGGGGAAAGAAAAATGTCAATATAGAATAGAGGAGGTAAAAAGAAAAAGAAACTTCCAGAAGGATGTGAGATTTTAACTAGTATATATTAGTAGGACTTTGTAGGCAGGAAAGATCATCCACTATTATTACCCCTAGGCTTTGCTTTCTTCCAATTTTTTTTTTTTACAGAGTTGTGAACATAGAGTGAAGTAATGAAAATAAAACATATAGCACAGTGCTGGAACATGATAAAGATTGAGTGAATGGTCATGGTTGGGATGGTTGGCTTTTGTAAAACGGGGAGGTGCTGTTAGAAGCATAAGAACAAAGCCTTCAGGGTCCTTCATGGAGAAATGGTGTTATCATTATGGGTAATTAAAGCTTTATTTTCCTCTGATTTCCTTGCCTCTAATATTATCCTATTCTTTTCTGAGGCTCTTTCTCATGTTTTACATCTTGGCACACTTTGGTTATTATCAGCATACCTCTGGCAAAATGAAAGCAGACCTAACCACATATCAGACGATTTTTTTTTAAAATTCACTCTATTTCTCAATGCAACATCTCATATACTGGCTTGCAATGTCACTTGTGGATGGGTATGGGATTAAGGTGCAGCTATGAAGCCAATAACATAACGTGTGCTATCATTTCTCCCAGGTTTTTCTTTTCACAATTTATTTCAGCAATTTAAAACCACATTCACTCCAGTTATTAGTTTCTTTTAATCTGTGTATCCTCTAATGATTTGATTTAAGTCACAAAGGAGAAGTGTTTTGGGGAAGAAACAATGAAACTTTTTGTTTGTCTGTGTGTTTGTCTGCTAAGGTGGGAGGCTGGGCACCAGCTAGGGTCATCTGGGAAGAAGGAATCTTAATTGAAAAAATGCTTCTTCCATAGGGTTGGCCTATAGGCAGACCTGTAGGGCATTTTAAAAATTAAAGACTGATATGGAAGCACTCAAGTCACTATGGCTGGGACCACCCCTGGGCTGATGATGGTCCTGGGTGCTACTCTAAGAAAGCAGTCAGCAGCACCGCTTCATGGCCTCTGTGTCAGTTCTTGCCTCCAGATTCATGCTTTGAGTCCCTGCCCTGACTTCCCTGGATACAAACTGTAAAATAAAATAAGCTCTCTCCTCCCCAAGTTGCTTTTATCATAGTGATCGAAACCCTAGTTAAAATAGAGGCTAAGGTTCCTTTCATTTTGTTTTGCAACAGAAGTGATTAGGCACTGTGGCCCAGAGTTGTTCAACGATGTTAGGGGCTGAACTTTTGGGGGATCCAATGGTTGGGAAAAAACTAGGACATTAGTATTAAAAGTCATTTAGTGACCATTTACTATGTACTCAGCAGGATTACTCTAATTGCCACCTTAGGTGATCTTCATCACAGCCCTCTAATGCAGGTGCAATTACTATTGTTGTTCCATAGGTCAGAAAAGGAAGTTCAGAGTGTTTACATAACTCACTCAAGAATATGGTTAAGATGTTGCAGAGCCAGAATGTAGAACCACCCCCCCAAAACTTTGCTTTTCACATACTGCCAAGTAGAGATCTGAAAATAACAGCCCCAAACTAAATGTGGGGGCAGTGGCACATAAGTGAAAATACTCAATACAATTAAGAGTTCAGAGATGTGCTGTGGTCTATACTATGTAATATCCATGAAGAGCATCTCAAGTAGAAAAACCTTAGACTCATTTGTAAGAATTACAAACTGGGCAGGAGAGATGGCCTCTACTCAATGTCAGACTGTGCGCTAAAAAGGGGATCTCTTGGATAAAGACAGAACCAATGTGGCGTAGTGTCCCTGTGTATTGGAAAAAGCAAAGAGGCTAGGTAAGGCCCGTTACATTCTTCAATTTCTTTAACAACTCCAGAACTTTTTGCTAATAAACTTGACTAAATGCAACTGATATATTTGTGACTCAGCATTGTTTATCAATGACATATTGTTCAAATATTCATTTCCTAGGAGAAGGTTGTAAATGTCTTGCAGAATCATAAAAGGTGATAGATTAACAAGCACTGGAGGTTGTGGCAGGTCAAGAAGTTACAATGCAGGGTTTCCCACACAGTTCCTTGGACAGGCTGGCAGGTTAGCATAAAGAAATGGTGTTTTCAGTGATAAGAAGGAAGACAGCTTGTTCTCTCATATTTTAACTTCAGCACTCTGGGGAAGATGCTGGGAGGGACTATAATGTCTCTGAGCAAAAGGGAAAAAAAAGTAGATGGCATGATTGCAGCTATTCTCGCAGTTCTTACAACTACAAAAAATTGTATCTCCTTTCTGCAATCAGTCCTCTTTATACCACCACCTGCCTCCTAAAATTAAACAGGAGCCTTCTGTGTCTGGGTAGCCGTGAAGCTGTCCTGAACTAACAGCACCCGTTGTTGCTGGCTGGAAGAAATCTTGGACTCAATATTTTTCCCCTTAACATCTCTTTCTCTCTCTCTTTCTTTCTTTTTTCTTTTTTTCTTTTTTCTTTCTTCTTCTTTTTTTTTGCATTGCAGAATGTTAATGCATGCACCATGGAAGCTCTATGCATCCTCTATATTTTTCAGCCAGGTAACTTTGCTTGCATTTCCCAAACATGTCATGCCCTCTTCAACACCTTTCTATCCACGACTCTGTTTCCACTCCAGAATATTTTAAGACACAATCCATCTAGCTAGCTCCTTGACAGTCAGGGAGCAAGCTTAGGGCTCGAACTAAGAAAGGCTGCAAATGCTGCTGGAGTCAGGCTTTTGAAAATTCAGGAAGTCTCTTGGTAAAATGCCTTCTTTTGGGGGAAACAGAATACTCATTTAGTTGCAGATGCAGAAAAACTGTTTGTGGGGGTACAACTCAAAAGCCTTTTCTCTGATTTTCTTTTTTGCACTCCTTATAAAACTATGCCAGAGCTAACTGAGACTCTCCCTTTTCATTTTTTTACCCTTTCCCCAAGAAGAAAAATGAACTAAATTAATTAATTCCTGCAGTATTGTAAATGCCAAATGAAAACCGCCTTCGATGTACAGATGAAAATACCGCCTGAATAATTATTTGTGTGTTTGTTTAACTAGAGGGCACTTAGATAGAGACAAATGAAATCATTCAAAGTTCAAAGGCTCCCATATTTGGTAAAAAAAAAAAAAAAAGAAGCCCAACCACCCACATGTTGAGATAATCGAGTAGTGAACTAATACATTACCTACTAGCATTTTCTTCAGAAGAAATAGCTTTTCCTGAAACTGATGGGAGCTTCAAATGCTGAACATTTTTCCTCTTAAATAAAGTTGGTAATTAACATCATGATTAAGAGTTTAGACTTGGGAGTTGCTTTCACTATGTTGAAATTCTAGCATGCGACTAAGGCTGAGGATCGCGGCTTGAGGGACTTAGTTGTAGCCATTATTTCTCCCTTTCTGAGATAATTCAATTTGGCCCTAATTTAGTTTGTAATTATTCTTTTCTTCCTTTCAAGCATCTCCATCTGTAAGTTTCCAAAGTGTGTGTGAAAGGGGAGGGTGGACATCTCTTTCCCTCTCTCTCACCTGTGTTTCTGGGTACCTTATCTCTTTAAAAAGACAGCTGGGGCTATGGTTGCTGAATACAAAGCTGACATCAAGTTCTTTTTTTATTGGTTATTTAATTTATTTACATTTCAAATGTTATCCTCCTTCCCAGATTCCCCTCTATAACCCCCACCCCCTCCCCCTTTCCCCCAGCTTCTATGAGGGTGCTCCTTCACCTACTCAAGGGACTCCTGCCTCAGCGCCCTAGCATTCCCCTACACTGGGACATCTAGCCTTCACAGAACCAAGGCCCTTCCCACCCCCAATAATTCCAGATAAAACAATCTTCCACTATATATACAGCTGGAGCCATGGACTTCCCCCCTTGTGTACTCTTTGGTTGGTGGTTTAATCCCTGGGAACTCTGGAGGGTCTGCCTAGATAATATTGTTGCTCTTCCTATGGGGTTGCAAACCCCTTTAGCTCCTTCAAATTGTTGAAAAAAAATCATAGTTTTTCTTGTAGTTCTCTGGGTTATGCTTCGATATTTGTGTCCTTTAAACATATCATCTCTTCCCCCTCCTACCATTCCCCAATTATTTCTTGAGAATGGTTCTGGACCCTCATCTTGCTGATTCTTTACCTCAAACTACGTAATTCCACATCATGCTGACAAGCCCAGAATCAGAGGAGGGAGGTCAACTTCTAGAACCGTGTCTGAACTCACACGTTACTGTGTCACTTGGAGGTGTGGTGAAGGTTTTGAGCTATGACTAGTCTATGTTCTAGTCTTCAGAGAGATTTGCTTTTTGCTTTAAAAGGTATTTCTTTATCATTGTCATATTCAAACCAATAATTTCAACATTAGTGTCTGTTTAAACATATGACCAGAAATTTATTTTTGAAAAATTGTACCAGTTAGCTTTTTTTTTCTACATAGCTTTATCACCCCAATACTTACTAGGTAGTAAAGGACAATAGGTAGTAAAGGACATGACTGCTTCAGGGTATGGGTGAGAAGAATGTTTTTGTTGTGGCTATAAAGGGAAAGTGCAGCCAGAGGCATCTGGAAGGGGCCAGAGCAGAGAGAGAAAGTAGTGGACTGTACATAGCCAGTAGACTTGAACCAGGACATGAGAGGAGAGAGAGGTGGGGAGAGTGGGAAAGGAAGAGAAGAGACAGGAGAGAAGACCAAGAGAGAACCAAGGAAACCAAGATAGGAGCCAAGAGAAGAGAAGAACCAAGGGAGTGCATGGCCTTTTTGGTTGGGTTATACCAAAAAGAGAAACTGGGGGAAGAGAAGGAAGCCCCAGGGCCAGAGAGATTTAGGGTAGGGGTTTGAGAAGGGTGAGAAGTGCTCAGAGGGGTTTCAGGTAATGAGTGAGCCTAGAGATCAAGCAAACACTTTGGTGTGTTAATAGGCACCACAGTTAGCCATTTGTCTTGAGTTTCTTTGGGACTTGTCAGGTAGGTTTTCCCTTTAGGGATGACTTGGCTCAATTTAAGGTCTATAATACAAGCCTATGCAACTGGAGTTGGTCAGTTAAGGTTTGGAACATAGGATCGACTCCTGCATATGCCTGGTGGCTAGCAGGCTGTGAGCCAAGACAAATGGGTGGGGAGGTGCTGGGCTCTAAGTGTCTCATCATCCAGCAGACTTGTCCTGACTCCTCTTTGTAGAGATGCAGCAATCATGGTTAGCAACTATAGTTCGCAGAAATTCTAAGATGTGTGTGATCTAGGCTCAGAATGTGTGCAGCATCATCTCTACTGTACTCTACTGGTGAAATGAAGCCAGAAGCTTCATTTACTCAGAAATAGACCCCACATATTGATGGGAAGAGCTAAAAAAGAACTGTGACTGTTTCTGAAATCTACCGTAAGAACCAAGTAATTTGTCTGCATGTTTTTATACATGTACATCAAAATGACTTCCAATAATAACATCCCCTGCTTGCATTCAAATGGGGGAAGAAAGATGTAGAAATTTCTCATGGCCATGACAATGGACTACTGCCAATGAAATTTCCACGAGTCATAGCAGAATGGACAGCAATCCAAAAACTTGGAGTAAAGAGGAAAGAATATGAACTGAGGAATCAAATAGAACTGAATTCAGATGCTACATTGCCACCTTTTCTGGATGCCTTTGGGAGAAATTACTTAATATCTTTGAGCATCAGTAGCCAAAACCATAAAACAAGAATGATAATTCTTAAGGCATAGGGCTGCTGGGAGGGCTAACTGAGATGCTGGTGTACTCCTGTCCAGAACCTAATAAAAGTCATCTCACAGTAGCCATGCCATTTCATGCTGGTTTCTTTCCTTGTCTCCTTAGATTTGTGAATCCAAGTGCAGTGGGCATGGTGACGATCCTTTGCTTAGAATCAAAGCAGCTTGGCCAGATACCAGCCTGTCCTTTTACCCATGTATTATGTATCTTTGAGAGGTGACTTTGATAAAATATTTTTAACCTGGAATCTTGGCAGTGTTTGCAAATATAAGTAACAGTTAGCAATTACCAAAAAAAAAAAAACCCTTAGATTTTGTGCTATAAATTATATTATATTTTTGAGTTGTGCATAGCTTTTTTTTTCTACATGCTCTGAATGGATATACTGTGGAATATTTGGGGAACCCACTGTCATTATAAAAAAAAACCTTTGAAATAATAGTATTTGGAGGAAAGCCTCTGGAAGTCATGTTCTTTCAGAAAGGGTGTATTGCATTTGAGCTGGAGAAAGTTTTTGAAAATAACCAGGAGTTCCAAGTAGCAAGCAAGTTTAAGTCTTTTGGGGCTAGAGGAAGCCAGGTCAGACAAAACCTCTATTTTATACTTCTGCTCTGATGCAGTCTATAGGGCTCCATTTTGGCTAAATCATCATAATTCCCACCAAAACAGCACAGAATGATAATGGTTTTATTTATTATTTTATATGCATTGCCAGTATATGCAAACTTTTATAGCTTGCTATAAATCCAAAGGGATTATCACAGCTGTTACTTATTTTAACAGGTCACAGTACAGTAGTTTATGCCAGATGGTTTGGAGAATTTGGAGAGAAAAAATTTATTCAGGCAGCCATATAGATATTAACTTAGGTATTCATGCTCTGAAATTAGTTTGCATTTGTTGTGATAAGAGCTGAGGAGAGAGATCAGTGGTAGAGCACTTGACTAGCATGTGTACAGCCTGAGGTTCAATCCCCAGCTCTGCAAAACAAAACAAAACATTTGTTGTTGTATAAACCATGTATGAATAAACAATTCTTCATGAATGAGTGATCTGTTTTTCTATTTTGGTGATCTCTCATGTGCAGAGGTAGGGTTGCAGTCATTTTAATGGCTGCTACTAGAAGAGATGAGAAGTAAAGTGTAGCCACATTGACATCTATCCATGGTGGAGACATCCAGTAGCTTCAGGAAAGTGAGCCTTGGAGGCAAAACTGAGTAGCCATCATTGGGTCTTAGTACATTTTAGACAAAGAGAATAAGGCTAGGAAATAGCTCGAGGCAAACACAAAGAGTGGGTGGATATGGTGGGAAAGGAGCAGAGCTGGAATTGGGATCCCCATGGTCACCAACAAGATCAGCTTGGGATAAAATGTTTACCTAGATCTGACCATATTTCTGCCCTTAGAGATATTGATGTTTATGGCTATATAGTTGTCAGTTATAAACACACACAAGACATGGGGAGAAGTAAATATTGGCAAGTGGAAATTCCTTTGGAAGGTCCTTTGGGTTCCAGGTATCATAGAATAATAAACTAAATGAAAGACCTTCCTAGAGAAAATCTTGTAGATACTTGCTTATCCCCACCCCCTCTTTAGGGGAAAAAGCAGAGGATGGCTAAGTTGACTCATATTTTGTCTTTTAACAACAACCTTACCCTGAACATTAGACTACCCAGGTACTTAGACTTCCTTGTAGACCCCCTCTACTTTCCCTCTCTTTGGTCTGGCCTCACCGGTTTCTCTTTAGCTATCCATTACATGCAGGGAGAAGACCATATTCTTGACATTTAGTATAATTCAGACTCCAGGTCTAACACATGGCTGAGTTTTCTTGGTAAATTCTCTGTCAATACAAGGATAAAATACCACCTCTGAAAGGAGATGAAATTATGTAGCATTTTACAATCCATTTTCCCAGTTCCTACAAAATAGGTGCCAAATAAGGTCTGTTGGCAGCAATGAAATATTCAATTAAGCAGAAAAGGTAGATTTTTAAAAGATTGATATTTCAGCATGTAGGGAAAGGCAGTTATTTTAGAAATCAAAGAGTCCATGAATGTCAAGGAATAGAAGGAGAACCTGCACTATGCAATCCCCCAGCATGGCTGGTAGAAGAAATAAAGCTTTGAAAATGCATAGGTTAGACAATACAATTGCCTGTTCTCCTCTGAGCTTCCAATGACTCTAGCTTTCTGGAACACAGCCCTAAGCCTGGAAATAAGTGAACACTTACTTGCAAGGATGTTTTTTCAAGGCTGTAAATAGTTGTCAGCGAGCCCATGCATTTCATCCTGAAGGCTCTTGCTCAGATGATTAGTTTTTTAGTGGACAGATGTCATCCAGCTATGGGTATGTTTTGGAGCCAAAGAGATTGAAGCCAGAAAGTAGCTCCAGGTAAATATAAGGAGGGAGTATGTTTGATGGTAAGAGACATGAACTGGGCCCAACTATGGATTCCAACTATAGGGAAAGAGCTAGAAGGAGGCTGAGAGGAGCGACAGCTGAGAACTAAATATCAAAGAATGAGCTCAGAAATCCAAAAAGTGTCTTAGAAGTGTGTTACCATAGAGACCAATAATAAGCCTTCTTAATAAAGACCCTAAGTAATCAGGAAAGCATTAAATTGTGTTTTCTATCGCCTGATTAAAGAGATAGGAAAATGAATTACTCAAGGTAGGCAAATTCTGCAATGAAATCTCTAACATTTTAGTGGCTTATTTCTTACTTAGCTAAGTCTAATGCAGGTCATTGTATAGCCATTTGTGTATCCATCTTGGGGCTCCATTGACCCTCTCCCTGCAGCCTCTATTCAGCCGTCAGAGAAGAATATAGTTGGGAATGGGTAGGAGTTTTATGCTGGAAAAAGAATTATAACCTCACCTGGGATTAGCAGTATCAGACTAGTGAAAAGGAAGAATTGTGTTTGAGCCACTGTGTTCGTCAGAGATTTGCACACTAGGGCCCATGGCTAAAGTCCCACCTACTCCCTTGTTTTTGTGAATAGCACAAACATCTATTGGACACATATGCATTTTATGGCTGCCTTTGAGCTACCATGGCAGAAAAGAGTGGTTTTAGCATAGACCACATGACTTGCAATGCAATTGTGGGTCCTTGCTGTAGATCTTCATTGGCCTAAGAGAAGAAACATTTACAGTTCTTACTTCTGAGACCTAGTGTCCTTGGCTTCCAATAAAAATAAGTGTGGTACCCACATGGACTTGTATATAAACTAAGTTCTTAGAATGTTAGCTCCAAAGGGGATCAGTCTATGTTCTGTGTCTACTAGCAATACTTAGTAAATGCTTCTATTTGAACCTTTGTAGGATTGGAAACTTCAGGTATCCTAGCTGTAGGACATGGTAGAGAAGCCCCAGGGAAAACTATACAGTATGAACTCTGTGTGATGACCTGAAACAGGTAGGAAGGACCCACCTCAACTGAGCTTTTATCATGTCAGGCACCAATATCATATTTTGTTATGGTTGTATTATTTAATCTCTTAGCATCTCTCAATTATTCTTACATTCACTTCACAAGTAAATAAGCCAAGTGTTGAAAAAGTCAAAGAATGTTCCCAAAGTCACACTTGCTAATAGATATAGAAGCTAGGATTCAGGCACAGGTCTTTCTGAGTTCAAAGCTCATATTTGATTTCTTTACTCTGTAGGACTTGCTAAAACCCTGTTCAAATTTAAATAATCTACTCATATTGATTCCACTACCACTATTAAGAAACCACCCAAGTATTGGACATTTCAATATGAAGGAACAACGAATTGGCTGTTTTCATCACCAGTTGCAGTTCTGCTCTCTTCATTGTCAAGATTCTTCCAAAAACCTAGAGCAATTAGTTCATCTGCTTGCACGGTGTGATAAGTGACTTTGGGCTATCAGCTACCTGCAGTCTTGCCCAGGATTGCTATGGAAGGCAGCCATTTTGTTCACCCTCATATAAATTTTCATCTCAACACCCAGGAAGTTGGAACTCACACATGATAGAGCCTCCCTGCCATTGAAGGTCTGAGAGCTAGCTACCATTAAGACAAATGGCCACTGAACCTAGCCCTCAGTGTGATGCAGCAAGTTTGGATGGGGGCTTTTATATATGATGCCCTCCTCATTGATTCTGCTAATGTTGAAAGTCCTTCAAGTAGAAGGTTGGTTAGCACCAACCAATGAAAATAATTATCCTCACCTTTCTTCTAGCCATCGTAACCCTCCCATGAGTGGCTAATCCCCCAGACTTTCCCAAAGCTTCCCAGATCCAGGTCTACCCAGACAAACACTAATACCTCTGTGGCATGTGCCATTGGCATTTTTCACCACACTGTGATCCTGCAATTCTGTCATTCCCTAGCTTCTGATGTGGGACCCATCCCCATCCTGACCTGCTTCTATGACTCATCTATCTCTTCCTCTCTAACCGCCTCTCCCTTTGCCTACTTATTTAAAATTTGGGGTTCCTGGCTCACTGGGAAAACAGCTACACATTTTCTCTGCCCATCTTTCTGGGCCTGGACACACTGTCTCCCGTGGGAACTCCAGCCAGATCCCCTGTCCTTGCTGGCTGCTGGAGGCCCTCCAAGTCGGTTGGCATGAACAGGAGGAATGCTGCCAGTGCAGACTAACTTAGGTTCAATATGATTCTTCATGTGACCACAATCATTAATTCATAGTAATGCCAATTAGGAAATATTTTTTAACTCAGTGCTCCTGCATACCCCGTGATTTCTTGTGACCTTGCCTCACCACAACTGTGATTTATGCAGGAGTTAAAGGTCTCATGGACAGAAGCTTGCTCTTATATGCAAATCTGCCCAGGGCACCAAGTTCCCCATTTACAGATAGATGCCCAGTCAGAAAATAGCCAAGTTTCCCCTAAATGAGTTTCAAAAGCCTCAAGACAAATGAGCAAAACTGGGGATTCCACAAGGCATCTTTGGATAATTTCATTCACTGGTTTCCTCCTTGCTATATATTAGATTGCATCTCATAAGCGTTGTTTTAAGTGGCCCTAAATGACTCTGCCTTCTGCACTGGCTTGTTATATATAGAACCTGCCTGCCTAAGGCATAGGCACACAGTGTCATGGTTTTTAATCCTGATTCAACCTCGGAGCTGGTCTAGTAAGTCATCCTTCCCTGGAGATTAATACACGGCTGCAAAAGCATTGTCCTTGCAGTGTGTTTAAGCCAGAGAAGAGTGACTTATGTCTAAATGTGAGGCTTCAGAGTTCAGAGATGAATGGGGGGAGGGGATGCAATGTCACATTTTTTTTTCTGCCCCTCTACCCCTATTACATGCCAGCATGTGCCATAGCTTATCTCAGTCCTTTTGCGCCAGAAGGAAGGCTTGCCATGGTTGGCTTCTCCAATTCTTCTGCTATGTCCAGAGGCTGGGGAATGGAATGTGAGAGGGGAGCCACGGGGGTGCGGTGCTGAGCAGCCGCGATGGGTCCAGCCTGTTGGTGATGTGCAGAGTCTGCCACCACTCTGGGTATGGGTATCGCGCAGACCCAGCGGTCGCGCTATCGCACAGGTACAAGAAATCCGGATCCGGGATCCTCCGCAACCCCCAGCTCGTGGAAGCGCACAGGCCGGCTCCCGCGCGCCGCCGAGTTTCGGGCTGGGGGCTGAGACCTGCAGATCACTGCGGCTGGCAGCAGGGGACAGATTCTTTCTATCCTGGTTCTCTCTACCCCAGCGGAAACCGGAGATGTTCGCGGAGCCAGGCGGCTGTCTGCGGAGCGTTGGTGCAGCCTTGCCTGCTGCCCGGGAGGTTTGGCTGCCGCAGTCTGTCCCATTCACTGGGCTGTAAATCGAAGCTGTCTACGCGGGCCAGGCACTCGATCCCAGCGTGGCCCCGGGGCTACGTCCCGCCCAGGTCTCCGGGCACCTGATTTCCCAGTGGTCAATTAGGTGGCTCAGCCTGCAGCATTGAAGCAGTGGAGGGGCCAATGCCCCTGCTTTGATGGAGCGCGCCGTGCGCAGAGACCTCCCCAGTCGACTTCCTCATCAGAAGGCAGCATCCATTCATAATTCTCTCTCTGCCTGTGGACGGAGTTAGACTGGAGTCGGGCATGGATTCCTGTGATCTCCCTTCTTGCATCTGAAGGAGAAACTAAGATAAAAGAAAAAGGGAAGGGGGAATGCGGTCATAACGCACCGAGGCTCTGGAAAGCCCCCTCCCTACCCGAGAGGCCTCTCCTTTGCGGGGAGAGAAGAGGCAGATCCCCAGCCCAGCGCCCCAGCCAGCTGCTGCGGAGCCGGCACGCATGCCTACCTCACCTGACGGCCGCATTCCCGGGGAGCCGGTACGGGGCCCGGCGGCGCGCCCAGGGCGCACGGGCGGTAGGATTTCTGCACCTGGCGAAAGAAGCACGGGCTGCTTGCCCAGGGCCGAGCCTGAACCCGAACGGACACCCGGGGAGGCTAGCCTCGGCGCTGCACCCCACCGCAACCCCACGGGATGCTCCACGACTCGCAGTCCAGGCCACGCGGGTGTGTGTGAGAGGGGACCAGCTTGGGGGGGAAGGGGTATGGGCAATTGACATAATTTTAAACTAATTTTTCCGCACCTCTGGGTTGTGGGTGAACTTGGGGGTGGAGGAAGCATGGACCGCAGCCCAGCCGTGCGCTAGCGGAGAGGAAATCCCCGTGGCTGAGGTCTGAGAGAGCCTGATCCCCTTGGCAAAGCTGAGTGAGGGTGAGCAGGCGGTCAAGGTGGACCGCGCATAGCTTGGAGGGACAAATGGAACAGTGTTGGTGTTCAGGGACATTTATTATTATTATTATTATTATTTAAAAAGCATATTGCAGCTGCAGCTTTGAAGTTTGCCGCCTCCTCCCCACCCCCTACCCCCTTCTCAGGTTTTGGGGCGGGGCGCCACTTTTCCAAGCTGCTGTCCAGACCCTTAGCAGCTGGGTGGAGGGGTCTGCAAAGGCTGCCTTGTTTGGTGTTGGGCTGCCTGAAACGGACATGGGGACTTGAGGGCTCTGTGAGCGGAAGAGTGCCCCGAGGTCTGGCCTTGGGTGAGGGTGCTCTAACCGTTGTGAGAAGTCGGGGATCCCGCTTGGGGTTCACTCCTGTTTTCCTGCCTTGCTACTTAATATTGGGTGACATTTTGCCTGTGCAGGGGTTTCACTGTCATGGAGCTGTGACGCTGGGAGGCAGAGGAACTGTTAGGATGGGCTGGAGAACAGAATTGAGGGAGCTAGAGCTTTTCAGTTTGTGGCAGTGTTAACCCCATCGATTCTGTTCCCTTGGCATACCTGTTCCAGGAGGTCACCATCCGTGACCATACATATATGGCTGCCTGGCTGATTAGCTTTGCTGACTGGTGAGCCAAAGCTGGACCAAGACAGGAATGTGTTTGCAGTAAAAGAGCAAAGCCCTACTGGCTTCCCTCAGGGGAAGGCTGGGCAGACCTGGCCATTGTGAAATAGTGTTCTGTCATAGCATGGTATGCTCTTGAGTTTGGAAGCTCTTGTTTTATGGGTTTTTTGTTTTGCAGTTGTGTGCCCCTCGGTCACCAGTTTGTTTTTCACAGCTGCATGTGAGCAAGGCAAAGATAACAGCATCTAAAAATAGCCCTGCGGCTGGAGATGCAGGCTTGCTTTGACCCCACCATTTCAGGGCTGGGGTCTCCCTTCCTAGTTACCTGGTGGGAGCCAAACTTGAACTGCCAGATAACCTGAGAGTGGAGCCACGCAGGCTCCAGGCTGAGGTCAAGGCTGGGTGACTGGAGTGCTGGTCTGTGTGAAAAGGCAGGATATCTGCCGAGCCTCATCTCTTCCCGTGGGAGACCCAGAGCAACTTGGCTGCAGGATTGGAGGATGGGAACCTGGAAAGGGATCCCTTCCCTGCCCCCATCGTGGACATTTGGGCTTTAGATTCCCTCTGAGTAACACCCAGAACTATACATGGGGCTTCCTACTCTGTGTTTCAGGAGCCAGCAGGCCACTCCCCCCACCTTAAAGGAGTTGGGCTTTGAATGCAGGGGGACCAACGGGTACAGGCAACACTTAAATCTTGCCAGCTTCTTAGTGTAGCCAGGGTACCACTCCTTTCTTTTCTGGTGTTCCAGAGGTAGTTGGCCTTTCTGAGGGTGGCTGCCTTTAGCTAATAGGGCAGGGGCCACATGGAATGGATTCAGGAAAGGGCTGAAGAATTTTCAGTAATGGCAGCAGATAATAGGAAGTCCAGCCCCTCTTCTAGGATTCCTAGATCTTGTGACCCTGCTGGGCCTCTCCCATTATTTATTTTCAAAGGCTCCATTTCTCCCATTTTCAATTATCTTTGGTGCAAGGATGACAGATTCTAGCTTTAAATAAAATGGACTCTGTATTCCCAGTTTGGTTGAATAATGGGGATTATTTTGCAAGAATTTGCTGGTGGTTGCTGAAAATTTTTTTAAATATCAGTTTATGTACAGCAAAAGAAACAAATGAAAGAGCAAAGGTGTGAATTCCCAGCACTGTCTCTGGCTTGGAGGCTGAACCCCTCCGGGTGATTTCTCTCTTTTCTTTTAAAGTGAATGTTGATTTTGAAACTTTACCTTTATTTTCTGTAGGTCATACCTGTAATCCTTGGGAAATATTAAGATATCAATCTTGATCTAGAGAATGAGACCAGACAACAGAACACCCAAGAAATGCATCCTTCTGGTCTCCTGGTAGAGCCTTGCAAATAACCACTGGTACTTCTTAAACACTACTCTCATGTTTTCAAGTCTCTGAAGGAACACATAGGATGGATGAATGATTAAATGCAGCCCAGTGGCTCAGAGGATGGGCAGCCTTCTTTGGCCAGCTTAGAAAAGTAAAGGTTTACATGTAGAAGCTCAGAAGACCAAGAGTTGGAATTCAGATTTCCCAAGTCCATCCCATTGGATTGGCTCAACCTGTAACAAATAAGATGTCAATGATCTCTTGGTCTTAGGTTGAAGGTCAGTTTCCTCTTGAAATCAAGACCTGAATTAGCAATTAACTAGGAGCCTATAAAGAGCATCTCATTCAAGGAACGCAACATACAAACCCCAAATCTCAGACAGATAACCCAGCATCCTTGTGTAAATAAAGTCTAATCAGCTGTTGGTTTCGCTGTGATAAGCAGCCTGATCTCATCCATTCTTGTGGCTTTCCCTTTCTTTGGAGACTTGGACACCCTGCTTGGTCCTCTGCCCAAGGGGGCAACAGAAGAAATTGAGATTGTAGAAGATTGCCCTTGAATGAGCACTCCTTATCCACATCCGTGGCTAGAACTCAATCACATGGCCACATCTAACTGCCAAGGGCCTCTAGTCTGGGTGCAGTCTGTGTATGACTAATGTATTCTCTTGCTTTAAGGAACCCCCTCACCCCCTCTACCTCTCCTTTGGAGTGTTGAGTTTGACCAAATTCAATGCAGATCTCCATCTTAAAATTGATGGCAATTCCATTCTCCCCTCCCCACCTCAAAGAGATTTGGAAAGGTGCAGAAGCATAAGGCTCTCAGAAGGATGATCTGGTTCAGCCTCTCTAGGCAAAGTCCGTATCATTAGTCCCATCTTCTAGATAACTTTTCCTGCACTGCACAGCTGATTTAAAACAGGGCTGGAGTATGAATCTAGATCCACATTTCTTGGCTCACATTCCTTCCACCATGCCATACTGACCCTGCCCTCTTAAGAGAGCAATTATATAGGATATAGTCTCTGAAAGCTGGCATCCTTTCCTAGTGTGTAGTCACTAAAAGAGCTATTTATATGATTTAAAATCCATGTACAATTCTTCCCAGTTCCTACAGTATAATCATTTACAGTCAGGCAAAGAATAACCAGGCATTAATATATGCTCTACACATATATTAGTTCATTCAATCCTCACAATAATCTTAGAATCAGGAAATGTTATCACTCCCATTTACAGGTGAGGAAATGGAGGCATTAAAGAGCGACTTGCCAGAGGTTTCCTGGTTAATAAGTGACAGACTGGAAGCTTGATTCTGAGCAGGACAGCTCTGGCTTATTTTACTGTGTCTTCTCTAATCTGTTGGATTTGTTGTCCACTCCATTCTGGGGGTATATAATTGTCACAGACCATGATACTCAAGATTTAACATTCCTTGTCTCATCTTTTAGTTGACAGACATTGAACGTGGGTGGCAGGGAGTCATTTGTAAACTTGCTGAACCGGGGCTTCGGGCTCCAAGCCTATGAAATTAATACTAAGTATTGAGCTACTGAGCTATGGAAGAAGCACAACCCCATGAGGCCTTCCTCCCTCCCTCCCTCCCTCCCTCCCTCCCTCCCTCCCTTCCTTGGTCCCTATCTCCCTCCTTTCCTTTTCACCCGTTTTCGTCATTATTGTGTAGGATGTAACTTGTGAAAGAACTCAAAGTTTGTTTATATGTGAGAAGGGCTATTGGATGAGAAAGACTGCTGTGAGGTTGGAAGGTAATGAGTGGACGTGGTGGGGTGAGCACTTGATCTTGAGACTGCTACTATTTGGGATTCTTCTTTCCACCATTGCGTGAGAAACCACCCCAAGCTTTACTGGTTTAAGCGCTAGTTGTTCATTTTTTGTTGAATTCTGTAGTCTGGGATAAACTTAGCTAGCTGTTCTGGCTAGACTTTCTTATGGTAGGTCAGCTATCATGTCACCTGAGGACTAGATTCACATGAGATTTGCCCAGTTGACTGTGCTTCTGTCCCTTTTTCTATACATTTTTAGGGATTTTTTTTCCTCTCCTTCAGGGTAGTTGGATGACTTCCTTGGCAGCTCAGGGTCCCTGAGAACATAGTAGTAGAAGCTGCCAGGCCATCTGATTAAGCCCAAGCTTAGTTTTGCCATCAGAAAGAAGCAAGTCCCAGATCTAGGAGAAGAAATTAACTGAGATCATAAATACCAGGAACATGGAAACAGATTGCCACAGGGGTGAAACTTGAATTTACAAATGCAAGGCTTCCCAAAGGTCTCAGGAAGAGTTTACTCTATATTGCAAAATATGTAAAATAAAATCCATCCCTTCTACTCAATGAAGCAAGACTATTATACATGCTTGGTTCTTTCTCCAGTCCCAAACTAATGAACCATTTATACCCTAAAGGAACACAGAAGCCTGAAGTAAGGAACTGGTGTGTGACTTCTGCTCTCTTGCCTCCTCTCTTATAGTGTCTCAAAGGTATCTATCTTAAAAGACACAGCAGGAGCCTAGAGAGGTGGCTTGGAGATTAAGAGCACTTGCTGATCTTGTAGAGGACCTAGGTTCAGTTCCCAGCACTCATATATAGAAAGACTCATAGCCAACAGTACCTTCAGCTCCAGAGGGCCCAATGCCCTCCTCTGGCTTTTCAGGCACCTGCACAAACAGAGTGCACACATATACACTCAGAAATTTTTATTCCTTTTTTTCAGTGTATTTTGATCATATTCTTTTCCCTTCTCCCATCTCTTCCCAGATCTTCCACACCTCTCTACACACCCAATTTCATTTTTGTTAATTTTCTTTCAAAAGCAAGAAACAAAAACAAAAATAAATGAAATTAAAACAAGCAAAAAAAACAGTAAGACAAAACAAAAAGTGCACACAAAAATAAATAAATAAATAAATAAATAAATAAATAAATAAATAAATAAATAAATTTAAAAAACCAAACCAAAAAACTAAAAGCATGGAGTCAATTTTGTGTTGAACAACTACTCCTAGGCATGGGCCCTGCCCTAGACTGTGGTTGATATATGTGGTGACACTCTATTGAAGAAAACTGATTTTCCTTTTCCTGAAAGGTACTGATTGCAAGTAATTTCTTGGTTTGGGATGGGATTTTTCTATACACTTCACCTTCTTCATGCTGGGATTTTTGTCTGTTTTGAACTTGTACAGGTTATTTGCATGCTGTTACAGTTTCTGTGAGCTCATATGTGTATCAGTCCTATTGTGTCTGGGAAACACCGTTGGCTCTCAGTTTTCCTACCTCCTCTTCTTCATACATCCCTGAGCCTCTATGGGAGAGGTTTGATGCTAATTCCCACATACAGCAAGAAGAAGCATCTCTGATGAGGGTTGAATGATGCTCTAAACTGTGGGCATAGCAATATGTCATTAGGAGTCATTTTATTGCTACGTTACTTTACAAAATAGTAGTTGTAGGTGTTCTCCTAGACCCATCACCTATCTTGTCTCAGGTTATCAGCCACTTTTGTAGTGAAAGAGATAACAGTACCCACTTTCCAGTAAATTACAGTTTTTGAAAGTTGAGAGTACACCAGTTGAGTGAGAAGGTAGGACTATTTTTGATCTTTTAGAGCAAATCACATATTGTGTGAGGGAACTTAGAATGCATGTTCGAAGTCCCTGCTACCTCAGGGCATAGAGCTGCTTTTGTGGTTTAATTCATGTGATCCAATTCAGATTATTTTCCCCAGAATCCAGAGTTAGTACAGTCAGTGGAGGTGCAAGGCCTACCATCCAGTTACCCTCTCTTCACTAAGACTCAAGCACCTACACCCCGGTCACTCATTCACCATGTGTGGATCCACGTAGCTGATGGGTCACAGTTGAGTCCTTTTCTAAGAATTTTCCTGTGCTGAAGAAAGTCACCTCAGTCAGGATCATGCCCTTTCCCCGATGATGACTTCTCAGTACAAATCTATAGAGGCCTGGTCACTTTGTCTCAGTTCAGGTCAACTCTGCAGAGCTGTCTCACTTCCATGCTTCCTGGAACACTGACTGGTCCAAGATTTTATTATGGCTATATCACAACCCAATTTCTTTTTGTGTCCAATCCTGTCAAGTGTCTTTACAGGTGTTGACCCAGAGAGCATTTCCTAGCAAATTTCCCTCATACTAATGTCTACATCAGGGAACTTGACTTATTATAATGTGTAAGCTAAAACCATTGCCTGATCAAGATTGGGTCACTGTGGTCATGTATAGAAGGAAAGCATGTGGCTTGGCACTTCACCAAATGCCTCCATGTAGGGACAGATGACTGGCACTTGGGTGACAACATGAGAAGATGAGCGAAGGTTAAGTTTGGTGCCTCAAGGGTTTTCTTCCTAATTACCCTGTGCCTCACAACTTCTCCCAAAGTTGTGTTCTTGTTGTTGGTAGTGGTGGTGGTGGTGGTGATGATGATGATGGTGGCGGTGGTGTGTAAGGAATGGATGATTCATGACATCCATTGCATGGTTAACAATTGTGCCTAAGCACTTCCACCTGATTATTTCTTCCTTTGGGCATGGCACTGGCAATCGAAATTTATCTTTCAAATTAAGGCCATAATTATATTTTGATAAAGATCTATCAATTCAATGAGAATGAAATTTTGAGGGTTGCCAGGATACAGATGACTCTGGGTTATAGAGAGGGGTTTGCATGCAGAATATTAATCGGTGGTTTGGCACTCTTATCTAGACCTTTCCAATAGCATCTGATAATGCAGGCCCATCAAGTACTATTTCTTTTCTATTATTCTAGGATGGTAAAAGTGATGAAAAGATATGAGCAGAGTTTTATGAATGAAAAGATGATTCATCAAATGTCTCTTGGTCTGCCTCACCGGAGTTAAGAAATACAGTAATAATTATGTGACATTACTTTAAAATCTAGGAGGGAAAGCTTATTCTTATTTTCTTGACTCTTTCTTTATTGTAAATAAAACAGATGGCTTCGATTTTCATTGGGAATAGGGATCCATATTTGTAATGGGATTGACTCCCAGAAAACTAGAAACCGTGGACATTTTCTGATGTTATATGATAATTTTCTTTTCCATTTTATTGTCTGAGTATTACTGAACAAGTAATACTCTGATAATCAATCAACAAATATTAGGGTCCTCAATTTGCACTTGAGGTGCCCGAGAAAGTTTAAAATGGATGACAGTTTATGAAAATAATAAATGAAAATACAGTATTGTAGTTCTCAGTATAACATTTATTAAAGGAAAAGATGATAATATGATTTGAGTCATAAACAAGTTTTATATGCTGCATGAAATTTGATGTACACATTTCTATTACTCTGAAATCTCAGTACTCCTTTTCAGTCAGTCTCTCACTGCCTTTGCCAACCCATTATTGAGACTTTTGTCATGTAGATTAGATTTTCCTCTTCAAAGTTTTCTAAGTTGAATCACTAGAATGATTTTTAAGGAAAGATCTGGCATCTTTGATTCATGATAGTATTTTAAAAATTAACCCACATTACAGAATATAGCAGTAATTTGGTTTTCCATTGCAAAGCAATAATTCACTGTAAGCTGATAACACCATTCTGCCAGGTGTAGTGGTCCAATCTTACAATCCCAGCACTTGAGAAGCTGAAGCAAAATGTCAAAGAGTTTGAGGTCAGTCTTGACTATGTAGAAAGTACCAGACCAGCCTAGGCAACAGGTAAAACCTGTCTCCCTGTCTTCCCCCATCCACTGACTGCAACAAAAATACGAATATCCCACTTTATTTTTTCTTTTCATTTGTGGTGTTTCAAATGTGAGACTATTCATAAAATTCATAAGAATAGTCTTGCATACATCTATTTTATTGATTTCTAATTTTTCTTGTGTCAATACCTATGAGTGAAATTGCTTAGTACCTGTAAGGTTAAAAAAAAAAAAGAGGCAGGATTGGCACATTTTCAACTGCTTTGCTACATCCCGAACCCTAATCATCTCTTGATGAACAGAAAATTGTAATCTGACAGAGTCCAGTTCACCAGTATTTTATTTTTATGGCTAGATCCTACTAACCCCCATCAGAAAAATATGCTTCTTTTACGTTCACACAGGCTTTCTCAGGCATTTTTTTCTAGAGATTTTGTGGTTCTAGCTTTTATACTTTGGTCTATTGCCCTCTAATTCTTATATATGAAGTGAGTGGGGGAAGGGGCATGAAATTTTTTTCCTTACATCTCTGTGTATTTGTTCCAAAAGTTTTTCCCTCTGTTAAATTGACTTACTGCCTTTTCCCCAAATTCACCTATGTATGGCTCTGCACCTGGACTCTCAATTGAGCTATATGTCTGTCCTTCACCAGAACCAAATTCTCTTAACTTGTGAAGATTCATAATAGGTCTTGAAATCAAATAGTATAGATCCATCAATTTAGTTTTCTTGCAAAATTATTCTAGTTGTTCTATAACCTATGCATTTCCATAAGCTGTTTAGAGTCAGCTTGTCAACTTCTTTAAAAATAAATAACTAAAAGCATGCTGGCACAAGACCTGCATAAACTCAAGCTAGACAAAATTCTGGCTCAGGAGGAGAGGCAGTCAAGAAAGTTCCACTGCCAGCTAAGGAGCTACTAGCAATTAATAGCTGTTTGGAGAGGGAGCTTCAATTTTCTTTAAGGGTATGGTCCCTGGTAGGTCAACTATGCTCCAGGGTAGACTTCACACTAAAAAGTATTTACATAGTGCAAATTGGACTTGAATTTTTAAGAGTACACAAAGTTGGGTGATTAGGTAGATGTGGGGACCTGGGAGCAGTTAGGGAATGGTGATTATGAAATTCTCAAAAAATTAATAAAAATATATCTTAAAAAACCATGATGGAATTTTTGACTGGCACTGTCCTGAGTAACTCAAATGCATTGAGTTGGGATAGATGAATATCTTTAACAATGTTATCCTTTCAATACTTAAAAAGGGTATAGTCTTTATTATATTAGTTCTTTAGTTTCTCTTATCAATGATGGTAGTTTTTAGTTTAGAAAACTCATACACATTTTTAACCTTTATCTCTATAAATTTGATTATTCTGTTATTATAAATTATATTCTCCTTCATGTCATTTTCTAATTTTTAATTATGCATGCGTACAGACACACACACACAGACACACACAGACACACATTCTTTTAGCTGGGAAACCAGGTCTAGAACTTGCAATGTAGAACATATTGGCCTTGAATTTGCAGTGATTTCCCTGCTTTTACTTTCAAATGCTATTTTAGGTATGCATCACCTCTACATCTATCTATTTAATTCTTATATTATTGATCTTATGCCTCATACAAGGAGATACATTTCTGAATTCATTATTTAATTGTATCAATATTCTGTAGATTTTATGGGGATTTTTACTTGTAGTGTCTAAATAATAATGCCTTTCTTTTCTGTTTTTGTTTCATGTTTTCTTACACTGGTGAGAGTAGATGTTTTGAATTCTTCTTCAGCTTAGAGAAAAAACACTCAGTGTTTTGCCATCAAGTATAATATATTAACTGCAGTAATTTTGGAGATGACCTTCATTGGGTTTTGATATTAGAGTTATAGAGCTTTTGTTTATTTTGTTGGGAAACATTTGTTCTTCTTCTAGTCACCAAAAGAGTTACTATGAGTTGATATTATTGCTTCCTTAAATATTTGGATACTGTTTCCTGTGTCCTGCCATCTGGACTTTGAAATTTCTTTATAGAAGGACTTTTGATCAATAATCCAATCTCTTTATAAAATATAGGACTATTTATATTTTCTATTTCTCCTGTGTCCTTGCTCAGTTCTGACAGGATTCTCATAAAAGTTATTGAATGCATTAATGCTATAGATCAGTGTATACACAGACCAAAGTTATCACTTGAAGAGGAGCAGTGCTGAGAGGAGACTTGGGTAAATAAGGAAGGGAGTCCTGGTTGGCGGGGCGTGGGGGATGGGGGGATGCACAGATTAAGAAAAGGCTTGCAAGTGGTTTCTCCTGCACAACTGGTTGTGATGGAAATGATTTAGAGTGATGGGCTGATTGAAGGGAGAGAGTAAAACTAATACTTTTTTCAGCCATGGTGAAGTATAATAATGGTAAACACTACCTGAAAGAAGTCTGAAAAAGACTGGCACTAAAACAGAACAGAACTTCAAGTTTTCTAAGGAGAAAGGCCTCTGAGCATTTGATTATCTGTAGACCACATGGTCTTATGTACCTAGTATGTACTTCTGACACATACTTATTATTTTCTCTGTTTTATATCCATCACTTGACCTAGATTTCAAGTTATTTCAGGGGAAGATCGCAACATTCATTCATACTGAAGTTCAGTGCTAAGCATGTGCTAGACAGGGCATGAATGAAAGACAGCTAAAAATTTTATTAAGCAAATACATGAATGAATGAATGAATGAATGAATGAGCAGGCAGAATGAAAAATGGCATGGATTAAACTAGGCAACACTAGAGTTGATAACATATATATAAATAAGAACGTTTTAATACAATAAAAATTCTGTTTCTTCTTTGGTGTAAGCCTGAAATGCTCAGCCTCTAAGCATAGTAGAAAAGAGGACCAACGCTCCTGGGAGGTTTTGAATGGTGAAGCCCAGAAGTGGTGTACATCTCTGATGTTCAAACCATAATCTAGAACACAGTTCTGGTCCAGCTGAAGTCACAAAACCAATCAACCCATGGGCATCTAGTAAGAACTATGGACAATTAGAAAGGGGTAAATGGAGCCCCCCAAACTGTTACTGGGAGAAACAAACCTTAGCCTTGAAGACCTTAGAGGTGTCACAGATGACGCTGTCCCACTCCTATTCCTACTACTGATCTCTTTGCCACTAGAGCTTGATCTCTTTGGCTTGCCTTTCAGACCTTGCTATCTATCCCTCTGAGGTTCACTTCTTGCTAATGAACTCTTAGAAGCCATCTTCTCCAGAAGAAACTGAGAGCATAACAGAGCACTAATAGACTCTGCCAGCAGTTCCCTGCTAGCTCCAGCCAGAAGCACAAATGAAGAGAGGCACAATGTGGGTCAGGGCAGGAAGTTTTGATGATGAACCTCCCAGGAGTCAGCAAAGCAGCCCTGCTCTGGGAGGCATCTGCACTAAGCTCCTGCCAGCTGCTGAAAGACAGCTCCACAGTCTCTGTGATCTGGAGTCTCCTGTTCAGGATCAAAGTGGCTGCCTCTGCAGGGCCCACAACTGCACAGTGAGAGCTCAGTGGCCTCAGAAAATGCTGCTGGGCATCTCATGTATATCCCAGGGTGTCAAAGCAAGCAAAGCAGCCAGGCTATAGGTACATTCTGGATTTTAGAGCAGGGTAAGGATTAAAGATAATGAAGGCCAAGCTTGTGGGATGAAGCTGGAAACACAGTGAGTTCTCAGAGGTGTTAGATGTAATGACCATGGAACTGGACAAAATGGTACTTCTAATCATTTTTAAGTTTGGGGAGACAATAGAGAAAGCCTACTTTTTTCCCTTGGAGGCTACCTCCCCCAGCAAGGAGTTGGCTAGTCTAGTCTTCTAGCTCCTTAGCATCAATCAGTGGTTAGGTTTGAGATTTCTCCCATTTTTTAATCTTTAAATGCACCCTTAAAGCCAGGTGTAGTGGCACACACTCATAATTTCAGCACTTGTGAGAGGAAGGCAAGAGGAGAGTTCTGTATCATCCCAGACCATAAAACAAGTTTAAGGCTAGCATGGAAAACTTAGTAAGAATATTTGCCAACCCTTCCTCCTCCTCTTCCTCCTCCTCCTCCTCCTCCTCCTCCTCCTCCTCCTCCTCCTCCTCCTCCTCCAAACAAACAAAGCCCCTGCATCCTAAAGGTACAGTTAGAGTAAAATCAAGAATAGAAATAAAGTGGCCAAATTTTCAGAAAATTTGCTGTGGAGGAAATGAAAATTGAATGGGCTAGAGGAAGCAGTGAGAAGAAAAATAAAGGGAGAGAGTAGCACTCTGAAGTGAGAGGGGAACCCTTCCTAATGCCTCTTCTAACCCTGTTCCTGAAGTAGGGTTTTGCTGCTCTTCAAAGCTTGATCCTACTTAGAGGCTATGGCCTGTCAGGTCTCTTAGATTATAATTTTCTTATATCTAATTCTCCCCAGCTCAGCCCTTCTCTAGGTCAGAAACCTGCTCAAGTGTCACCTTATCATACATCTACCTAGATTGGGTTCTTTAGATGTAGTCTTCCAAGACAATTCCTCAAAATCCAGTAGTTCCTTTGCAAGGTATACCTGGGGAGCAAAGTAAGGGGCAGGAGGAGTAAGGCTGAGGGAAAAGGAATCTGATAGGGAGGCATGCTCTCCAGCAATCACCACGTAGGCAACTGGTGTTCAGGCATACCAAAGATCTTAGGAGACAGTGTAGCACATGCTTCAGAGTTAGTTGTAACTTCTGAGGACATTGCTATCTGCTGGAAGAATTCTTCCTGGGGCAGTAGATGTATCTGGTTTACTCTGCTTAGAGGCCAAGCATTCTTCCATTGTCACAGCAGGGATAAAATTACTTTCAGGTAGAATGTTTCACAAAGTTACAGAAGGCTTTGGAATATTGAAGTGAATGTGGAGGGGTTGTCAGCAAGATGCTGAACATCTGCTATGCCACCCTCTCCAAAATAGCAGCCCTGTCACCCTTGCTCCTCTCTTCCCACTCTCCGCTCACTCAACAGAACTTTTGCCATGGACAACATCTGTATGTTTGTCACCATCTGTCTCTTGTGCTCTACGGAAAGCTCCAGGGAGAGAGAATCTCATATACCCTTCAGCGCCTCAGACAGTGTGGTCAATGTTCAGGAAGGATTACATCTACAAATTAATATTCAGAGAAAGATGGGGATGTGTTACCATCACTTTTATCCTAAGCATGTGTAGCAGTAGGAGATGAGGACATAAATAAGTTGCAGGGACAAAGATAAGTGTGGCACAATGAGAGGGCATGGCTGCCGCTTGAACGTGAGTAGATAAAGAGAATAGCAGGTCACTGCAGTTTCTTGCTCTAATTTTTCTGGGGACTCAGGGATTTTGTTTTTTGCTGTGGACATAATAGCTATTACTTTTGCTCCATCTACCAAATGGAAACAGCAACAACACAGCAGGAGTGTCTTCACAGATTGGGAAATGTGATAGCAAAGCCAAAGACTGGAAGGCAAGAAATGTGCAAAGGACAGAGAAAGGAAGGGGAGACAGCATGCAGGTCGAGGAGGCAAGATGCCAAGGGAAGGCCTCACGGACTCAAAGAATTGAATATGCCATTGAAGTGTTAATTTTTTTTTTTGAGATGAGCTTTTGGAGATTGAGCAACTAAATGTATCTGACTTAGAGCTTTACTTGTAAATCATAAGGCTCTGCTGATTCAGGCCTTGAGATGTGTGCTCCAGGCCACTGGTTTGAAATTAAACCAAGAGGAAGGAAGTTCTGAAGTTCAGGAAGTCCCTAAACAGGCAAACTTCCTTAGACCACCTCAGTGGTGCCTACTTTCTACAAACAGTGGTTCTCAACCTGTGGGTCACCACCTCCACGGGGTCACATATCAGATATCATTGCTTATCAGCTATTTACATCACAATTCCTAACTAGTAGAGCTACAGCTATGAAGTAGCAACAAAAAATAACTATGGTTAGGGCTCTCCACAAAATGAGGAACTATATTATAGGGTCACAGCATTCGGAAGGTTGAGAATCACTGGTGTGTAGGCTTTCAAAAAAAAATCTCACCTCATCAAGACTTGAGAGGATATTATGGTAAGGTGACACAATAGTGAGGGATTGGGAACCTGGACACATCTGTGTGCCACTTGTTGCGGGTGACTTTTGTTCTAAAAAGCACAGACCTTCCTCTGAATGAACAAAAGGAAAGTTCTACTCACCAAATCTACTGGCTTAACAGTCTTGAAAAGAAAGCTTAAAAATCCAGAAATATAGTCAAAATTCATTCTTAAGTAAATAAAATTTCCAAGTTATATTAGGTCCCAGATGTCATCTTGCCAATATCCTTATCTCTCCGTGTAAACATTCTTGAGCTGATACTTAATTCCCTGAAGAATTAACAGAAGTCTCCCTAACAGTCTGTCTCATGTCTATACAAGATTCAATTGTTGTCTTAAATGTAATTCACTGGTAACAATCCGAAACGGACAGTTAGAGTGGTGTTGTATAGTTTGTGTGAATGTTGAAATAATGGTTCTCAATTTTAACTGGACTTACTATATTACATAGCTGTTTTTCAACACGAAAAATTGAAATTCTATCAAAAATGCTTATTGCTTAGGTTGATCTGTTGTTAGAACAAGTAATATGACCCTACAGGTGTCTTGGACCATTGTATGATCTTAAAACTGAGTTTCGAGTTCATATTCCTGACTCATTTGATTTGGTTTTCAGATTGGCATATGTATCTATCTTGACTTGTTTGTTTGATTGTTTATCTATTTATTTAACATGTGTGTGAACATGCCACTATATACATGTGTAGGTCAGAGAGGACCTTCTGGCTATCGATTCTTTATTTACTTTCTTCATTTGGGTCCTGAGGACTGACATCAGGAAATCTATCTTGGTGGCAAGCATTTTTGCTTGTTGGGCCACTTTGCCTTTATTTCTAATCTTTATTACTAATGATACATGGGCCAGAGACTACAAAAACAAATAAGCAAAAGAGTACTATCTTCTTCACCAGGGCTAACTGTAATCCATTCCTTTTCTAATTCTGGTATTTTCCCACATTGGCCTGGCTTTGATGTCTCTGAGTTGGAGAAGCTCTGCAGAGAAAGTCAGTATCCAGAGCTAGAAGGTATTGAGGTGGCATTAGTGGATAAGGTTTGGGCAATTTGCTCTGAGAATTCTGGGCAAGTTGTTCAACATGACCACATACACTCCCATGTTCCCATGTAGGTCCTCTTTAGTGGCCCATAAGACAACTTTGAACATCTAATCTTCCTGCCTCACAAGTTCTGATTTATGCCATACTGGAGATTGAACCTAGGACTTTACTATATGCTAAGAGAGCACTCTATCAACTGAGCTACATTAGTCAGTTCATGCTATTACTTCTCAGCTTACTAGAATCCTGTTCAGAAAAATCATTGCTTATGTCTATATGTTGAAAATGTCCCCCTGTGGTAGTTTCCAAACTTAAGGTTTTACATTAATGTCTTTTGCACATTTTATGTTGATTTGGTGTAAGGTGAGAGATGCAAATCTAGTTTCAGTCTTCTATTTATTGAGATCCAGTTTCCCTAGAATCACCTTGTTAAAAAAAGGTTGTCTTCTCTCAAATGGATGTTTTTGACACCTTTGTCAAGAGTCAGATAGTTAGAGGTGCACAGGTTTGTTTCTTATTACTGTATTCTAGTCTACTGGTGTATGTTTCTGGTTTTGTGCAAATATGTTTCTGTTTGTTATGTACAAATATCTGAAACTGTAGTGTAGCTAGAAATCAGGGATTTTTATCCATCTAGTATTGTTCTTTTTGTTCAGGATTTCTTTGGTTACTCAGGGTCTTCTTTGCTTTCATGGGGACTTTAAAGTTCCTTTCTAGTTCTATGTAAGATGTCATTTTGATAAAGACTGCTCAATCTGTCAATTATTTTTGTACTACTGCTAGTTTAACAATATTAACATTGTGATTCATGAAAACAGGAAATCTCTTCATCTTCTGATGTCTTTGGTTTCTTTCTTTAGTGTTTTACAGATTTCACTGCAGAGATGTTTTACCTGCTTGGGTAGGGAGTATTTTCAGGTGTTTTACTATTTTGAAACTATTGTGAATGGGACTATTTCCTGATTTCTTTTTTAGTGGGTTCACTATTAGCATATTAAAATGCTGGGGGTTTGTTTGTTTTGTTTTATTCCTGTTGCATTACTGAATTTGTTTATTGTATATCAAAGTCTGGCAGAAGGATAACTGACAGTGAGAGCCTAACACAATGTGGGGTTTATTCATTTATTTACCAAGTGGTATTTATCTCTCTTCTAAGCAGAATTGTAATCATCCTCTCTGTGCTTCGTATGACTACTGGGCTATTTACAGTGGAATGGCCCCAGTACTCTTACCAACAGATTCTCCTTACATTTCATATTAATTCAGCTCAAGAAACTGTCCATATTTAAATACTTCTTTTTACCTGAAAATAGAAATTTCATGTAGTTTAACTTAATGCCTTAGCATATTCTGCTCTCTCTCAGCATTTGTTCTCAACTCTGCTGATCCTATCTCTCCACCATCCTCTCCCCAAGCCACAATGGTACTTCCTCCCTGTACTCCTGGAATCAGAAAGCATTTATCTTGAACCAGTGTGGAACTCAGTGTCTCTACAATGTGAACACTTGATCCTACCTTGGATAATCATCTAATTTGTCTAATCTGACTACCAGGCTATGAACTCCTCAAGAGCACTGCTGGTGTCCTTTTCCTTTCAAAGCACTTCTGTAGTCCTTTGAATGTTATAATGGGTAAAGTGTTTTCTTTCCTAGATCCGAGTATGGTAGATGCTTCAGTCAGTTTTCAACTCTAATTTATTTCTCTCCTTCCTTCATCTTGACCCATCTCCATTGCAAATTATCCGATAAAAGAAACACAATTGAAATATCTTGAACCTGAGAAGGAAATATAGGGTATCATTTATTTATTTTGAAAGATTGCTGAAGTTTGGAGTCTTCATTTGCTTACTCAAGAGCAATAAAGTTGAAACATGAATTTGCCAATATCTATCTCTTTTGACCTATAGAAGGGGCAATTTCACATCATTCAAACGAGACTCTTACTATTTTGATTCATGCACAGTTACAAGTTGTCTGATCCCTGTGTGTGATCCACTCACTGAGTCCATGGTCATGCAGTTCCCATGGATGCTCCTTGTAGCTTCTGATGAGCCTGTGGCCTTTGGTAGATTCTGCAATAGTTTGTGGAGTTTTCATCAGAAGCTCTGGATTCAAAGAAGGCTGGTTCATTTCCCCTTTCCCTACAGGTGCCAACATATGTGTTTGATCTCTGGGATAAATGCCAAGACATCCAGGCTTGAGTTTTCAAATTTCTGGAGATCAAAAGCTCTCCTCACCACCACAGAGGTTTCTCTGTACTGTTTCTCAACAAAGCCTGCCCAGCTCCTTTGAGGGCCAGTATTCAGAGTTCACAGGAGATGAGAACGGAGACACAGGAGCTCTCCTAAATTGCCAACGTGTAGAGGAGATGAGTATGAAGGGGAAAGCCTGGTAGGTTTCCCTCAAGTGAATTGTGAATTAAAAATGCAGGAACTTTCAATGTATTTTTAGTTATTTATGAACCAGATACACCTGAATGGGTAGCTGGGAGTCTCTCAGAATTTTCCCATTTATGACCCAAAGAAATACAGAAGACCTTAGTGTTATTGTACTGAGCACCTTCAGCCATTTCCTGTGTCTTTCAAATAGAGTGTCTTTTACTCGGTAATCCTAGTAGAAAACATCCCAAAGACAAACCGTGGAGGAAGAAATGTAAAACCTAATTCAGTTCTCTTACTGCAGTCATTTTGTAGCCTTTGAAGTAAGTAATTATGGCATTGTCATTAGGAATCAAGATTTTCAGCATAAGAGAAAAAGAGATCAATTATAAAAATCAAGGAAGTTAAATTAAAACCTATAATCTTACATTTCAATTGGAAGTGGCAGTTTAAATTTGACTTACTTTCACCTTCTGAAAATGTGTGTTTTCCAATTCTGCTTTACTAAAGAGGCCTGGAATTTGAAATACCACAAAAGACAATACCTGTGGAGTGCATCTCAGAGGAGCCAGGTCTAAGTGCAGGTCTGGGGCAACAAATGTGTAAGATGAATTGAGGACTCCTCTCTTGCTATCTCTGCAGATTTAGCAAGACACAAACCAATTCACAAAAGAACCCATCTTCTCTGACACTGGGTTGAACATGGATTCAGTAATTCCCATTCATCAGGCCATGACCGAACTATTACAAACATCTAAGCTCCTCTGAAAATCTATCATTTGGCCTGCACACTCATGTAGTCATAGTTTCTTTGTTGCCCCAACAAAAAGCGCTAATTCTTTTCTATCTATAAAGATACCACTTAGTAAGTAATAATTCTAATTAAGTATAGTGAATGTGGCATATGAGGCCTTTTGTATTTAAATTTTTCTACCATCAATGATGATCTCTAAATTTTAATAAACTAACCTATATATAGTAAAAGAGATTTATTAGAATATATAAATGAGACTCAATTGTGTCCCAACTACCTTACTGCTTCACAGCCTAGCTAAACTGTCCAAAAGGACTGTCTATGTACCATATTGGAAAACAGGGGCCTTTTCATGTATACAGTACTTTCTAAATAGGAAGATGATTTTCATAATTTCCCCCATTTCAGCCTATCTTATTCCATTACTCTGACATTTTCAGCTCCTTAAAAGTATGGCTTACATCCAAATGGCCTCTCTTACAGTGATGGTGCCTTGTGAAAAACAAATTATTTCCACTAGTATTGTTGAGCCCCAAATGGTACATGTTGACAAGAACAAATAAGAATCCTCACCTATTGTATACAGTCTGTGTGTATGATAGTTTAAACTGTTTTCTGTTTCTGATGTTTAAAAAAGGATACAGCTTTATTCTATCTATCTATCTATCTATCTATCTATCTATCTATCTATCTATCTATCTATCTATCTATCCATCCATCTTCTCTTTAATATGCAATTCTAAGGTTCCTGTCTTCTCTCTACCCCATGATTAGGGAGTTGAACCCTAGAGTAAACTATACTTTGACAGCCTCCATTGCAGTCTGTGTGGTTAAAGGAGAACATTGTTCATACTAAAGACAATAAGATGTCCAGTCCAGTGCAAGGCACATTCAACAATCAATGGAGAATAGGGTCCAGATAAAACTTTTTAAGAAGTGTTCATTGAAATATGTTTTATGTATTGGAACTAATCTCGTGTTCAGTGCTGAGAACACAAACTATGGTATATTCATACGGCAGAACACAATGTAGCTGTTGACAAATATTGGTTTGGGGTATATATATATATATATATGTATATATATATATATGTAAAGACTTACATATTACAAGGGAAATTTCTTACAAGAAGTATTGGAGGAAGCATATATGTTATTTTTCAATTATTAAAAGCACGCATAAAACTACTTTGAAACATACTTGTGAGATAACAGTGGCCTTGGGTGATACGATTTTGAGTGGATTTTTTGCCTCATAGTCTGTTAATATTTTGAACTTCCCATAAAGTATATATTTTAGTTACTGTGTTATTGTGAAGAGAAACCATGACTAAGGCAATTCTTAAAGACAAACAGTTTCAGAAGGCTAGTTCATTATCATCACAGCAGGGAACATGGCAGCAAGCATGGCATTGGAGCAATAGCTGAGAGTTACATCTGATTCATAGGGAGAGATAGATAGATAGAGAGAGAGAGAGAGAGAGAGAGAGAGAGTCAGACAGACAGACAGACAGACAGACAGACAGACAGACTAGGCCAAGCATGGGCTTTTGAAAACTCAAAGCTTACCTATAGTGACACACTTCCTCCAACAAGGCCACACCTACTCAAACAATATACCACGTCCCAATCTTTCTAATCCTTTGAAACAGTGCCACTTCCTGATGACTAAGCATTCAAGTCTATGAGCCTATAGGGGCTGTAGTCATTCAAACCACCACAGTATGTGTTATCTTTTCTAGTGGGATGAGGTAGGGGGTGTTTTAAAATTTCATTTCATTGAGTGATTTTGTAAGAGAAACATATAACTTTAGCTATTTCCTTACTTTATAATAGCTAAATAATAAATCCTTGAAGCAAGGGAATGCAGATTGAGAGAATGAATATAAGACCACAAGGTATCAGAGTAATTGTGGCTTCATAGAATGAGTTGGGTAGAGTACCTTCTGCTTCTATTTTGTGGAATAGTTTGTGAAGAACTGGGATTAGATCTTCTTTGAAGGTCTGATAGAACTCTGCACTAAACCCATCTGGTCCTGGGCTTTTTTTGGTTGGGAGACTATTAATGACTGCTTCTATTTCTTTAGGGGATATCGGACTGTTTAGATCATTAACCTGATCCTGATTTAACTTTAGCACCTGGTATCTGTCTAGAAATTTGTCCATTTCATCCAGGTTTTCCAGTTTTGTTGAGTATAGCCTTTTGTAGAAGGATTGACCCTATAGGTGGAACAACAATATGAACTAACCAGTACCCCCCGGAGCTTGTGTCTCTAGCTGCATATGTATCAGAAGATGGCCTAGTCGGCCATCATTGGGAAGAGAGGCCCATTGGTCTTGCAAACTTTATAAGCCCCAGTACAGGGGAATGCCAGGGTCAAGAAGTGGGAGTGGGTGGGTAGGGGAGGATATGGGGGACTTTTGGGATAGAATTGGAAATGTAAATGAAGAAAATACCTAATAAAAAATCTTAAAAAAAAAAGACCACAAGGACCCTATGTTGAACATCTGAAATGTCCCCCACAGGCTCCTGCTTTGAATGCTTGTTCCCCAGTAGATTTTGGAAGGCTATGGAGCCTTTAGGAGGTAGTGTGTGTCTAGAGGAAGCAGGGCATTAGGGGCGTCTCCTCCAAGGTTATAGTTCTAGCGATGCTCTGCTTCCTAGCCTAGGATAATGTGAGCAGCTTGCATCATCACATGCTCCTGCTGTTGGACCTTCTATGTCATGTCAGACTTGAATCTCTGGAAATCTGGGCTAAAATAAATCTTTCCTCCATAAAATCACTGCTGTCAGGTAGTTGGGGCACAGGGGCAAAGCAGTAACCAAAGCACCATCTCTGTGTTCCCTGGTTCTTGACCCAGAAATGTGCAAAATAGTTGCTAGATATAAACATGTGGGTATGCATAAATGGTTAGACTCCTCAGGTTACTAGATATGTCAATTTTGTATGGCAAATTTTCCTCTTTGAAATCCTAGTTATACTACTACATCTGAGCTAGTTCTATCTATAGAGTCTAAAACACATTTAGGTCAATTTACCCCATCTCTTCATTTTCTTTCTTTCCTTCTGGGAAACTCCCCCTCTACCCATTTTATCAAACCTCTTATTGTCATGTAGCCTGTCCCTTCTCTAGAATCCCACGGATGTGAATTCCTCTTTTGTATCTATCTAAATTTCTTCCACTGTAGTTTTGTAGATGAATAAAACCCATAGCTGGTACAAAACACCATTTGAGCTTTTTGTGTCTGTTTCATTTCACTGCCAAACTCCTCAGGGAGTCATTAACAAGCAACAACAACAATCACACATATTTCCACTAAACATTTGCTTGGGATAACATGTGACATTGCCAGCGATATTGAGAGGTGTTGTTTAAGGTATGTGAACGTGGCTAGGTGGCTAAGGAAGTCTGTGAGGAATATGGAAGGGAGGGAGACAATAATGAATGGCTAGAAGCAAAGCAGCCTGGGGTGAGGGGGTTATTTTTGGTGATGAGCCTTATAGGATGGCTAGAGTCTATGTGAGAAAAGCATTGTACCTCCACAAACAAAGCAGAGTAACCAAACTAAGTCCATCTGCTACCCTGGATAATCCTCTTCTGGGTTGTTTGATATGAAAGCAGAATGCAGAAAGAGCACAAAACAAGAAATAAAAAGTGTTCAGATAGTTCACACCCTGAGCACTTGCATGGAATCCAGATTTGTACCTTCCAGAGGAGTTTGTATTTTTCTGTTGCTGTTCCAATGTTTATCACTAATATCACCACTCTATTGTTGCATGTACACTCTAAGCTTCAACATAGCTCTTATTTCTGGTAAGGTCACGGGGCTATCTCTGGTACCCTGGGTATCCTTCTAGAGTTCTTGGCATGGGTACCCTTGAGGTTACCCTAGGATCTATAAGGCAACAGGGTAGAAGTTTGGTTTCTGGGCCTGTTTATCTCAGGGAATGCAGCCTAGGTTGAAATGCTTCTGGAACCCTAAAATAAAAAGAGCCAATTTCATAGACAAGCGAGGCAATAGAGCATTTTTCTCTATGAGACAAAGAAAAGTGACAGCTTGCAAATAATGACTAAAAGTAGTGGACATAGAAGTTGGCTAGGAAAGTCCATGAGTCCAAGATCAGGAGATTTGTACTTTAGTATCATCATCATTATTATTATTTTGCCTCTGCCCCAACTCAGGTCTATGAATTTGAGTAATATATTTGGCCTTTGGTTTCCTTATCAACATTTGAAAGGAGTGACCTAAAGCATGGTTTTTATAGTGTATTGACTGCTGCTCAGGCTAAGATGTGTTTTTAGATCACAACCAAGCAAATCTGTGCATGCATGCCCAGCAGAAACACAAACAATAGCTCCACAGAACAATACAGTACACTTGGGCATATTCTATTCTACTCCATTCTATTTCATTGTTTTCAAAAATGCTAGTCTTGACCTGCTGAATGGGTTTTGCAATCCACTAATGGGTCATGCCCTGTAATTTGAAAAAAAAAAAAACCAGAACACTGTAATTTCCGATGCCCCTTCCAGAAGTAGAATCCAACGACTCTGTTCCATGCTTACAGGAAATTTCTGAAAACAATAGCCAGTCTGTGGAAGATGACAATATGCTGATATCTTGGAGGAAGTGTATGGTGTGGAATAAGGCAGGCAAATAACTTGAAGTCATTATGAGCCACTCCTGAGGATAATGGAGTACAGCACCTCTCAGAACAACTATGAGAGGGTCTCCAAGTTATATCTAAGTGCTGACATGGTCAACAGACATAAGAGATAGGGGTGTCAGACCTGTTAGAGAGGTGCCAGACTCCTTGGTTATAGGCATACTTCTGTTCCTAGCATGTAAGATCTGAATTGCCATCATCTTCATTTGTATTTCCTCTACTAAGAATACAGAAGTTGGTTTTCTTTTATGTGTGTGTGTGTGTGTGTGTGTGTGTGTGTGTGTGTGTGTGTGTGTGTGAATTTATGATGTGTATGGAAGTGTGTGCATGTACACATTCCTGTGTGTGAGTAAGATCACTTTCATGCCATGTTGTGTGTTTGGAAATCAGAGAATAACTTCTGGTGTGACTGTTCACCTTCCAACTTCTTTGAGACAATGTCTCTATTTTTCTCCACTGTGATTTGAACTCAGGTTCTTACACTCCCATGGAAGTGCTTTTACATATGAGACTTCTCAAGAAACTTAGACATCTCTATTCTTTCTTTTTTTTTAAACTTAGACCTTAGACTTTTGGTCTTTGTTCCCATCATAGGAAAAGAAATAAAGTTTTGATTAACCAGTGATAGGTCAATGCAGCAACATTTTGTTGGAGCCTCAGAACCACGCTGTGAGTGTTCTATGATCCCATTTTTCTGGATTATGGGACCAAGATCAAATAGTTCCAGGGTTTTCTCTGGATCTCACTCGTGTGTGGTCAAGCCCCATTTTTATCACAGAGGAACCAAGTTCTCTCCACCAGCCCCCTCTACCATCACCTTACTACAGAATTAGTCAAGTTAGGTAGAAAACAAAGGTATCAGACAGAGCAGGACTAAGCCCAGAGATGGAAACTCCTTAATCATTCAGATGGAAAGATAGGGATCTGGATATTAGGAATGCTCAATGACTTCCACAAAGCCATGTAGTTGCAGAACTACAACCACAATGCAGAGCCCTAGTGGTCTTTCCAAAGGATATCTCACATCAAAAAAAAAAATCAGCAGTTACAGTAATGACTAACTAGTCTTTCTGCCATGAAGCTTCATTTTGATATAGAAATTGAGAAAAAAAATGTTATGTTCTTTCAGCGTTCTATTCTGTAGAAGTTGGGGTATTTTGAAGAGCTGGAACTTGTTACAAAACCACCCATCATTCTGATGCTGTGATGGCTACATTAGATAATTTGTCCAGATTGGGAGCAGGTCTAAATCACTATGGATCTACAGGGGGAAAAATCCCAATAGGACAGTTTCAAGAAACCTGACTCTGGTTGGCAGGCCCTTGTAGTTCTTGATTTTCCTGTATGCTGCCCTCCTCTCTTTTCCAAGTTGACAAGCAGAATGGACAACCGGTTGGTTTCAAAGAAAGAAAAGCAGGTGGGAATAAATGGTATTTCTTGGTGAACTCCCCACTCTGTTTTCCCAGCCACTCTGATGAAGCTAGAGGCAGCTCCAGACTGACTACATTTCCATTTTGCTCACCAAGCTGTTGGCGGCTGTCGAATGGCTTCAGCATAGCAGGGAAGTAGGAGCAATCTGGCTGTGTATCTGCCACACCAACTATTTCAGATGCTTCCTAATATACTAATGTGTGATGCTCCTCACTGCTTTCTATCACAGGCTGTCAGAATGAACAGTTTGTGTGGGCACCAGTTTCTGGCTGAAAAGTTATTATGTGGTGGGGGTAGGGATAGTCAGCAGAGGGGCAGGAAGGAAATTAACAAAGGTGTTTGTAGGTGAATGTTTCCTGTAGACACTCTAAGAATGTGTTCTTAAAAATTTTTCCCTCCCTATCTTGAAGGGGTAAAAATTCCTTTTCCAAGTAACTTAGCAAATTTTGCTGTTTTTTTTTTTTCAATCACACACAGAATTCAAACTTTAATTTCAGCGGTCTTCTTCCCCCATTTCTCATTTAATTTTGAAGAACCTGGCAGAGGAAGAGGGAAAAGCTGGGATTAGCCTGTGGTAGAGTATAAAATCTTTCTAGGACAGGAGTGTTGTGATAAATATTTAATATTAATCGAGTTTCTACTCCACCATGGATCATTTTGTTCTCAGATAAAAGACCGAAAACTTTTATATTTGTAATAAACCTTAATCAGCACTAGAGATGGGCAGATGTCTACCCTCTAAGCTATTAGTATCTACTTTTCTATCAATAACCCTAAAATATGATTTGCCATGTTCTACCTGGGCCACTCTTGCCCTCATGGCCAGTTCTCAAGATCACTTACCCCTTTGTATCTTTCCCTCTCTCTCCACTCTCCTTTTCTTCCTCCTCCCCCCTCATGGTCCTGCCTCAGACCCCAAGCCCAGGAACTAAAACTCTGCCTCTACCTCTCTTCTGCCCAGCTAGAGGCTGTAGGCATCTTTATTCAACTGATAGTTTTCAATTAAGGAACAAGATTACATAGCATCACTTGGTGTATATGAGGACCTCCATGTCTCCAGGAGTAACCAGACCTTAGGAGCCAGTATTTAGCATTACAATACATAGTGTACTGGCTAGTTTTGTGTCAACTTGACACAGGCTGGAGTTATCACAGAGAAAGGAGCTTCAGTTGGGGAAATGCCTCCATGTGATATAACTGTAAGGCATTTTCTCAATTAGTGATCAAGGGGGGGAGGTCCCCTTGTGGGTGGTGCTATCTCTGGGCTGGTAGTCTTGGTTCTATAAGAGAGCAGGCTGAGCAAGCCAGGGGAAGCAAGCCAGTAAAGAACATCCCTCCATGGCCTCTGCATCAGCTCCTGCTTTCTGACCTGCTTGAGTTCCAGTCCTGACTTCCTTGGTGACGAACAGCAGTATGGAAGTGTAAGCTGAATAAACCCTTTCCTCCCCAACTTGTTTCTTGGTCACGATGTTTGTGCAGCAACAGAAACCCTGACTAAGAAAAATAGCAAAGGACCAAATCTCAACACAGGAGGTTAAAGCATGAACGTTTTTTTTAATGCATTGAGTTCTTTTCCTAAATGTTCATCTGAGCACCATTTGCATGTTTAGTTCCCATGAAGGTCAGAAAAGGGCATCAGATTTTCTAACACTGGAGTTATAGATGACTGTAAGCCACCATGATTGGGGGTGCTGGAAATCAAACCCTAGTCCTCTGGAAGAACACTCAGTGCTTTCAACTGCCGATCCATTCCTCCAGCCCCAAGAATAAGTGTTTCATTCTCTGCCCATAGACTATAATTTAAGGTAACAAGAACCTCATAAGGTCATCCAGGAAAACTGGATACTGGCAGTTACAGAGAATTTGGGCAAGGTTAAGTGTGCCTTCCACCTTCATTCCTTTCTATAGTTCCTAAAAGCAAACCACCTAAGAAGAAGTCTAAGAGCTCCTTGCACCCCTTCATCTATTCTCACCACCTCTGGTATTTGAGAAAGGTTCTCATATGATAGTCTAGGATCACCTGGAACTCATTATATAGGCAGGCTAGCCTAAAACTCACAGCAATCTTTCTGCCTCAGCCTAGTGGGTGATGATATATGTGATGTATTGCATACACACACACACACACACACACACACACACACACACACACACGCACACGCACACACATGCACATGTGCAATTCATGCAATCATCACTATGAATCAATATGTAGACAATCTTCTTACCTCTGGGGTGTGAGAGAGAAATGAGCTCAGATGAGTCTATAAAGACTCCACTGCCCTACAGACATAATGATTTTTTTCTTTCTTTTAGCAGTTCAGTTTTCTACTGTCTGTTTGTAGTGCTATTTGTCTTTCTGGAATGTAAGAAATTTCTCCCAACTTCCTCTAGTAGTCACTTTCTAGAACATTCTCTCAGTTCTTGGTTATAATTCTGTGGAAGATATAGAAGGTAGAAGTGTTGAATCCTATGCTAGATACATTTTATATGCAGCTAACTCTCTTTCCCTCTCCCTACTCAAATCACCTTTAGCTTCTACAAATTTATTTCTCTATTGATTTGATAAAAAGAAGCAGCTGTGAAGCCAGAGGTGGCCTCTGACCCCAGATATTCTACTTACAAGGTATATGACTGTAAACGTCCCTTTTCTGAGATTATCTATAAAATGGGTCAATGCTACCCTCTGTGAGTTGAGTAATGAGGCCATGGTATTTATGAAGACAATGCATATGCCTTGGAAAATAGCATGGACTTGGAGTTCCTCTTAAGACATTTCAGTCTTAGATAGGAGTTATAGGCACACAAACATTTTTTTTTCTGTTGTAAAGGATAAAAATGAAGTATCTAGCCCTAGCTCCAATTTTATTGCTTGCCCTCTTCTGCCCATCCTTAGAGAATAGCAACAGAGGGGATACTATGACAAGGCAAGTGAGTGAATGATTTTAAGAAGGCAAACACATTAATGGGGGATATATTATTTTTCTATTAATATGTTATTATTCCATATAAACTACCAAAAAACTTAGCAACTCAAATCAATGTTGTTAAGAAAACCTAGTGGTGCAGGTATGTAACATTAGTGACCTGGGAAGTTGGACCAGGAAGATCACAAGTTGGAGGCCAACCTAGGCAACTTAGTAAGACTCTAACTCAAAATAAAAAAATGAAAAGTGGACTTGTGATTCATTTCAGTGACAGAAAATTTGTTTAGCAAGTGTAAAGCCCTATGTTTGATGTTCAATACCACAGAAACAAAACCAAGAACCCCTCCAATATTATTTTGCAATACTCTGAGTTGAGAGTCTGAATCCATGTCCTTTGTTAAGAGTCCCAATAGGCTAAAATCAAGGTGTTGCCTAGGGCTGTGCTGCCATCTGAGGCCCAGGTTTCTCTTTCAAGCCTATTAGTGTTCGGCAGAATCCAGCTTTTGAGGACACAGAACTGGGGTTCTCAGTATCTACGGGTTGTCCATTATCTCCCATCATCAGGTCTTCTCTTCAATGAGGCATTTTGCATCTTCAAGTGTAAAAGCAAATGTCTGTGTTACTGCCAGGCTCCTAGAGACCTACATGATAAGACCATGAGCCACCCAATGGAATACGTTCCCTTGTGATAGACTCAAAAGTCAAATGCACAGAGGCCATAAAAATTCCTTTTGAAAACTGATGTAGCATAAGGCACAAGTTCTTTGCATACTCAAGAAGATCACATAGGTTATCTATTGGGAGCACAGATATCTTGGAGGACATCCTAGGATTCTGACAGAGGTAGTCCTTAGTTCTATTAAAATAAAATAGTCAGACTAAGATTACTTCTACTTTTTATTTCTATAAGAATATATATTACAGAGGTAACTAGACTTATCATTCATGATTCAGCCATAGATGAAATTGCTAATAACGGAAGAAAATCAGACAGAGAGTATCTGAAGGTGCAGGACAGCTTTGCAAGGTAGTGGCATAGCAACATTCCAAACAAGTTAACTTTAGTCTAGTGTATGAGTGTGCATGTTCATATGTTTGCATGTACACATGGGGGTGCATTTGGAGGTCAATGTCATGTGTCCTCAATAATTTCCACCTTATTTAGGGGGACAGTTTCTCACTGGATCTGGAGTTCACAGATATGGCTAGCAAAGTCTGAGGATCCCACTGTTACTGTTTTCCCAGTGCTGAGACTATGGGTGTGCAATGATGGGCTGGGAATCTCAACTCAAATCGTCATGCTTGCTTTAAAAAATCTTTACCTCTGGATATATGCCCAGGAGAGGTATTGCTGGATCCTCCGGTAGTACTATGTCCAATTTTCTGAGGAACCGCCAGACGGATTTCCAGAGTGGTTGTACAAGCCTGCAATCCGAAATTCCTAGCCAAATGGATGGACCTGGAGGGCATCATCCTGAGTGAGGTAACACATTCACAAAGGAACTCACACAATATGTACTCACTGATAAGTGGATATTAGCCCAAAACCTAGGATACCCAAGATATAAGATACAATTTCCTAAACACATGAAACTCAAGAAAAATGAAGACTGAAGTGTGGACACTATGCCCCTCCTTAGAAGTGGGAACAAAACACCCTTGGAAGGAGTTACAGAGACAAAGTTTGGAGCTGAGATTAAAGGGTGGACCATGTAGAGACTGCCTTATCCAGGGATCCACCCCATAATCAGCATCCAAACGCTGACACCATTGCATACACTAGCAAGATTTTATCGAAAGGACCCAGATGTAGCTGTCTCTTGTGAGACTATGCCGGGGCCTAGCAAACACAGAAGTGGATGCCCACAGTCAACTAATGGATGGATCACAGGGCTCCCAATGGAGGAGCTAGAGAAAGTACCCAAGGAGCTAAAGGGATCTGCAACCCTATAGGTGGATCAACATTATGAACTAACCAGTACCCCGGAGCTCTTGACTCTAGCTGCATATGTATCAAAAGATGGCCTAGTCGGCCATCACTGGAAAGAGAGGCCCATTGGACACACAAACTTTATATGCCCCAGAACAGGGGAACGCCAGGGCCAAAAAGGGGGAGTGGGCGGGTAGGGGAGTGGGGGTGGGTGGGTATGGGGGACTTTTGGTATAGCATTGGAAATGTAAATGAGCTAAATACCTAATAAAAAATGGAAAGAAAGAAAAAAAAAAATCTTTACCAACTGAGCTATCTTCCTCAGGCCCAGAAATGTCCTTTTTGTTAGGAAAATGGGTTAAATTCCATGAGTGTTTCATTAGTGCCTCTTTCTGCCTTAAGTAGATGCACCATCCACCTAATACTCTGTGACTAAAGGACATAGTAGAGCAGTGATAGACATCACCATGGCAACAAATAGGTGAAATGGTCACCTGCTAATGTGTAGAATACACCCATTCTAGCTTCTCAGACGAGAAAGGGTAGGGGAAGTGTGCATCCTTGGCTGTAAAAGCATGCACTGCTTTTACCGACTGCTGACTTTTCCAAGGAACCAAGAGGAGGGCACCCATACTGGAATTCAGAAATTAGTCACTGAAGCTGGACTCTGTTCTTTAGTATCATGCAGTTTAGCAGTCGAAACCCTTAGGACTGGTTTGTCCACTGACCACAGTAGGAATGTTTTTAGGGCATTAGCAAAAGAGGGTCACTACAAATAATACTTCCTTTTAAATAATGTGGAATTTATATTTAGCAATGAAGAAAATTGCCAATTTACTTCATATTTTATGTTATGTGACAATTTCTGAAATTGGAATTAACCTGTATTTTTGGGGGTATGGAGGACCCCTAGAATCTGATGGTGTTAGGTCACTCCTAGGACTCTGCAGCAGGAAGGATGCACCAGACAGCATTTCTCTTAATCTGTTGCTTTAGGAAAGAATCACATCAACATTCATACAAAACCACAAAACATGTGCCTCACGATGATAGGGATTCCTGTGTGTGATGCTCTGTCTAGCATTGTGCCCGACACTAATAGCTGTTGTATAATGTTCATGGGTGAATAGGTATTTCCATTATCAGCATTCTCCTCTCTTCTCCCATGTCACCCAGTCCCTCTCCCTCCTACAAGATGTTAGGGCATCATCAGAAAACATTTTTCATTCGTCAAACTTTCCTGATGATAAATAATGTTGGAGCACTCTTAATATATGCAGGTTATCAACTCAGTGTTGGAAACCCTGGTCAAAAAGGCTCAGTGAGCTGCAGTTTTTCAAGCACATCTGATGAGTTGTTTCCTTAATCCAAGACTAAGGTGAAAAGCAGGAGCTCAGCTTCTTCTGGCGCAATGATTAAAAAGCCATAGACAGTTGACAGTTGACGTTCTATTTGTTTGTTTGTTTATTGAGGGGCTGCAGAGGTCTAGTCAACAGTGAAGATGGTATGAGGGAGATTAAGTTTTCTGGCCTACCTCTACTCACCTGGGCCCAACCCCAAATTATGACTCCAACCTCCCTGAAGAGACAAGCCTGATGGAGGGTCACTCACACCCACCCACCCACCCACCCACAGAGAGAGAGAGAGAGAGAGAGAAAGAGTTCCAGAATTGCCTATGGAGTTTGCTTTTTTTTTAATTCCACAATTAGACTTTCTGTTCTTTCCCTTCTTCCAGCTGTCACCAGCACATGAGTCACAGCCACCTTTGTTGAGTTTAGCAATGACCTCAGCCTGTTGAGCAGGAGTTGACCTCTGTGTCCAGAGACAGGCTGGTTTTCTAGGCAGTCTCATCACTGCACCAGAGTATTTCCCCTGAGGGTAACTGAATGAGAGTTCTGTCTTCAGAGCTCCGCCCACTGCCCACAGGAGAGGAGAGCCCTGATGGAGACTTGGCCCTCCCTCCCTTCTATACCAAGGCCTCTCTCACATTCTCTCAGGCCTGAAAAAATCAGCTTGTCCCTTCATGAATCCTCCTGTTTCCATAAGGACAAACTTGAGGCTATAGGATGGCCTGAGAAAGAAAATAACTCCTTTCTTTTATGGTTCCTTTGGTCCTCCTCCTCCCTCCAAAAGAGTGCTGCCCCTACTCAGCGAAATAGTCCTCTGGTTCAAATTCTTAAAGATTAAACATCCAGGAAAAATAAAGAGGAAGAAGAGACTCATCTCTGTGGCCAAGGGTGAGAACATATGCTAAACTATTTATGGTCATCCTAGAATTACAGTGTTAAATATGTCAGTCACATATAGCTATTTTAATTAATAGTAAAAATTAAAAATTTAGTTGTCCACTTACTAACTACTCACTTTTGAAGTATTTAATAACCACTATGCTCTCCCATCTCTTGAGCCAAGGGCAAAGTGAATACTATATTATGTAGTACAGATATATGAAATTTTCTCATCATGGAACATTCTATTAGATAATTTAGAGACATGGTATATTCCTCTTTATTCTTCTCATGTTTCAACACATCATTTGATGTGTTTCCTTCTAATTTTTGTATACTGCTAAGGATCAAACCCAGTGTTGAACATGAGCTAGGCAAGTGTTCTGCCATTGAACTATGTCCTTAGCCCTCTGTTAGCTATGCTTGTAGTGATGCAAACTTTATTCTAGACTAGTAAGTACTTTAAATGCTCCTAAATGCTATTAAATACTATATTTACATTAACTGTAGTTCATGGTGATAGAGGACAGAAATTAACTATCAAAAATACTGGCTCTATTTTCCCCCAGTTTTCATTCTTCTATTCTTTTCCACAAATTATTCCTTTTCTTTCTACATTTCCTATACACTTTCTTGTTCTAGGTTAGAATTCTCAAAGTGGAATGGTAGACCAATCTTCTAAGAGAAAATGCTCAGATTGAAACCAAAAGTTTGCGTGTGGCATAGGGATAAACAATGAACCAGTGTCTCCAAACCTTGTGCTGGGAAACAAGCAAACAGCAGAAAGAAAGGCTGAAACTGAAAAGAGCAGAATGCTCCTGGGCCAAAAGCCTGGCTCTGGATCATGGGTCTGAAGGATGAAGCCAACTGTACCTGATCTCATCCATCTTGAGACTAATAAGCTACCAAGTGCTCATGAGTTTCTCTGGGTGGCTATTTCTTATTCATAGTCCCCTAGTTCCTATAGATATGCATCCTCTATCCTTAAGGAGTTTGTTCTGTTCTGGGCTGTATTTGTAATGAATGTAATGAAGGCGACAATAGTGAATTAAATGCTATGTTTAGCAGAAAGATAGTCTTCCTTGTTTTCTCAGATGAGTTGTAAGAACTATGATATCTACACGTTTAGCACACCTGTCATAAGCCCTTTAGTGTTTGTGCTAACCTTTGGTGAAACCAGAATAAACGTCAAGGAATGGCATCGGGAGGTGGAAGGCAGGATCAGGAACCTGCAGCCAGAAGCCACAAGGGTCAAGAAACATCATAAAGACTAAAGTTCATGTAGACCCCAGGAACAATGTGAAAAAGCATCCTGTAGCCTCCCATGTCTTGGTCCAAGGGCATAGCCGTCCCCATCTGTATTATAAATTTCAAAGTTTTTCCAGCCTTGAGTTCATTTAGTAGTCTGGATTTTACCTATACATTCCTTCCTAGCTCCCTGTCCCCTCCCCTGCCCCAGTGCCCTCTAAATGCACAATCCAAGCTCCTGATGTACATTGCACTGTTTGCTCTTTGTCTTGCAGCTGTCTCCAACTTGGACATCGAGAGCAAGTTGAGTGTATACTACCGTGCACCATGGCACCAACAGCGAAACATCTTCCTCCCAGCGACCAGGCCACCCTGTGTAGAAGAGCTGCACCGCCATGCCAGACAGAGTCTGCAAGCCCTTCGTAGAGGTAACTGATCCCAGGCAGGGGGGATTTCTGGGAGAACATCAGAGGTTGTGCCATCAAGGATTTTCTGTCCCATTAGTCCTATTACCTCCTTAGCTGAAGCAAGTGCTTTGAAATACTCCCATGTCTACCCTGAATGCAATCCACGCATAATATGAGCTACAGGTCTATACTGATTAAAGTTACCATTATGGCCTTAATATGATCACAAAGAGAATTCCAAAAGGAAAGGTATTAATAGCACTGTCTCAATGTTCAAGTGCCAATTCACAATTATATTAGATGACATAATAAGAGGAGTTAGATGTCTGTACCTCTCAAAAATACATTTGAATTACGTAAAGACAGAAGCCATTCCAAACAAAAAGTATGGGGAAATGAAGGAGCCCTAGAGGTAGGGGCAGGAGAAGAGCCATGAAAATTGTTATAGTTAACAGTTATTTGATATAAGCAAAGTAATACTTTGGCTTAATTAAAAGGGAATTAGGTTTGACTCAGAAATAGATTCTATGATTCTTTTGATAGGAGATTTAGATGGGGCATTTGGAATTTGTATGAGACCTGGAACCTTTTCACTGACCATTCAGTGCATTACAGGATGGCTGTTATGCCTGGCTTCTGCCCAATCATTCTAAAAACCTCAATAAGGCCCTCAAGTGCACTTCTGTTTCTGTTGAGAATCTCTGAGCTGATCCAATGCCTTCATTCTACACGGAGGTGCAAGGAGGGCTGAAATGTGGGGGAAACTGTTCAGGATCATACAGGCACCTTTTCTATAATCTATGCATCCTCCCAATATGCCACATATCACTCTCATAACTGACCACTATGTCTACCTTCACACAGGTAAGGATAGCGTCTTATTAATTTATTCTATTCAAAGCATATAGCACAAAACCAGCATATGGCACATCCTCAGTATGAATAAGTATAAGGGAATGAAATTCTGCACAAAGCTGATTGAGCATTGAAAGCACAAGATGAGTACTGAGGAATTTTATCATTCTCACTAAATGCCTTCACACATCACATCATTAGAGAGCTTGAGTAACATTAGCCCTGTAGACATCATTCTTTCTTATCATTTTATTATTATTAATCAGCCCTCCCTGATTAGAGTTTTACAGATCTAACCAGATAACAGTGAGCTACTCATAAGCTATCATATTTCACTGCTTCATCAGGTTTGGACTTAAGAGCAGAACTGAAGAACAGCAAGTGCCAATATCAATTTTCTCTGCAGTTCCTCCTAGGGCATAAGAGATAGATAGACAGCCTTCCGGGCTTTCCATGGAAGACTATGGAGGCTCATTTTGCCCTATTCAGACTGGCTTGTTTTGTGGTTGGCTCAACAGCAAATCTTGGGGGTAGTAGTTTTAATAGCATGGCAGAGAGCCATAAATGGGAATTACAGGCATCATAGAATTACAAACATGCAGTGGTGTAAAATTAAAATTAGCAAACAGCCATATATATATATATATATATATATATATATATATATATATATTCATCAGCATAACCCACATCTGCCACCTGGTGGTTGGGACTAATACCAAACTTGCAGCCAAGGGCTTGGCTCCCCAAATGTGGCAGTGAGCTTCTCTGTGGGGAGTCTCTGGACAGCTGGAATCTCCTTGCTTTCATGGGGAGAGAGGGAATGATGAAACATGGGTAAGTAAAACTGTGTGCCTGCAGATTTGTGCTCATTTGGGAACTGAGATTAAACTTGAAATTGGCTGCCTTAATATCATCCCCCTACCCATAACAAACTGTACTGAAGGTCAGGCATTATGCTACAGCATAGCATTGAAAGAGCAATCAAGTATAGTCTCTGTCTTTAAAAATACATGGTATAGTGAGGAGGATGACCAAGTAAGCAGATAGGGTCAGTTCAGTGCTATGGGGAGTAAATAGAAATGTGCCTGTCATGTCATGGAGCCTCAGGGAAGTGACATCTAAATGGATTTCAAGTTGTTTAGAATATAATTATCAATTATCGCTTTTTCCCTCTCTTAGCAATTCTTTAATGCTCAGTGCCAGTAATAACTTTAAGTTATGCCATCTTTTATGTTCATAAAACACACAGAGAGAGTAATACATGGCTATAAAGAGAGAATTATATTTTATATTTCCTTTCCTTTCAAGTTTCTGGCTGGTATCTATGTTCCATTGGTCTAAAGAAATAAGGATGAAGATTTGACTGCAGTTGCAGGCCCTGGTGGACTGATATTGTCTCTAGCTCACCACTGGCAAAAGTCTTATTAGTGAGGGATTACTTTAAGCTGCCTACTCTTGGCCTGGGTAGAGCAGAAGATGTATTTAAGATAGGACAGGAGAGAAATGGTTGAAAGGAGAATTGGGCTAATATCCCCTATCTCATTCCACTCTCTCTTCACTTCTTTCCACCCAGTAGCACACATCTGCTATGCCTAGCGAATTTAAGAATGTAAAAGCTTTTCTTTGGCCTATCTGTTAGAAAAAAACCTAAATGTTTGCTTTTAGAGAAAAATGATGGTGACATTAGAGTCGGGAACTTGATCAAGAAGGGCATTTAGCTCAAAATTTCTTGACAAGCATTGATTTTAGGAGCAGTATAGCAAAGACCACCTATATGATGTGCTTTAGAAGACCTTTCTCTGCTTGTGCATGGAATGTTGGGTTTTTTTTGTTGTTGTTGTTTGTTTTGTTTTGTTTTGTTTTTAAGAATCCCAAGCAAAGGAAGGCAGTGTCAGGGATTGGTGCTTTCCCATGGGATGGTCTCAGGTTTGGCCTGTTATTGGTTGGCCATTCCCTCAGTCTCTGCTCTATCTCCTGTGCTTACATTTCCTGTTGCCAGGATACATTTTGGGTTGAAAGTTTTGTGGGTGGGTTGCTGTTTCTATTACTCCACCGAGGTTCCTGCTTAGTGATTCTTATTATGAAGTCAGGACTACCTTATCCCCTACTCCCAGATATTTCTGAGTCTTCCCCCAAAGACAGCTTTACACTGGAATGAGAAAGCAGTCGTCACAGGGATTCCTTTAGTATCTGTGGGAGCACAAGATTGTAAATCCCTCAACGTTTTTGTGGCTATCAGGAAGGAAAGGCTTTTAGATGGATGCTCATTACCCAGTTCTCTGGAGGAAAATAGAAGATAAATAAAATAGACAGTGCATAACATTTGCCAATTTCTTTTTTTTTTCTGTGATATATATAATTCCTGTCAAAATAATTTCTGACTCCACATAGTTCTTTCCTGGAGTTAGTGACATCTAAGTCCAGGAAGCTGGGCTATGTCTGCATCTATTCTATATTTGAGTCCTTATGGCAGCAAGCCTTCCACCATTATTCTCAACATTTGCTTTCTTTTTTTAACTTCTGATACTTTGATATGAGGTGTGTTGTACTTATTAGTGAGCCTACCTTGTTCCAACATTATAAGATGGGACCATAGAGATGGATGCATCTGTCCTTGTATTTGCAGCAAGTGAATATTCAGTTAAGAACCATTTTAAAGAGTTAATATGGTATATAGATTAGCTAGATTAAGGAGAGCTCTTTTTTTTTCTAACAGCTTTTTGCTAACATTCTCAAGAGGGGAAAAACAATTGAAAATACCAAGTCTTTTTCATTATGTTTGTCTGTTCTGCACCCTCAGAACACCGGAGCCGGAGTGATCGCAGAGAGCAAAGAGCTGCTGCTCCCCTCCCCATAGCTGCTCCACCACTACCAGCCTACCCTCCAGCTCACAGCCAGAGGAGGCGCGAGGCCAAGGACCGCCACTTCCTAACGGTAAGCATGGCAGATGATGTTTGATCTGTGTTTGCTCTTCTTGAGCATCAAGTGAAGGAAACTGGGCTGGCTCAGAGGGCAGGTCATAGGCATGTAGGAACTCCTTTCTCTTCTTTTTGGAGTACACACACACACACAGAGAGAGAGAGTGAGAGACAGAGAGACAGAGAGAGAGAGAGAGAGAGAGAGAGAGAGAGAGAGAGAGAGAGAGAGAGAGAGAGAGAATACAGTAAACCAACAATAGTTGAGGACTGTAAAATCAGATGACAATTTCCCTTTGAATCACAGCTCTGCATATGTGTTTAGGATTGAATTCGTTTTTCTTTTCTCTCCGTTCTTGTCTTTGTAATACAGAGATATTAATGGTATTAACTTAGGGCCTTGAGGATGCACAAAGCTTAGTGCAGGGACTGACAGACCCAGAGTAAGACAATGTTAACCACCATCACTACTACCATTATTACTAGTGTGACTCCATGGGAGATGCTGGAAAAGAACTTACATGATGCAAAATTTACCACTAGAATCAATCATAAGTTTGCACTTTCCCACTCAATGAAAGAGGCTACTTCCCTAGGGTAACCTATTACTTCAGTGACATCATCACTGTGGGTGGTTTCAACCTAATTTGGGTGGATGTGGCTGTAGCTGAGACCAAGTTCTCAACTCTTGGACCATAGATGATGAAGAGTTGGACTTGAGTGGAAACAGCTGCAAGCTCAGCCAGCAGCTGCTACAAACACTTCGCTCCACATGTCCCTTCTGGGGTGTACTGGCTAGTTTTGTGTCAACTTGACACAGCTGGAGTTATCACAGAAAAAGGAGCTTCAGTTGAGGAAATGCCTCCATGAGATACAACTGTAAGGCATTTTCTCAATTAGTGATCAAGGGGGAAAGGCCTCTTGTGGGTTGGACCATCTCTGGGCTGGTAGTCTTGGTTCTATAAGAGAGCAGGCTGAGCAATCCAGGGGAAGCAAGCCAGTAAAGAACATTCCTCCATGGCCCCTGCATCAGCTCCTGCTTTCTGACCTGCTTGAGTTCCAGTCCTGACTTCCTTGGTGATGAACAGCAGTATGGAAGTGTAAGCCGAATAAACCCTTTCCTCCCCAACTTGTTTCTTGGTCATGATGTTTGTGCAGGAATAGAAACCCTGACTAAGACAGTGGGGGATAAGTAACCATTTGTGCTCCTGTGGACTTGTATCATTCGAGTTAAGAAATATGATTTCGCAGCAAAGCTAGTCCAGATTGTCCTGAAGCTTGCCAGTACTACTACTCTCTTATTCTGGCTTGAGGCCCAAAGTCTAAAGTTATAGCAGTATGTGCATGAATTCATATTTTTGTTTGAAATTAAATTCATGACTAAATCCTATACCAATATGGCCCATGCAATATGCAAAATAGTGTAAAATGTCTAGGTTCTATGATGAGAAACATTCAGGTGGAAACATACTTCATCTAAATGAATCTACATGTTATAACATATCCAGATAATGGCCCCGAGTGAGACTAGATGATCTAGAGACATGGTTCTCAACCTGTGGGCCATGACCCCCCCCCCTTTGGGATTGTATATCATCTATCCTGCATATTTGATATCCATGCCACAATTTGTAGCAGTAGCAATATTATAGCTATAAAGTAGCAGCACAAATAATTTTGTAGTTGGGGGTCACCATAACATGAGGAACTGTATTAGAGGGTCACAGCATCAGGAGGGTTGAGTACCACTGTTCTAAATGAACTTGCATATTCTAACATATCCAGATAAACGCTTGAGGGAGATGAGATGATCTGCAGGTAGTTCTCTGGTTTGCAGCCATCTAGTGAGCACTAAGTCCCTCGGTTGAGTACACTATGCCATATTCAGCTCATGGTTGTGAAGCAACCCAAGGATAAGAAAAGGAAGCTTATGACGCTCAGATTCATCAGACAGAGTGCTTACACATGCTAGTGATTTGTTATAAAAGTCCCTACTCAGTACAAGTTCTTATTAAGTTTAAATCTGCTTGCTAAAGCGTTTGCTCTAATGAGGTATTTTCTGCATAAAAATGCTGAAAATATTTTCCCATTCACTGTAATGTGTTTTGTGGCTCATTAGGTTGGTTTTTCTCGGGGAGGAGGTGAGACAGAAAAAATTTGAGTGTTTACAGAGGTGACAAGAAAATATAATCCTTTTTATAATCTGCATAATTTTTAATGATGTCTAAATACCTAAATAAGATGCTAGGGAAAGCCTTAAAGTAGTGACTAGCAATGAAGGTGCTTCATTAACCCTTCAAATAGCAAGGAGAGGATCCTAGATTATACCTCTGTAAATGTCTTCAAGTTTGCCTATCTCGAATTTCTTAAATCTTGACATTTCCAAGTCACTTGGGGGGGATTTAGTTTTCAATTGAGTTTGGGTCACCAATTTCTTTAGAAGATTTTTTCATTCAAGTTATTCCTCACACAGTTGGCTAGAAAATGGTTCTGTGTATTCAGCTTAAGAGACCATATGTTGCTTAAAGAGTAAAGGTTACAGAAATAAGGATAGGAACTTTGCAGACAAAACCCTGGATACACATTTTCTTAGAGAACAATTGGATCGATATTTTATTAGACATTAACTTTCTCCTTTTAATCTATAAGACTTAGTTAAACTGTTTTTCTTCCCTTTAAAAATCATTCATAATAAGAGTCTGGTATATGTTTTTTTCACTACTCTATGGGCCAGTATAATATGCTCAACGCTAGCATGGTCTATACTAATTCTACCATATAACCTGTGCAGTTCTAAACTAGTACATCCTTTCAGTCATTATTGTTGTCTTAAGAATAGATAGTACCACATATGTTTGGCACTAAAAGTCGAACTTGTTTGTGAATAGTGCTTAACACATGGTAAGCATTCCATAAATATTAGGCCTAATGATGATGATGGTGGTGGTGGTAGTGGTGGTGGTGGTGGTGGTGGTTTGTCATGTCCTTGATGTGTCTGCCTTATAATGACAAGGCTGAGGCTTTAAACTCCAGCTGTCAAATTCTTTCAGTGGTATGATTTGGAAAATGTTGGTATATCTTTCTGAATCCTAATTTATTTCTTTTTTTATAATTGAATCCCAGTTTCTTTGAAAGATAAGACCAATCATTTCAACTTTGCAAGGTCATTAAGTATATTTCATATGATACTATATGAATATACTATACTATATAAGATTATTATATATAGTATATACATAGGATTAAATTATGTGTATGCAAGCCTCTAGTACAGTCCCAAAATATTTAAATATCAGAACTTGTATTCATAATCAATTATAATAAAGCTCTTATCAGATGAAAGCCCTCAAATATTTATGCCCTCATAAAATTAGAGGAAGTATAAATCACTACACCCTTTCCAGAAGAGAAGAAAAACTCTAAATATTCATGCCATTTCATCCAGCAATTATATATCTGGGAATTAACTCCAAGGTAATAGATCAGTCTATGTTAAAATTCATTCACTAATACGTTCATCAAAGCACCTTTTTAATGGAAAAAATAATTATATATATATTCCAAGTCTCCAAAAAATGAGCTTAATTTAATAAGATTTGATATCTATTATAGCATATTCTATAGAATATAATACAATATTATAGTATTATAGAAGAATATTTCATAACATAAAAAATATATATTTCATCACTGAGGATTTTTAAACAGTCTATAACATTTTATACAGAGTATCATCCCAAAATATGTTCAGGAGCGAGTATCTGTGGATAAATGACTGGAAATCTATATAGCTGTGTTTCCCAAACCATTAGTTGAGATGTCCTATGACAGTGCTGTGAGCTTATACAGAGGCTGTGGGATATTAAAAATGTTCAAGGGACACAGTATCATCACCCCGGGGACATCTGGTAGGGACTCCATAGTAACTCCACAATTCCTACAAGTAAGAAGAGATGCATGGTTTCTTATCAATATACTTTACCTAAAAGGTTTTATATGAGGAATTCACAGGGAAAAACTGTTTAAATTTAGTTTAAAACCTGTTATTAGGTGAGAATTTAAGGAGTGCCCCTAAATACAAGCATCTCCTGGCATCAGGGTGACAAAGGAAGTGGTTTCAGTGAAAGAGTCACTAATAAGATTATCTTTTCCAAACTGCTCTTGGATTCTGAAGTTCTACCACTAGTAACTGTGTATTTCTTTCTTATTATAAGAGACAGCAGCCCTATCGATGAGTTCAACTTTAGGATATCAGTTTTAATAAAGGGCAAAAGACTTATATGATATGAAAATAAAGCAGGATCTAGGAAATTAATTTTAGGACATCTCTTTGGAATCTAAGGTGAGTGTGGACTTGAGCTTCAAGACAAGAATAAAAAAATAACCCTCTCTAAGTGCACAGCCAGCCTCAAATGGCATCTCAAGACCCTGATTACACCATTATGGAAAATACAGCTTTAGAAGTTTATATATCTGTATCTGTATCTGTATCGATATTGATATAGAGAGAGCCATGAGCCAGAGAGATGACCTAAGAGCATCTTTTTCTCCACATGACTGGGCTGGTATCTGCAGATGCATTTGATAGATGGCAGAATACTGACTATTTATTATGGGCAAGAGACATAAGGAAAGAAGTTGTCATCAAAGTGTGTGTTTGCATACAGAACAAAAACTCAGTTACTGAAACTCATTTATCTTCAGGTAGAATTCTTGAGTAATTTTTTCTTTGCTTAGATTATAGTCAAATTAGGAATATCAAGTGGGTATGAGAACATGGAACATTTGTCAGAGCCACAACAGGTAGCCTCTTGCCTGCAAGTGCAAATGTGGGCTGGCAATATTGGTCAAAGTCATTCCAGAGATAGAAATTCAAGATAGACCTTGCAGAAGTGTTTGGTAAGAAGCAAGATTTTTAAAGGTCCAGTGCTGTGGATTGGAAAACTTTTTGTTTGAGAAAGCTGAAAAGTGCATGCATGTCTTTGTGTTTGTGTACCTGTGTGCCAGTGTGTGTATCAAATGCATGCAGCTGAAGACAGTGGTGATAAAGTAGTCCTTGTCTCCCTGGATTTCCTTCAAAACTGGTACAGAATAGCAAGGGTGAAAAATGAAGCTGCAACACCAAAAATGTACCTAATATCAAAATTATTTGAGGCCAGAGAATGTCTGAAACACCAAATTAATATGAGGTATAGAGGAAAAAAAACCAAGTCTTTATATATCTCCTCTTGTCACAAGGGCATGGAGGGCAAATTTTAAAAATCAACAACTAGGTGGAAGCAAGTTACTAGAGTGCATCTCGAGGTTGTTCTAGCCTATGCCTGAAAATACTTTTAAAAATTTGTTCAAATAGACAAATCTACAGGAAACAGATATGTGGAGATTTGAAATTGAGAAGGCAGAAAGGAAGGCATATGTGTCCTTTAGCAGCTAGAGGCGAAGAAACCAAAATAAAACCTCAGATTAGCAAGACATGTAACTGCTGCCCTGCTAACAGCAGAAACCAGTATGCTAAAATACCTGGATTTTTGACAGTAAAAAAAAAAAAAAAAGATGGTGCCATCAAAGCAGAGATTTTGGGAAACACACAGATGTCATACAAACAAAAAAAAATAGATTAGCTAAGTTACGTAAGTAATTGGAAATATCAGTGAAAGAACACAGGAGGTAAGGATTTTAATAACCAACAAACATTCTTTAACTCCTGGGACTTAAAAGAGGAGTTTTCAAACAGAGATACTTAGAGAAGTTTGTACTCATGAGGAATCTCATGGGACAAAGACTCCTCTCTGTGAGGAATCCCCCAACGGGCAAATGTCATCCAACTAGGGAAAAGATGAGAGAAGGTCAACAAAGTGATGGTTATTGTGCATATTAACACATGGAAATACAGATCCAGAACTATGAAGATGGAGAAGATAAGGGTGCTGAACTAATAATGTACAGTATTAAATGTGATAACAGAAATGATATAACTAAAACATGAGACAATAGAGCAGTAAATAAGGCAATAAAATTGCCTCATTGGTTTTTGTCTAGGCAACGAATAGTCCACCAAGGATGCCAGCAACAACTGAAAAAGCAATAGGTTTTACTATTGGTTCAAATGATAGAAAAGGGACAAATTCTGAAAAATGGTTTGATAAAGTTGGCACATTTTTAAAGAGAAAGAAATGAACAAATACAGCAAATTACACACAATTTCACATTATATCTGAATGTCATGTCGATTAATGTGAGCTTAATGTGCACATTAAAAGAAGCCCTTTCAATTTGTCTTATGCAAGCCACATCATACTATACACAGTATACAAGAAACACACCTAAAATGAAATGTTCTAGAAGATTCCATAAAGGACAGAACAACGATATAACAAATAATTAAAATAAGAAAACAGTGTGACTTAAAATATAACACTTATTATATTAATTTGATAAACAAAACAGTTACATTTATGAAGTGCGAAAGCTATAGGGTAGATATTTGTCTATATATCTCTATATAGAGATAGGTAGATTGTACCACTAGACAGCATTAATACATTTCTCTCAGTACAAGATAGAGCAAACAGACAAAAATTAGATAGGAGACAGAAAACTTAAAAAAAATTACCAATAAAGCTTCAAGCCCTGGTGATATTATTATCAAACATACCTATAGAGCACTTGTAAAAATTATGACTTAGATTCAAAATGTCAATGTTTCCTAAAGTAAGAATATTATAAACAACATTTGATAGTCATGGTGCAGGAAAGCTTTAGATTACTGAGCGGCAAAGAACCAGAAAAGTCCTTCATTCAATAATAAGATGTTTATTAGCATCATATGTTATATTGGTAGATCTAAGAGGGAAAACACAATATGAATATATCCTTGGGAAATGCTTGAAATCTTTTACAATCTACTTATTCTAAGCTTTCAAATCTCAAGAAAATAAGAATTGAATTCATTGGCATGACAAAATATACATATGCTCTAGCTCAAAAGCTAGTACCTTACTTAATGGTAAATCATGAGAGGCATTTCCACTAAAGTCTGGAAGAGGACACACAAAAGCTCACCATCTCTTTTATTGATTAATATTGGATTAGATTATTAAGAAGTGAAGTTTAATAAGATAGATCAAATAAACAGATAAGAGTTGAAAAAGAAGTAACCCTGCGTCTGTCTGAACAGTATGGTAGATAGTTTCTTAATAACTAAAGGGGGAAAATAATTCAAACCATCAACACATTTGGGAAGGAAGCAGACTGTCAACACACAAAGGTCAGTGCTTTTATTTATACAAATGACAGCCAATTAGAGCAAATAGTGCTAGATTATCATCTGTGGCAATAATGAGGGTAATTATATCTAGGAACTAATCCTCCAGAAATATATAATATCTGTATGAGAAAAATTTCAGTAAACTTCCTAAAAATATAAGACTTATGAAATTAAAAGATATTCCCTGTATTTGGGGAAAATTATAGATAAAATGAGGTTAGGAACTTAGCATTCATAGATTCCTATGACACACATAAGAAGGAAATCCACAGTGTATGTGAGTAGGTGTGTGTGTGTGTGTGTGTGTGTGTGTGTGTGTGTGTGTGTGTATAGGTGTAGGTGTGTGTGTGTGTGTGTGTGTGTGTGTGTGTTACTAGGGAGTGAGCCCAGTCAAGTTCTCTACCACAGAACTACATCCCAATTCATCTGTTTACTTTTCATTCTGAGATATGGTCTTTCTAAATTGCTCATTCTGACCTTTAACTTACTCTGTAGTCCAAGATGGTCTTGAATTCTTAAACTTGAAATTGTCTTGCCTCCGTACCCCAAATTGTTGTGATTATAGGCCTATCCCACAAAGCCTGACCAGGAGCCATATTAAATGGTTGAGAAATACACAAATACTACAATAAACTGATATCCATCCTGAAAAACAAAAATCCTTGTTGTTTGCTTGTGAAAAGGAGCATCACAAGGTTTGCAGTTTGTGAGTTCCTGGGAAAGGATAGAAGGAGGCTGATAAAAAATTAGAGGCAAGGCTGTAACACAGTGTGAATAGGCTTCCCATCCACAAGGTGAACGTGGTAGCTGCTGGATTTCTGAATTATGTTTTGCATTCTTCTACAGCTCAGTTCAGCTAGGTGCCAATCCCTGCATTCACTTAAGAGTTTTTCATGTATGAAATCGTGCATAAGCAAACACAACATTTACATTATGTTCAAATCATGCTCCTAAGATACCAATTGCTTTGGAACTAATGCAAGTTTTCAGAATGAGCATAACAGCACTGGCTGTAGGGGAAAGATAAATCAGAACAAATGAGGTTGGTTTACCTACAGTGGGGTGGGTGAAGATAAGAATGAAGGAATAGAATGGAAGCAGTGGGGCTGGAGAAGAGCGGCATTTCTTAGAGCTTATGTTGCTGCTGCTGCTGCTGTTGTTGTTGCTTTTGTTTATGCATACCTTGTCATCTTTGAACCCAGGTGATATTTCATGCATCCTCAACTCATAAATAAATAACATCAACTAGAATGTGAGGAGAACCCCAAGTGGAAAGCAAGCAATAATAAACCAGCCTAACTGTATCACAAATGAATGATAAACCCACCCTAGAGAAAGGGAAAGAAAACGCTTAACCTTGATAACTTTGGGGAAAAAATATTTTGGTTTGGCCTCCTTTCATTATAATTAAACATATTTATTTGTGCATCTATAATTCTAATTTGAAATGGAACAATCAAGCCCAGGCAGAGATTAAAATGGATTATTATACACCTAAGAGAGGAAAAGCCATAAACTTAGGACTTTACGCACATTGAAAAGCCTCCGTTGATTAACACATGACTCTTAGGCAACCCCTGTATTCATAGTGAATATCTCATGGAGTGATACTTCTGTCATCCTGCCTGCTCCCCACTTGCTATCCATTCTCTATCTTTTTGTAGTGGTATTATCAGCCATTCCTTTAAGAACTGTATATATATTTTCCTTCATAAGCAAGGAAAGAAGTAAGTAAACAGTGAGTCAGAGAATGACAGCTGAAGACAGATATATGAATGAAGAGACTATGCAGACAGACTTTTGGATGTCAACAGCCTTATCCAGTGAGGTTTAAATCTAACTGACTTTGGCAAAGAAGCTATTTTGGCTTGCTCAAACGTCTGCTCATTCCAACACTGGTTGTGTCATCAGTGCCAGACTCCATGTTTCTAAGGGATTAGCAGTGGTCTACATAGGAGGGAGAAAGCCAGTGTAACTAGGTAACTAATGCTACTATTGTACTATTTTTGTTAGGAGCTGACCACAGGAAGCATAGTCATTTGCCAAGTATAAAAATCTTAAAAACTCTGAAAGCCATCTTTAAATCTTGACCAGGGGAAATTAAGTACTCCCTAAGCAGCAATCTTTTTATTTAGGAACATGAAGGAAAAAGCATTGTAATGAACATAACATTAAGGCATAAATGATGCAGCAGAGGAATGGGCTCAGGGGGATTTGAAGGTCCCCAAGCAAATTGTCAGAGCAGCCATTCTGGTGGTGGTGGTGCCCCAAAACTTAGCAAACCTGAAGGCACATGGCTGCTTACTGATAACAGTACAATGTTAAGGTGTGCCACACTGATGCGTGGGTGGAACTCAGAGGCCTGGGGAACATGGAACAATGGACAAGCCACCTGAACATGGGCCTCTCTACCTCTCACTTGCCAGGAAGAACATCTCCAAAAAGCAGCAGTCATTTGATAAGAGAGAGAAGGAGAAGAGAGGGGGAAGGGGAGGGGAGGGGGGAGGGAGAGGGTGGGGAGAAGGAGAATGAACCAAAACACAGTCACATTCTTCCCAGAGGTGTGTTGGTTCCTGAAAAGCTTCTGGGGAGACATCACAGGGGAAAGGAAAATATAAACTTGTAGACTACAGAATAGTTTGGGGTACCAAACAGAACAGGTGAATTTTAAGGAGTAATATGCATCTGGCAGTCTAAATGACCAAGGAGACGGGTCGAGTGGATAACAGAGAAGCAGGAAGCAAAAGATGTATGGAAAAGTCTGAAGGAGCTACTACTCAGGACAGGGAAGGCAGCATGATTATAACATCTATCTAGTGACAGACTTTAGCTGGATGGTTCCTGGCAAGATTCCCTCTTTTTTTCTTTTCTCAAATCAGGTTGATAAGTGGCATTCATCAGCAGAACAGTTCAAATACCATTTGTAGGGGCTGGAGAGAGGGCTCAGTGGTTAAGAGCACTGACTGCTCTTCTAGAGGTCCTGAGTTCAATTTTCAGCAACCACATGGTGGCTCACAACCATCTGTAATAAGATCTGATGCCCTCTTCTTGGGTGTTTGAAGACAGCTACAGTGTACTCACATACATAAAATAAACAAATAAATCTTTACGATACCATTTGTAAATAAAGAGCCAGGAAATAGATATAGAAGAGGAAAAAAAAAAGACCAGGGACACCATTTCATTATACTCTATTTACACAAAAAGTGGCTTTGTGTTCACAAAGCATTTCTGGAGCTAACGTCAAGCAGCAATAGTATGAAGAGGAAGGGAATAATAGTTGGACAGGACAACTCTCATGTTCTGTTTCTTAAATACTATTCCCAAAGAACAAGTTAGTCTCAGTCCTTTGGCCAAACAGTTAGATGCCCAGGGGCTTGAGGCATGGCTCAGCAGTTGAGGACACTTGCTGTTCTTCTGGAGGACTCAAACTCATTTCCCAGGATCCAACATATTCGATGTCCCCAACCACCTTTAACTCCAGCTTCAGGGGATTCTGCACTCTCTTCTGGCCACACTGAGCACTGCACTCACATGTGCAAACTCATACATTCCTAAACAGGTAATTTAAAAATAAAAATAAAATCTTAACAAAATAAATTAGATGTCCTATTCTGCTCTAGGTCCACCTTCTCGAAAACCTTGAAACTCTGTGGATCTAGCACTGTCTATCCACTCAGCCTTCTGGATGGTCCAATTTGCAGTGGTGCCCAGTTGCTCACTGAGATGCTCATCTCAACATGTGTACCACCTGAAATAGCTCACTGTGGGATAGGTTTGTATCTTTATCTAGATCGTATAGTTGCAGTCCAGAGTGGAGATTGTTAATTACCCTGTTGAATGATTCTGATACAGTGCTACCACTGGAGAAAGGAGGTACAAATAAGCTAAGTGAGAAGTCAAGAATGAGCCCTGAAGTATAGGATTGGAATCTGAAGTATAAATATATATCCATATTTATGCAGTTATGTATATATGTAGACAGAAAGTAAATATATGCATGCTTGTATCAATATATAGCTATGTATTGCCTAGCTTATCTCAGAAACCTTGTAGGATTAAAGAACTCTGGTGACACTGAGCATATCTAGTGACTAGATCTTGTCTTTGAAATAGCAATATATAATAAAAGGACTCCTTAAAGAAAAGGTTTATCTGAGACTGGGTTAGGAAAATATAAGATAAGTTTGGATTATCTTGTAGTATCACAAAATATGAGATTGCTCACAAAATAGTAGGGAAGCATGTAAGAGATCATAGTAAACAACCTGAAGGAGCTGTCACTGGACAACTTGGTATACTTTGAGCAGTAAAATAAGCAATGGTAGTAATTACATATAATATAAAAAGATAAACGCTATGAGTCGTGTGTGTGTGTGTTCGCCTATGCAAGCACATTCAGAGGTGAGAGATTTGACACTGAGATAGATTCCTAAATTGTTTCTCCAATTGCATATGAAACTCACTGTTTTAGATAAACTGGATGGCCAGTGAGTTAGTTCCCTTGAGATCTGTCTCTGCTTCCACTGGGGTTACAGGCAAGTACACCATGCAAGGCTTTCTAATGTGAGATCTGGATTTCCAAACTCAGGTCCCTATATTCCCACAGCAGACAATTTTCTCACTAAGTCATATCCCCAGAAGCCCTACTGAATGGATTAAAAAGATAAATATGTTAACATATGAAGGATAGACATTCTTTCTTACAAAATAATTCTAATTAATGAGTGTAAAGGTAATATTGAAAAAAGATCATCAATTAGACAAATACTGTGACCAAAAAAAAAAAAATTGCAGGCAATAGTCAAGAGGCAATAGATGAAAGTTAGTTGGGTGAAAAACATTGAAAAACAGGATAGTTGTGTAGTGGCAAATTTATCACCCACATGATTTTTGTTACAAAGAAATGGTGATATTAACTCAGAAGCCTGATAAACACAATTTTAACCAAGTGGTGAAAGGCAATATGGCCAGTAATGAGACATACCTGTATATGACCTCCTGATAAGATGTATCGAGAGTCCAGTTACAAGGGACTCTTGCCAAACAAAGTCACCTCAGCAAAAACAGAGGACTGATCTAAATTTAAGTCAATTGTATAAAATAATTGATTACTATTGTTCAAGCATGTCAAGACCATGAGAGACAAAAGGCTAGGGAACTACTACAAATTGAAGGGGATTAAGGAAATTTGAGAACTAAATGCAAAGTACGATTCTGGATTTGGATCCCAAGTGAGAGAGTGGGTATGAATGAGAAAACTGGCCAGATTTGATAAGATTATTTAGCGGAGTGGCTCTCGGCCTTCCCAATGCTGCAACCTTTTAATTCAGCCCCTCATGTTGTGGTGACCCCAAACCATAACATTATTTCATTGCTACTTCATAACCATAAATTTGCTACTGTTATTAATCATAATGTAAATATCTGATGTGCAAGACATCTGATATGTGATCCCTGTTGAGGGTGTCGACCCATGGGTTGAGAACCACTGTTCTAGGAGAACAGAACTGATAGAATGAATACACACACACACACACACACACACACACACACGTATATATGTATGTATATATCTCCAAAATAAATTTTGCTAGATTGGCTAGCATGATATGCTCTGGGTAGTTCACCCATGGCTGTCTCACATTGGAGAGGTAAAGAATGCAGTAGTTGTTCAGTCCATGATGCTATATGTCTCTGCAATCTGAATCTGGCTTCAGAGACATGTAGGATTCTTGGAGAGCTGCTAGGCTTCAGCAGGCTATGTTGGAAGCCTGAAGACTCTGACTTTAATATTAGCAAAGGAATGTAGCCATGGAAGCAACAAGATAGATGAACTTGCCAGCAAGTGTGAAACAAGCGTGCAAAAAACCAGTTTCCTTCTCTCATGTACTTTTATCTGAACCAACACCACAAGATACCACCCATATATAGTGTGGGTCTTACCACTTTAAGCAGTCTGATCAAGAAAATCCCTCCAAAGAATGCCCAGCAGCTTGTCTTTTAGTTGATTTGAGATACCATCAAGGCAACAACCAATATCTGCTATCATAAGTCTATCCCTCATCAACTTAATACCCAATCATGTCTCTTCACATCATGTTTAATTTCTAAGTGAAAACAATAACAAAGACATAATTCTGCTTAACACAATATAACTATGCCACATACAACCAATAATGCATTATATATTCTTTTTAGAATCCCTAGCAAAATACCTGGAGGAATGCTTCATTTTTTTTAGTCTCTCATAATTTTATATGATAATATAGATTCACAACACTTAACCACCTATATTATTTCAATTGATGTTATATTATATGTTAACAAAATAGAGGGAAAATTCCCCCACCTATTTTTCTCTTTTATTTTTTATACTTTTATTAGGAAAGCATGCATACATGAGGATATTCACATATGTCTGTCTGTGTCTCTCTGTCTCTCTCTCTCTCCTTCTTGTCATGATATAACATGAACATTCTACTCATGGGTCTGTCAAGCCAGCCCCATAAGGATGAAACTATGAGCCAGAATCTTTCTTCCTTTACATTGGTTTGCTCAGCTAACTGTCACAGTGATAAAAAGGTGATACACTGGAAAAGAAGAGCTTGCTATTAGTTCAATATAGCACTTCAGAGCCAGATACTTAGCACACTTCACATTAGCTTGCCTGTCCTGCTGTCTCAGACATTAGATGGATCTTGCTGGTGACTGTCATTGTTAGGGTCTATTCTGATGTAGTGTTTGACTAGAAAGAAATCAGCATAGTGCCTGGCATGTAGATACAGACTATAGCTGAATCCAATTGCCAGCTTGGGGTGAGGGACCATAGCTAGGATGATGCTACAAGACTGAGTAGAAAGCCTCTTCTTCCTTTTCTGGCTTTCTAGTCTCTTTATAGTGGCAGAAACTAATGGAGAACAGATAAGAAGACAGAAGTATTTGTAGAACCCCAGCATCACAGAGCAGAATGCAGGAGAACAGATTTAGAGCAACAGACAATCACTTGATCAGCAGCACAATAGCTGATGAAAGAAAGCTTTAACCAGGGAGCCTGGTTCACATTAAATATTGTGAAAAAGAAAGAAAATGCTTTGTTTCAGAATTTAGTTTTGAAAATCTTTTAAAAATATTAGCCTGGCTGTGGAACTGTCAATAAAATTACTTGTCTGCATACATCATTTTACAAATTAGAATCAGGTTGAATTCTCTTGCAGACCTGAGACTTTCATACTATTCAAAATATAGTCAAACAATGGAATATTGTGTCTTCACAATAAAAATTTGAATTATTGATATACATAGTAGCTTGGAAAGATGTCAAAGGCATTATTCTGGGTGAAAGAATCTAGCCTTCAAAGGTTAGATACTCTACAATTTTATTCATGTAACATTCTCAAAAGGACAAAACCATGGTGATGGAGAACAGATTAGTGGTTGCCAGTTGTTAGTAGTGGGGGACATTGTGACAATAAAGTGATAGCACAGGGAAAGTTGTGAAGGTCATAGAGCAGATCTGTGCCCCAATACTGGCAGTGCATCTGGAGTATGTACATGTGACAATATCCATGAAGGAGTCAAATGAGCATAGGCAGGAGCTACATGGTGTGAGTGAGAGAAGGGCTTATGCTCTTTCAGATTTCGCTGTGGTGAGGCTAAGGATGACTTGTTAAGCTTTTGTCCATCTGCCCTAAATTACCTGTGTAAAACTTCAATGGGAATGGGACCCAAATGGGGCAACATCTTCCCACTTCTGGCTTCTTCTGCTGACTCCCCTTGCTGGCCCTTCTGATTCTAGTGAAAGGGTTGTGGTGTTTGTAGCAGTTCAAAGACTTTTTCCTCCTTGTGCTTCAAAGCAGGACCGGCCTTTTCCTCACCTGTATCTTTTATTTTCTGTTAACATCACTTGAAGATTGATGGAGCTGAGTGACCCTTGGCACGGATTCCCATCTCTGGCAGAATTGGCCACAGGGAATGGATAAGAAACTTACTGGCACAGAACTCTCAGTCAGTGTGTCAAGTGAGCCTTGTTTTGTGTTCTCCTTGACAGTCCAGAGCAATTCCTGAGAGTGAATGACTGAGCTAAGCAGTAGGTACAGAGTGTTCTCCACTCTGTTCTCCCTGCAGACCTCTCTTCCATTATGTGGGCCTACTTTCCACAAGTGCTTCCAAATATGATTTTGTTAAGCTCTGTGTGTTTTAAATATTTCATTAATAACCCGTGATTAAACAAAGTGTTCCCGAACTTTAAAATATTTTTAGTACTCTGTTACCCCAGAAATTGCTGTTCTGTTTCAGCTAAGGCAAAATGTTTATGGTTGAATGGTTGCTTTCAGAGAGCCAATTTTTGGATAAAACTTGCACCATTACCCTTGTCATTCAAACTTTTCTCACTGTGGGTAGATTTCACATCCCAAATGACTACCAACAGAATGTAATTAAAAACAGAGTGACTACATGGTGTATGTGTGTGTGTGTGTGTGTGTGTGTGTGTGTGTGTGTGTGTGTGTGGTTTCTTTTCCTCAACATTCTTAATTTTTTTTCCCTGAAACATTAAGGATTGAACCCAGGGTATTATGCATATGAAAGACCACTGCTCTGTCATTGATATGGGCCTAGCTTGTTTCACACATTTTCTAAAACCAAACTTGAATTATCAATAGCGTGTGCTTTTATATTTTATTTATTTTGCCTATATGTATATATAGGTACACATGCCATAGAATGCATATGCAGGTTAACCCTGCAGAAGTCAGTTTTCCCCTCCTACCAGATGGACAATGGGGACTAAACCAAAGTCATCGGGCTTTGAAGCAGATGCCTTTACCTGCTAAGCCATCTCTTTAGCCCATGTGTACTTTTAAGACTATAGTGTGGTATTACAGTTTTATGAATGCAGGACTCCACAATCTGTTTATCATTCTGCTGTTGGCAGGCATTTGAGTTAGCTGTTTCTAATAGCATGGTTATATTTATTTGGCTTTTACAAATATAACTTCTGTAAAAAAATGTATGCAAGGTTTCTTGTGGATATACTTATTTTCCTTTCTTCCATAGACCCATCAGGAAATTAAAATATATGTTTAACCTTACTAATATTCAAATGGGGTTGTACCTTTAAACAACTCTCATCAATTTCAAAGCATTCCGGTTGCTCCACATCTTTGCCAACAGTAGATGTTACTTGGAAATCATTTGCAGTGCAGACCCTCTGTTGCATGTAATTCCTTATGGTTTACATTTAAACTGCCGAGTGAATGATGATAGAAAGCCCATTTGTAAACACTTGTTTATCTTTTGTATGTTTTCTTTTGCCAAAATGCTGCAGGAGAATTGAGGAGGGAGTAAAGAGTACGTTCATTTGGGTAAACTAGTAAAGGTATGAACGGCGGGTTTATCAATGATAAGCGAATGTTCCCCAGGTTTGAGTAATCACAATGTTTAGCACGTTAAGCAGATCTGAATGCATAAAGTAGCTAAAGAAGAACTTGATAAATATCTGTTCCCAGACATTTCCCTTCCTGACCCCAGACCATTGTGTCTGTCCTGAATTCTGCTTCAGTGCCATTCGCTTGGCATTTTTCATGGGGAGTTCTTAGCACCTTAATAAGTGCATATTTGCCAGTTTGGTTTTCTTTGGGCTTCAAAGCTTGTTGGAGTATGTAGTGATAGGATTGGAAATTTGGAGTTCAGGGTGGCAAGCTAAGTAGAGGTAATGAAATTTGATAGCTATAAATGCCTTTGAGGAGCCTGAAGGTTGAGGATGAGGCTCAACCGATGAAAAGAAGAGGATATCTCCTAAGCCTCTTCCTCATTCATTATTTTGCTTGCCATTGCTTAGTCAGCTTGGTGAGTGTAGGAGTTGAAGACATTGAAAGAAAGGATGAATCAAAAATTATATTATTGAACATGTTTGGAAAGACGATCACAGCACCAGCCAGTGGGAGACTTTGAGATAGTCTCAAGGGAAAGACTGTGCTCTGTTATGGTGGCAGCAATAGAGTGACATGTAAGGAAGGCATTGCCAAATTTCTTTAAGCTTTGGAGAAAGATCAAAGTGGTTCATATTTATGTGCAACACATCCACATACACTTCTGCACAGAAGAATCTGAGGCAGATGGGGCTCCTCCATCTCACAGATGGCCATAGTATGTACATTAGTGCTGAGACTAGTCTAAGGACAAACAAGCCCTGTGGCAGAGTGATATTAAAAGCCCACATCGCCTCACTAGAAATCTGGTATGGATTGTAAAGGACATATTCACTCTAAGGTTTTACTCCTGTATTCTAATATATGGTAACACTTCCTTGCCAGTAAATACTTCTCAGGTTTAAGACAGCATGATAGTCGTAAATCAGCTCTGAAATTCGACAGCTATAAATGCCATGTGGTATCAGTTAGATCACAAACCAGAGCCAATTTTTCAAAACATTTCCTGCTGGAATACCCACAACATTTTAACAGATGTCTTTTGGCAAGTTTTGAAGCAAAATAATCCCCTATCAGCATATGAAATAAAGCCCAACAGAAAGTCAAATGTGGAGGAGAGTGATTTTTTTTTCCTCTTCTTCTGGCATTAAGAGATAGATTTGAGGAAATCTTGAACTCTTTGGAGAAAAACAAGCTCACAGCCAAAAAAAGTCAAGGGATGGACTTTTCTCTCTCTCACACACACCACAGAAAAGACCGAGTTTTGAAAATATCCTTTCAAGGTTCAGTAGAGAAATTTCCTTGGCTACTTTTGAGTATAATATTTGTTATTTCTTCTTCTGAGCACTGATCATAACTCTGGGTTTGGTTGAGGCAATCTTATGAGACGTGAGGGGAAATGACTTGAAAATACAATGGGGCCCACAGGTACCAAAATGGAGGGGAGACATCAAAGAAAAAAAATCTATTGTTAGCAGCAAGATGGGCATGATTGATCCTGGATTAGTCAACAATGTAGTAATTTTGTCTGAGGCCTCTCAAAATCAATGGCAGAGGGGCCAAAATGAAAGCCTAGGAAAAGAGAAGGAAATGGATTTTTCATTTTTTCTTCAGCATGTTTGATGAAAATATCAATAATATAGATAAGTTAAAAGGAATTATATAGCGAGTACACTGTAGATGAGAGAGAAACTCTTTTTTTTTATTTTGAGTCTGACAGTTTGCATAGGAACTGATTTTTACCTTCCTCTAAGAAATGCCCTTGAATGAATGAAATGGTGGTCTCAGAACACTCTTCCCACACAGTTATTCTAAAGAAACATTTCTACACTAAGTAATATTTCCAAAAGCAGGGATCCCTATGGGTAGTCGTCCATTACCTGTTGTTTTGTATGCATCTTACTGATGTTGTCTTATTTTCTCCTATGCTGTCTCATTTTTAACGTGCATTAGGAGCTGTACTGAAAAATGATGTGTAGGTGGGGATAATTTGATGTCATTTCTTTAGAAGGAATTTTATTTAACAGGAATTTTTGTTTCTTTATATTGGGCACAGTGAGGTTCTAGCAACACAACAAATATTTATAGAATACTATTGAATCAGTTGTAATACAGTTATGAATAAATAATGGCTAACATTTCTTTGAATGAGCAATGGGGTACATTTACATAAAGCTATTAAAGAATAATTTAGTTTATATAAATTTGATCAATGCCCAGCTTTTCCTCAACGTATCCATCAGTACCTATTAAGGAGTGGCACTCTGATCCAAGTAGAGATGCCCTGAGGTAGCAGTAGATTGCAATCTTGTTTCTTAGATAATTTAGAGAAAAAATATATGAACTGATTTTTACATTCATCATATAAAAATATAATCCAAATCAATCAGAATCATTTGTTTCCTTTGACTAACACCCAGGCAAGTGAACACTTTCAAACATAAGACTTAGACAGTTCATAACTCATGACAGATATAAAACCATAACTCACTTAATATGACATTCACAGATACTATAAATATACAGGTATCATAACTAGAAGTAGGTGGAGAAGTCAAAGAGCACCATCTCTCCATTCCAAAGCTCAAGGCTATTCAGTTTCAGCATTTGTATGCTGTAGGTTGGAGCTGCTACCAAAAATGAGAGAGGGAGTATAATCCAAGGAGACCTTGATTTGATTATAGTGGCCTAAACCAATGGTCTGCATTGTCTGGATTCAGTCAAGGCCTCCCTCAGTCACTGCTGGCTTTTATCTCCTACTTGTTTGTTATGTAGGTAGATTCTGCAAACAGACTAAAAAATAAAAAATAAAACCCACTCCTCATCTCTCACTCCTAAAAAATACTCAGCAGAAGAGCTGACTTGAGAGATTTATGATGAACTACAAAATTCATTTGTCAATATAAATTTCATTCATGTTGCCTGAACTGCAGTCTCTTATTTTTTTGAAAATTTCTTTATGAGATACAAAGCCTTGAATTTTTGTAGCAATTTTCTTTCCCATATCAACTTGACATATTGAGGCTCCCTTTCAATTGCTTCTATGAATTGTTCCTCTAGTTTACATATTCCACTCTCTTATATGAGAATTCTACATCATCTATGGCTCAGTATAGAACTGCAGTCAAATCTGAGTTCTAATACATTTCTTTAAGTGAAGGAGCCTTAGACTAGATCTTAAAAACTGGGCATGAGGAAATGACATTTGCTCTCTATAAAAATTAATGAACAACCCTGTCAGTTAAAACTCACAAACTTAAATTAGAACTAGATCTTGAATGGTTCTCAAAACCTATAGAATAGTTAGGTTCAATATCCACCCATACCAATTCACTTACAGAACCAAGATTTCAGGTGGTTTCCTGTCTGGTTTTATGCATTTACTCTAGTAAGACAGAGATTCCCTCCTGAGACCTTGGCTATGCCTCTAATTTTATTTGGTTTTCTCATAACTGCTAAAACACACAGATCTCTGGTATCATTTGAGTGAGCAAATATTTTGGTAGGTTCTTATGAGGGCGCACAACTAGTATTATGAAAGACTAAAAGAAGAAGTTAAATACAGGAATTTATTTACAATCTACTAGGTAAATGTGGTGTGTGTGTGTGTGTGTGTGTGTGTGTGTGTGTGTGTATGTGTGTGTGTGTTTTCTAGGATACTTTGTATTATATTAAGGCCCTGCTATAAGGTAAGTACAATAATATATGCACAACTGAATCCAAAGCTGGTATAGATTAGATTCACAGCTATTTCTAGCCTTTTGTATTGCAACAACAATGCTATCTACAAAGCCCTTACATAGAAATCATATTACTGAAAAAAAAACATAATTAAGAAATCACAATGTTTTGGGTAAGTTTAAAATTGTATATTGCCCTACATTCATAGCTATCCTGGGCTATATGCAGCCTGCGTGTCTTCTCACTTGCTAGAAGCTAAAGAGTTTCTGGTAGTACATGCCTGTAATCCAAGTACCTGAAGGGCTTAGGCACTTTCCTCACTGTGTGTTAGAGATCAACACAAACTGGATAGTGAGTCTTTCTCAAAGCAAGCAAGCAAGAGGAATTTCAATGTTTTTCTTAATAGATCCTGAAGAGAGAATGCTGATTGCCAAATTAATATCCAAGCAAAATTGGCAATATGACTTGTTTCATCTAATACAAAATAAAATACAGGGCCTCTTCCTCAATTTAAGTATTGTAAGATGTTGGCAGTCAACCATTAAACCATATGTGGGGTCTGTATGAAAGAGAAACACTCATGAAGCCAGTGGTCTTAAAATAAGCTTAATAAGAGAGAAAGAAATTTGAGCAGTCTAGAGAAGGTGATACAGATTGGGCATTTTTATGGGAAAATAGTCATTCTAAGGAAAGAAAATAAATTGGTCTTTCCAAATTATCAAGACTTGTATGGGAAAGATGGGTAAGTTGTGAATTTGAAGAGATGCCTCAGTAGGTAAAGTGCTGACCTTGAACACATGAAGACCTAGATTTGAAAATATGTATGATGGTACACACTAATAATCTCAGGGCTGGAGAGGCAGAGACAGGCAGATCCCCGGGACTCACTGACCAGACATCCTAGCCTATTTGGTAAGCTCTAGATCAATTAAAGACCTTCACAGATATGAAAACAAAAGCAAACAAAAACCACATGATAAACGGCTCATGAGAAATTATGATACCTGAGATTAGCCTCTGACTTCCAGGTACACGTGCACATACACGCATACATAATAACACACGCATCTGCATACATTCAAACATACACATAAGCATATATATATATATATATATATATATATATATATATATATATATATACACACACACACACACACACAAAAGTTGGGAAAGTTATGAGTTTCAGAGACATTTTCACAGCTAAGGTAAAGATAAAATTAGCCACAGTTGTAAAAGTAGCATATAGAACACTTTAAGTGCCAAGTTTTTTCTAAACACACTACATGTAATTCTCAGAATTTCCCTGGAGGGGAGATGTTGTTATTCACCTATCTTACTACAGATGATAAAGAATTGTGTCTGATCATGTAGGAGCCAGGTAGCCAGGATATGAATTGAAGAACTCTAGGTCCAGAGTCGGTCTGTCCTCCTAACCAAAACAGAATCACTTAGAAGGAGAGGAGTCCTGCCAGAATGTTGTTTGTTACTCTCATAGATTTGGCCTAACTTGGGCATACTGTTGTGTACATTTTTTTAATTTTTTTTCTTTTTGCATTTCATCTTCATAGTTTAACAGCACCCGTTCGCCCTCCCCCACTGAATGTTGCCACATGGCCCCATGGAGTAGAAAGGTATTGGTTCTGAGAACATTTCTTTGCAGCCTTATCCTGCTCTTTTCAGACACTCTCCCTTTCTTCTCTCTTTAGCTTTATTGCAACCCTGTTTTAAACTAATAGTTTTAGAATGAAGTTGAAGAGTGGTATTCTCCTAACTTGAATTAAAGACAACCCTGTTATGGTTTCGTTCCCCATTAACATCCCCCTTGGAGTTGCAATTTGCAGTTGTACTAAACATAGGCACCCTCTATCACCACTTCTGGAATTTGTAGTTTGAGGAAAAGAAATTAGTTTTCCCTGTATTTATCAGAACTGTAAAGTTTTGCCTTCTCAAATTTAAAGAAAGAAAGAAAGAAAGAAAGAAAGAAGAAAAAAGAAAGAGAGAGAGAAAGAAAGAAAGAAGAAAAAAGAAAGAGAGAGAGAGAGAGAGAGAGAAAGAAAGAAAGAAAGAAAGAAAGAAAGAAAGAAAGAAAGAAAGAAAGAAAGAAAGAAAGAAAGAAAGAAAGGCCTAACAAGACAAGAGGATTCTCTGGCAGCCAATTGTCCCTGTCACCTTTAAATAAAAAGTCCTTTGGCTGCTAGTCAGAGCCTGGAGTCAGGTCACTATCCTTTAGCCCTTTCCAGTCCATTGTTATTCAAGGAAGGAATCGCAGCAAAATGAGGCCTCTGGTGGTGGGGTTTTCTCTTCTGCTGGGTTCTCCCGCGCTCTGCTTTCCTGTGTTCCCTGATCTCTCTCTCTCTCTCTCTCTCTCTCTCTCTCTCTCTCTCTCTCTCTGTCTCTGTCTCTGTCTCTGTCTCTCTTCCTCCCTCCTCCCACCTCCATCCCCCCCCCACTCTCTCCCTCTCTGCATGCACCAAACTTTTTTTTTCTTTTTGAAAGTTACCTAGGAAACAAAGTCTTTTGTGTTCCAACTTTATTTGAGCTCTTCACTTCCCTGGGAATCTGCACAAAAGCTGAAGAGCGAAAAGAAGGTGCAATATTTTACTTAAACCATTCGTGGTGAACACAAATTTCCCATGGTGGGGGGAAATTATATACCGTTGGGTGTGTTGGGGGGCTTTGCAGAAACCTCTGATAAGGTAAGTAAATGCTGGACTTTCCTTTAAGCAAGGGGCTCTGGACTTTATACTTTAAGGAGACTTGAAGACAGTTCATTTGACAACATATGCAATCCTGAGCCAATAGGACAGTTTCCAATGTGAAGTCTAGATAGTTTTTTTTTTTTTAAGTGATCCTGGTTTTAGCACAGAGGATTATTAAAACCTTATTGAAATTTAAAAATTACTTATTTTATACAGTTACCTATCTTTCTCTAAACTGTATAAAGAAAACCAGGTTCAGTGGTGGAAATTGGGTCTTTTATTATACTGGTTTAGAAACCCAACCCTGCAACCAAAAGTGGAATGGAGCCTTTTGAATAATCTGGGCCTGGAGCCCAAGGTTGAAATAAAAGTTAGGCAACATTAATATTTATCAAAGGCTTGGATAGACAATTTTCAAATGTCATATAGAACTCAAAGCCTCTAACTTACACAGCTGGAAGGAAAGTTTTGTACCACAAAGCCAAAAGAAAATAAACTAGAACTCTGCTACCCATCCAAATTCGAAAGAAAAAACCACTCGAATCTTTCCCTCCAGAGATTGTCTGCTCCCTCCAGATGTGTCTGTTCCACTGTAGTTGGGTACTGGGCTTTATTTGGCTTTTCCATGGCCATCTAATGTCAGTTAAACTGAATTTTAAAAATGTAATTCACCAAAGCTGTCTTCTTGCAGTGAAATTAACCCCTGGAGTTTTGATGGCCTCTTGGAGTAGGCTGGCTTATCTTCCAGGTGGTATGAGCCAGACTTTTTCATGTCTTGAATTTCCCTGCATAGTTTCTGAGCATTTTTATAGCCATGTGGTTCATCTGACTCCTTGATCACCATGGTCTAGAGGTCTCAAGATTTTTGACAGGAACTGGCAGCAATATAAAGATACAGAAAGTAGATCTCCCTTCCACTGGCTTAAGGACAAGCAGTTTTCTTCAGTTTGAAGGTCTAGGTCCTATCTCTTAACTCTATTTCACTGAGAACCATGCTTTGTGAGCCCATTTTTCCCCCTTCTGTCTCTCTTCACTGTTGAAACAAAACTTTTAATTAGTTGTACTTACTGTTTTCTAGAACTGTTTTCTTTGTCCTATATGTTTATTTCTATCCTTATTTTTTTAATGGAACTATAAAATCCCTTACGTATGTAAGCCATGGGAGCTGAATCTGAATGTATTTTGTTCACAGTCCCACTCTCCAGAGGATGAAGACACAGATGCCATGCTAGGGCAGAGGCCGAAAAACCCAATCCACAATGTTCCCTCTACACTGGATAAGCAGACCAACTGGAACAAAGCACTACCTCTCCCAACTCCTGAGGAGAAGATGAAACAAGATGCCCAAGTGATTTCTTCTTGCATCATTCCCATCAATGTCACCGGTATCGTTTCCTTTTTTTCCTTTAGGGGCAGTTGGGTCTATGTATTAAACTTGTCCAAAACTGTGCTGTTAGCCTCCCTTATCAGCTAAGAATACCATTTTGTTGTGAGCAAGAAATCTTCTGTCAACATCCAATCCAGGAGATATTCAGTAAGCTTTTATCCGGTTTTGAACGCCAATTTGCATATATTCTGCTGGACTGCTTGTTATGTAAATGACAGTTTCTTTCTGAAAAAAAATCACCAAATAGCACTTTGGCAGTGATTAATCATATGATAATTGTGTGTGGCACCATGCTAAAGAAAGCAGCAAAACCCAGGTTTTTAAAACTGCAAGTAAGGTTCCCAAATAGAAAATCTGTTTTCATGCTTCCCTAGATGAAGGTGGGCTTTTTCTAAAAGACCATTAGACTAGTGTATTGATTTCAGACATTTTTGACCTGAAAATATGTAGAGATGAAAGGTGAACTGTATTTTTAAATTGGCAAGCCTGGCTTCCTTTCCATTTCTGCTGTTGTATCTGTTGAAAGTCTGCATAATTTGTCTACATAGGATGATAGCCTGGCTGGACTTTTCTTCAAAGTCTATTAGCAGAAGTAGTGAATTCAGGAGCTGGAGCTGGGAATTTTAGTTGTAAATCAGATGATGTTTTACTTTTTAAAGGGAGCTATAGATTAGTATACAACATGATAGATTTAATAGTGGGGTGTGTGTGTGTGTGTGTGTGTGTGTGTGTGTGTGTGTGTGTGAGAGAGAGAGAGAGACAGAGACAGAGACAGGTAGACAGAGAGAGGCAGAGAGAGACAGAGACAGAGAGAAGGAGGGAGAGAGAAAATCAGAGAACTATACTTTATTCTCAACCATTCTCCCTCAAATTAAAAGATCTCCCATTGGTATTTTTAAACACCTCTTCTAGTTTCCCTTTATCTTATTTATATAATGAAAAAATTTTAAAAAGCATACTTTGACTGCCTTAGTATTGATTTCCTGTAACTAAAGACTGCATGTCCCCTGAGAAAGCATTTTGGACTTTGCTATTATCAACTCCACTCAGATTTCTCTCACCTAGAGTGGGGAGCAGATGGACCAGGTATCTGGGACAGATATTCTTTTCCTCTTGCATAAGAGGTACTCTAATGCACTGGCCAGTTGTGTCGTGAGCTAGGACTTAATTTTCCTGGTGACCTATTTGACTTATAGGATAAATTATTCTAAGGATGTGCACTTGTGTGGCCTCTATAATCTAAATAAGATGTGTTTGAGGAGTTCGTGTGCCATGGATCATTCTGGCACCCTTTTAAACTAATTTTCAGTCTGGGAACATCTGACTATTAGCAGTCACTGCTTCTTTTCTGGTACTGTAAGTAAAAATCTTGTTTTAAATGTAGTACTGTGATTATAGGCCATCATCTTGTGATTAGGAAGAGGAGAAGATTTTTCTTTCAGTTTTATTTCAGGAACTCTCAAGATGAAAGCCCAGATTAGATGTTGATTTCAAGAGCTTTAATGAGAACATTGTTAATGGTGTCCATATAACACACAGTGTCTGTATATCATGTATTCAATAGTCATTAGGATTCAAATGAAGGATTTTAGTTTTTGATTGGAACCAAGAAAGGAAAGTCTCATTTATATGAATTCTCTGAGAGCATTGTAATAATTCGTCCCATGATACAGATAATTCAAAATGAGCCTAGAAACTGTTGACATTGTGATGTTATACAGCTGACCCAAGGTTTAACAACCCATCCAGCCCCATGCTTAACAGGAGAAAAAAATAATTAGGTGATCAAATCTCAAAGCCCAGCATTTCAGCTTTCTGAACCACTGCTTTCACTGAAAAGTCTACAGTGTATGCTTGTGCCATACACAGTTTGAATTCCTTACCTTCTTCTGCACAATTTAATAAAACCGCAATAGTGCAGCTTATGTGACCATAGAGAACTAATAAGCATCATGGATGGCCCCTACATGCATACTAGCAAACAATGCTTTAAAAACTAGAGAGTTTATCTTATTAGCTGGTTTGTACAGAAGGTAGTTCCATTTAAGGACAGGAACAAGAACTCCTTAGTATGTTTATTTCTAAACCAAAAAGCATCCAATTTAGTCGCAAGAAGAAAGTTGATTTATATAATTAGTGAAAAGAAGAAAGCCTGAAGCTATTATGTTTCCTCACAGCAGTGTGTGTGTGTGTGTGTGTGTGTGTGTGTGTGTGTGTGTGTGTGTGTGTGTATAATTACTTGGAGAGGAAGTTTGGACATGGGAGATGGAAGGAGAAAAACTCACAAAGACGCCTTTAGTGAAGAAATGGGTCAGGATATGTTAGGTTCACATCTTGGGCACAGATCTACTATACAAAAGTATCAGTTTCAGGGAGCCCAGAAATAGACCAGTAAATAATAGTGTCTAAAGGTTATAACCAGTTCAGCCTGAGAGAGCTTTGCTGACATCCTTTTCTCTTCTTCCTATTTCTTCTGGTTTTCTTCTTTTGCTTGTTGCTTTGGGCAGCGCAAGCTGCTGTGGGAGGCTGTATGTAGAAGTAAAGTCTAATGTACTGCAGCATTTAAATAAGGACTATAGAAGGGCTCCCTTACAGTCATTCACAAGCTTAATGCAAAGCCTTCCCTGACTTCCAATCGATAATTATCGCTGTGTTCCAGGCAACTGAAAATTTGCCGGCCACTTAAAGGCTAATGAGAATTATTTGTGGGTTGCAGGTGTTGGTTTTGACAGAGAAGCAAGTATACGCTGTTCTCTTGTTCATTCACAATCTGTGCTACAGAGGAGACGAAAACTGAGGAGAAGGAAAACAATCTCTGGGATTCCCAGAAGAGTTCAACAAGAAATAGGTGTGGTATAAAAATGTTCATGGTTTCTGTCTAGTGGGGGTTATAAGGAGATGAGATAGAGTACTACTTTCAACTCTAACATTCCTTAGAAATATTGAATGTTTTAATTTTAGTACTTTTAAAGTACTGTATATTTATTTGTATTCAGAGTATTGTATTCATTTGGCATTATTTTTTTAACTTTGTTTTTGAACACAAAGGCTTAACCTTATAGACCAAGGCATATACATTCAAGCCTTCCAGGTGATATATAATATTTTGCCTACTTAAACATTTCATTAAGATAGGAAATATGAATAAACGTTCAATGCAAGAAGGTTTGGTTTTTTTTAAACTGTAACTTCATTTGAAGAGAAATTGTGCTTTTATGTGATTGTTTTTAAAATAAATTTTAAACATATTCAAATAGGAAATTTTAAAACTTTAAAATCTTTGGGGACATTTAAAGATTTTTTCTGTTCAATGTGTTTATAATATTTGTACCAATTTCAAAATATTTAAACAAGACTTTAATTTTTATAATGAAATCTATGAATTGTATTCTATTATGCTTGTATTACAAAAACACAAATGAAAAATAGTGGCCAGTACTTTAGGTTTTGTACTTAAGGGATTTTTGTTTTGTTTTGTTTTTGATATTTTTAAATCATCTTTCTTTCACGAAAGCAGTCAGTTATTAGGGTAAATTAATGTGAAGAGACGTGGTTCATAAAAAACAAAAAGCATATCTTCTCTCAATGAGTATTCATGACGTGTGTCTGTGTGTGTGTGTGGGAGAGAGAGTGAGTGTACAACACATACAAATAGAAGAAAACAGAGACAAACTCAGGAACATAAAGCATTTTCATTTTCTCCTAATTTTATATAATGATTTTTTTTCTGTAAGAGAAAGTTCTAACATGGTAGCACACAGATTTATAAATAACCCTCAAAATGCCTGTTAGTCTGTTGAGATGTAATATCCTACCATGTTTTCCATGTGCCCTAGATTCTGATGAATCACCAGTGGCCAGGGAAAGGAATGTGATTGTGCACACAAACCCAGACCCCTCCAACACTGTCAATAGGAGGTCCGGAACCAGGGACTCTGAATGTCAAACTGAAGATATTCTGATTGCTGCCCCATCCAGAAGGAGAATTAGAGCTCAAAGGGGTCAAAGCATCGCAGCTTCCCTTTCTCATTCAGCTGGCAACATCTCTGCCCTGGCAGACAAAGGCGATACCATGTTTACTCCTGTCGTGAGCAGCCGTACAAGATCTCGGAGCCTTCCTCGGGAGGGAAATAGAGGTGGAGATGCTGAACCCAAAGTAGGTGCTAAACCCTCAGCATTTGAAGAAGGAGAACGTTTCGTGGGTGACCATGAAAGAACCCCTAATGACTGTAGCGAAGCTCCAAGCAGCCCAAGTACACAGGAACACCAGCCTGCTTTGGGCCTAGCATGTTCTCAACATCTTCACAGCCCTCAGCAAAAGTTAAGTGAGAGAGGGAGATCACGTCTGTCCCGAATGGCGGCTGACTCTGGAAGCTGTGACATCTCTTCCAACTCGGACACCTTTGGAAGCCCCGTCCATTGCATTTCCACAGCTAGTGTCCTCCTTAGCAGCCACATGGACCAGAAAGAAGACCACCAGTCATCCAGTGGTAACTGGAGTGGGAGCAGCTCTACATGCCCGTCACAGACCTCAGAGACAATCCCTCCTGCAGCTTCTCCTCCCCTCACGGGCTCTTCTCACTGTGACTCAGAATTGTCACTGAACACTGCTCCTAATGCTAATGAAGATGCCAGTGTCTTTGTGACAGAACAGTACAATGACCACTTGGATAAAGTAAGAGGCCACCGGACAAACTCCTTTACTTCCACTGTTGCAGATCTGCTGGATGACCCCAACAACAGCAATACAAGTGACAGTGAGTGGAATTATCTACACCACCATCATGATGCATCTTGCCGCCAAGATTTTAGTCCTGAGCGTCCGAAGGCAGATAGCTTGGGATGCCCAAGTTTTACAAGCATGGGCACCTATGACAGCTTTCTGGAAAAGTCTCCTTCAGACAAAGCAGATACTAGCTCTCATTTCTCAGTGGACACTGAAGGATACTATACCTCGATGCACTTTGACTGTGGTCTCAAAGGTAATAAGACCTATGTCTGTCACTATGCAGGCCTAGGCCCAGAGAATGGTCAGGGTGTCGGGGTTCCTCCTGCTCTTCCGGACTGTGCCTGGCAAGAATACTTAGACCACAGGAGGCAGGGGAGACCAAGCATCTCTTTCAGGAAACCAAAGGCAAAGCCAACTCCACCTAAACGTAGCTCATCATTGAGAAAATCTGATGGAAATGCAGACATTTCTGAGAAGAAAGAACCAAAGATAAGCAGTGGTCAGCACCTGCCTCACAGTTCCAGGGAAATGAAGCTGCCTCTTGATTTCTCCAACACGCCTTCTCGTGTGGAAAATGCCAATCTGCCTGCAAAGCTGGACTCTTCTTGGATAAACCAGAGTGAACATGCTATTAAGGAACCTCAGTTGGACACTCCAGACATTTCACCATTCAAAGATGAAGGTGCTGAATCAACACACTATGCAGACCTCTGGCTTCTGAATGACTTGAAAACGAATGATCCTTACAGATCCTTATCTAATTCTAGCACTGCTACGGGTACCACAGTGATTGAATGCATCAAATCTCCAGAGAGTTCTGAATCCCAAACATCCCAATCAGAATCAAGAGCAACCACTCCATCTCTTCCTTCAGTTGACAATGAATATAAACTGGCTTCACCAGAAAAGCTGGCTGGCTTAGCATCTCCATCAAGTGGCTACTCAAGCCAGTCAGAAACGCCAACCTCCTCTTTCCCTACAGCTTTCTTTTCAGGACCATTGTCTCCTGGAGGTAGCAAAAGAAAGCCTAAAGTCCCAGAAAGGAAATCCTCACTACAGCAGCCATCTTTAAAAGATGGTGCCCTATCACTGAGTAAAGATTTTGAACTACCAATTATACCTCCTTCTCATCTTGACCTAAGTGCTCTTCATGTTTTGAATAAACCATTCCACCACCGTCACCCACTGCATGTTTTTACTCATAAGCAAAACACAGTCGGAGATATGCCGAGATCAAATCCTGCACCGTCTCTTGCAATTACACCAACAGTTCTCAAGTCTGTCAACCTGAGGTCCATCAGTAAGTCTGAAGAAGTTAGGCAAAAGGAGGGCAATAATACAGATCTCCCCTACTTAGAAGAGAATGCTGCCACAGCGGCTTCTGTGGCCTCCTTATCTCCAAGTAAGGCAAGGCCACACACAGCAAAGAAATCAATATCACGCCAGTATTCTGCTGAAGATACCCTCCTGCCCTTTTTAGATTCCTCTGTAGCTGAGATGGGACCAGAGAAGCATTTGGAAAAGAACCCTAATTTTGATGGAAAGAGTCATGGTGATCCAGAAACTGCAACCTCAGCTAGCAGCAATCTTCCAGATTCAAATGTGATGAAAGAACAAATACAGATGGAAAGCGAGCTTATCTCAGAAAACATACTAAGTAAGAACTGTGGATTTTCAACAGGATTTCAGAGGGTGTCTGCTTCCCGCCCCAGTGATTTGGGTAGTAAAATGATACAGTATGGAGCTAGTCCAGATGGCACTGTACAGCAAGGACAGAAGGCACCCTCTGGAGTCAGGGAAGAAGGTGGAAAACCAGAATCTGTGGATGGAATCACACTTCAAGCCAATTCATCAACTAGAGTAACAGACATAAGCAGTCAATATAAGCATCAGCGTGTTATAAGCCGCCACCATGACAAAGTGCCTGTGACTATCCGCCATGAGTCAGAGATGTCAACTGTAAATTCATTCCCTGAAAAATGTTCTGAACAGGAAAATATTGCTTCAGGTATTTCACCCCAAAGTGCCTCTGATAACAGCAGAGCAGAGGAGACCCAAGGAAGTATGGACGAGACTTCATTGAAAGGTCAGTTAATGATACCTATGTTAGGGTGGGAGTGTGTCCTGTGGTGAAGGTTCTTTCTCTGGAGCCCTGGGTGTTGGTTTCCCTCCGCCATTTCTTTTCACCTATTAAAACAATTGAGAAAAAAGCTACTGTTATTTAGGAACTAAGATTTGACAGCTATCTCTTTCATTTCAAAAATCATGGTAAGGTACCTTATGTTTGTTTGATCCCCGAGTCAGGAGAACGGGGTAGTGAGAGGTTTTCCTGCCCTTTAAGGATACTTCTCTTCTTGTTTTTTAGAATCCTCACCAAGTGATGACTCCATCACTTCACCACTCAGTGAGGACTCTCAAGCTGGAGCTGAGGGTGTGTTTGTGTCTCCAAACAAACCTCGAACCACTGAGGACCTATTTGCAGTCATTCACAGGTGAGAGAGTGGGACCATGTCTCCAGAAACAGGCACACAAAAGGGTTTGCTTTTGAAGTGCCTCTCACTGAATGTAAATATGGGGAAGCATTTTGAACCTGTACTACACTCAATGACAGCAACAACAAAAAAGCAAGAAGGAAAGAATTATCTTTCTCAATCAAATTCATAGGCTGTGTATGCATGTTTAAAAATATTAGTCTAGATAGAGAGAGACAGTTCAATTAAGAGAGTTCTGTGAGAAGCTTTGAAGGGGAGACTGAATGATTTCCTGAGGAAAGACATTCTGGAAGAAATTCACATGTGAAAACAATTATAGTTAAATTACTTGGAGTTAAACTCAAGTGTAATCTCTGTTGTATATATTGTGTTTTGTATTTATTTTTATTTTTGCAGTACTAGGCATCAACTCCAATATCTCAATATCTCACACATGCTATACAAACACACTGCCATTGACTTATACTCTTAAATCCTGGCTTTTAAGTCATCTCTTGAGTCTACAAAATATTGTCAAATCTGTAATCTCACACTAGCTGACCTAAACATATGTTGATTTGCTAAAACAATCTGAGATCATCTCAGCTTTTCTTTTCTTTTTAAAAGTTAAATTTCTTTCATGGCACTGACTTTTATCTCTCTCAATTGAAAGGTCAGATCTGGGTTGCTTTCCTGGAACATGGTTGGGCCTTTGCTGCTCATGCACACAGCTCTTTTGTACCTGTGTAACTTGTTATCATTGGCCCATATTTGCAACAATTCATTACAGCTGCTGACCAGGAAAGCAGAGCCAAAAAAACCCATCCTTGAAAGCAAACTCATAGCCATTGAACGGAATGATGCTACGTGTTCTCTCCACAAACATAAGCTCCTTTTTAACCCTTGCCTTGGGGACCTAGATTGAATTCCCAAAGGAAAGAACCTAAAGATTATCTTTCCTTTTTCACAGACTTAACGATTTTGGAAGCAAATTCTTTGCAAGCAGTTTATAATCTCTCCTCTCATCCTTTGGACTTCTGCTTTTTAAAGGGTTTCTGTTTTCTGTTGGTTCTGTGTTGTTTGTTTGTTTGTTTTTTGTTTTTCCTTAAAGCAGGAACACTACTCTTTAGCAACTGCATTCTCCTAAGGATTCTACTAGTAGCACCTTCTGTGTGTACCTTAGCAGGCAAGCTTCCTCACAAACAACGCAAGAATCACTAATACATTCTTCACCACAGATGTTTAACATTCAATTATATTCTTTAACCCTCACATTTTATCTCCAAGCTCAGTGCAGATTATTAATTTGCTATGTAAGTTAATGAACCCTCAAAGAACCACATGGTATATCTGGAATAGTGGGCAGTATATGAGTTGTAGAATCAAAAAGATAATCAGATTGGAATAGGATACCACTTTCTGTGCTTGTCTTGAATAAATTAAGTATCCGAACTTAATATAAGTAGAAATACGTACACCTCACAGATTTGACTCTGATGATAAACCAATATTTTCTGTCTAGAATACTGCCTTCTGGTGGTACCAAGCACTGATATGCAAAGATAGCAAACACAGAGGTTTCTCTGAGTAAAATCATTCTCTTCTGGAATGTGGAAAGGCAAAGCTCACACTTTCTTCACCACACATGTTTTTAAATTAGTAAAGAACATGCCACCAGAGTCAGGAATGACTGAGTTAATGCTGAAGAGTCACTGAGTTTATGAATACTTAATTTTCAAAAAAAAAGCAGCAATTTCATGGCTATAGAGGTTATATAGATTTAAGGAGTTTGGTAATCTTAGATCTGTATTTGTGTAGCATTTGCCTGTTTATTTACACCCCAGTGACAAGAGTTATTTTTGCTGTCTTGAGAGCTTAAATTTTATATTTTAAATGCTCCAGAGATGGTTTAAATTTTCAGTTCCTCACAAAGAGTTGGTTTACTGCTAGACATGTTGTTGATGCCTCTGAATACCTAAGACTCATGGTATTTGTATTAAAACAGTAGGCTATTATTAAAAGTCACTTAGTAACTTTCATGTGCAGTAAATTAAAATGTAGGTTAGTATGTCTCTCTATCACCAAGCCCCATCAGGTATCAAACTAAGGTCAGTCTTGACCCACTGAAGCCATTCTCTGCTTGTTGTGAGAGTATTTTTCTTTGTATTGCACAGACAGATTTCCTGAGAAAAAACAGCAGTGTTTCCCCATGCTGTAAACAGCCGTCAGCAGCCTTAAAATCTAGGAGGGAAAGTAATGACTCGCAACCTTCCTTATATTCTACCATATAAGATGCTCTTTAAATATGATAGATATGGGGATGAGATGGAACACTTCTTGATTCATAAAATTGTCTGTGGACTCAGATTTTTTACCCCATTTTCTCTTTTCTTAAAAGATCCAAGAGGAAAGTACTTGGAAGAAAAGATTCTGGGGATATGTCTGTCAGAAGCAAATCAAGAGTTCCCCTTGGTAGCAGTAGCAGCAGTGCCAATTCTGTCACTTCACCCAGCAGCAATGTGACAGCTGGGACTAGCCAGAGGTCTCCTGGTCTCATCTACAGAAATGCCAAAAAGTCCAACACATCCAATGAAGAGTTTAAGCTGCTGCTCCTCAAGAAAGGCAGTCGTTCAGATTCTAGTTACCGCATGTCTGCTACTGAAATCCTGAAGAGCCCGGTCCTGCCCAAGCCTCCTGGGGAGTTTACTGCAGAGTCCCCACAAAGCCCCGATGATACCCATCAGGGCACACCTGGGACTGAAGCACTGTCTCCTCTGTCGCCGTGCTCACCACGAGTCAATGCGGAAGGGTTCTCCTCGAAGAACTTTGCAACCTCAGCATCAGCACGGGTTGGACGCTCCCGGGTCCCACCTGTGGCCAGCAGCAGCCGCTACAGTGTCCGCTGCCGGCTGTACAATACTCCAATGCAGGCCATCTCTGAGGGAGAGACTGAAAACTCTGATGGGAGCCCACATGATGACCGATCCTCCCAGAGCTCCACCTAGTTTGCCTGAGCCAAGCTGACCTCAGATGTCCAGCCCCTTATTAATGAAAGGATTTTGAGACATCATAGAGGAACTGGAGAAAAGGCAACAGGGTGTGGGGGTTGCATTGTTGCTTGGCAATGAGCTTCTAAATATGTGTTGAAGAAGCAGAAAGTGAATGAGTCATTTTTTAAATTAATTTTCATGTTTTAAGTAGCAGTTCTGTCTCTTGTGGTTTTCTTTAGCACAGTTTGATTTGTTCGATCTCATTCCTTGTGATAATAGAGAATACAAAAGTATATAACTTTCTTGAAACTTAGACAAGGTTTTCCCAGAGCTGCCTATTCCGAAAATAAAGCCCTCACTGTCATGATTCTATAAGAAGATGAAATTACTCTGGAGGTTTGGTATTTTTTTACATTAAAATGAACTAAAGCAAAATTTAGAAGAAAGAACTACACATATGTAAATACCATATTTTTGATAAAATGTGTAAATAGATTTATCAATGATGAGTGGACAAGTGGCCAATTATCTACCACACACCAACTATTTATAGGACACACACAAATAAACTATAATAACTGTATTCTGTGAATACCATTTTCATATCAAATACCATATTTAAATGTCCACCAACATGATTTCTGAGTGATAAACCTCAAATATGATTTTAAAATTGGTGAAATAATGGAAATATTGAGGTCATGTACTGAAATGTGATTAATTTAAAGTAATGAATTTAGACCTAATCATTGTCGTGACTATAACAGAAACAAGCTAATAGCAACTTGTGGCTGTGATTTGCCATGTGACAATTTGAACAGAATGAAAAGCATGCTTTTGATTTTTTTTTAACCAATGAAAGAAATCATCATTCTCAATGCAAAGTTCCCACCCCACCCCCACCCCCAATAGCTTTAAGCAGTGTCCTTTAGAATTTAATTTTTCAGTGGATTGCTTTAAGGAGAATGAGTAGAGAAACCAGTAGTTAATTTTAGACCATGTTTTATATAAGGCTACTGGGAACAAACAGTCATAATCTAATGACTATACTCTTTAAGCTTCTTAATTAGCTCCAGGTTCATAAACTAACAGAAATAAAAGCTAAGCATGCCACAGAGCTATTGACTTCTCAGCAAGTACCTGTGATGAGTTTTCAGCCACGCTTCCTCTCTGTGCTGATGAGATTCATGCTACCTAAAACTTAACAGAAATGACACTGTGAACAATGTAGTTGGGAAGTAGATATGTGTATATGCATTATTTATATTCACTCTTCAATTGGGCATGGGGAGCAGCTCTGGTTCACATAGCTACACACAGCGGATTTTTGTCTGGTTTTACTAGATCTGCTTGATGGTAAAAGGGGAGGGTGGTGGGTGGGAAAGGAAATATCAGGGCAAGCGCTCTGATAAAATGAAGGCAGGGAAACAAGCTGAATTACTTGAAATTACTTGAATTTTCTTGTCTTAAAACTGAAAAAAAAAGTGTAACAAGTTGAAATCTGCAAGTGGTTCTCACACCTCTGGTTTTAACGTGAACTGAGACTAAAGTTTGAAATCATATGTGAGAAATATAAGCACCTATGTACTTAGAATAGGTTTTTGAATGGGAACACTAGAAATTAGAAAGAACTAAGAAAGGGTATGACCTGTGAAAGACTAGAACGTGATGACAATGACAGAACACACTAGGATCACCAAGAAATCGATGAGCAGCTGGCTTTACGCCTATGCAAATAGTATTTGAGAAAGTAAGATGTTTGAAAGAATTAACTCATGCTAAATGAAGGAGAAAGTCTGGTCTAAGAAGATACCGTCTTTCAATAGAAATTTGTTGTAAGATTTACAGATTAAGAATTAAAAAATCTGTTTTTGGTGTTTTGTTTGTTTGGGGGAAAGTCTGACTTCTAATATTTGTTTTTATTACCAAATTGTGTTAGTTAATTTCTTGTCATTCTTGTATGTAACATGGGTGTTGGGGGTGGAGGGGTAGAGGAGGAGATTGAGAACTGGGAGAAAGAATGAGAGAGAGAGAGAGAGAGAGAGAGAGAGAGAGAGAGAGGATGGATGCTGGGGATAGATAAACTACCTGGTAAAGGGTTTGAACATAAACAAAGTGTTATAATTTTATTAAAAGAAAAATGTTGGGGTTTGAAAAAATGGACCATCATTCCTCATTGGAACACATAACTCATTACAAGAAAAAAGAAAAAAAGAAAAAAAAAAAAGAAAAACCAGCATGGTTTGACATCATGTGGGGTCATGAACAAATCTGTCTCATGCTTTGAAAAGTACACTCAGCAAAATTTTAAAAGTAAAAGTTTTTAGACAAATGTGATAAGGAACCATCATTTCCAGTCTCAATAGGTGATCGTTTGTAATTTTCATAAAAGCAGTTCGTTTGCAGTATGGCTTTTGTGTAGCTAGGGGTTTTTTAGTGTGAAGAAAGGTATGTGGGCTTTAAAAGTGATTTTAAATCTTGAATAGAAAAATCACATAAATTGGCTTTAATAAAAATGTCACCTTTTATTATTGACATTAATTTAAGTAATCATACCATATATTTTTAAAATACATGTCTGACTTGAATTGTGAGGCAATAAGATATGTGATGATCACAGAACCAACCCTTATAGTTTTACTTATTTTGTTTACTCTAAAAATCTATAGCAGAGTTTCTCTATTTTGTATTTCATAGATTTAAAGAAATCCCAAATAAAGATGGATTTTAGATTCACTGTGGACAAGAATATTGAATAAGAAAGTTTAAAAAGCAAGCTAATCCTTAATAATCTGGAATAGTCTACACGGCTTTAGAATATACTAAGATGTGGGACTGTCTTTAACATCGTTGTCAGCCCAAGGCAGAGTACACACATTAGGTATTGTTTAAAAAAAGAAAAAAAAAAACAACCAAAAAACCAAAACCAATCCAAACTTTTCTTCTGTTGTTTGCACTGATGCTATCTTTTCTTCTGTGTTTATCCAACATGTTTATATTGTGTGGGGGAAATTCTGTTTTATTTTCTTGCTTTTCTGGTGATCCTGGTTTGATTTTCTTGTTTTGTTTTTGGCTAAGTAGAGGACATGGACTAGTTGTAGCAAACAAAACACCCTGTTTGCTCTTACCAGTAAGTACATTCTCTGTAGTAGTGGTAATTAGAGGATGAGATGAAAACAAAGCTTAAACTATGACGGTTATGGTGTGACTATTTTGGTACTAGAACCAGTTCATGCTGGCCAAAAAGACAATGGTTTTTGGACTTGCATCCATTTTGTATTTTTGTAACATTTGTAAATACAAACTTTTTAAATTGTTGCAAAGATGGTTTCTTTTGTAAGATGTTTTCAACGTTTACATTCAATCCAAGCCTTTGTATATTTTAGAGCTGTGCAACACTTTAAGTCTTGTATTTATTTTTAGTAAAAACGGTGACAGTTTCATTGTGAACCCCTCTCAAAAAAATGTATCAGAAAAGTTTGATTACCTAGAAAGTGTGTATAGAGACTGCAAATAAACGTGACTGCAATTAAAGACCAAGCTTTTCTCTTTATTGTTACTTAATTGGAGTTTGGAGGTTCCACAAGGAGGGAGTATTGTCTCGGCAACCGATATAAAGGGGCGAGGGTTGTTAGCTGGAAAGCATGGTATCTATTAAGGAAACTAATTTAGTTTCATTTTTGAGAAGGAATGGTATATTCTCAATTCTCAAGCTACTTGATGGCTCTTTTCCACATCAGGCTAAGATTTGTGCCTTTAGTTTGAAGCAATTGATTACTTTGTTTCAGAGTTTCTTATACTTGCACATCCTTGCCGAGAAAACAATTTATATATGTATGCCAAATTGCCACTAGGTAATGTTACATCGGCTCTATTGCATAGCAAAGCTTCTGTCTCAAGCAGTGCTTTGCACAAATTAACCTGTGTACTTCCCAAGGAATGCCCATTTTAAACTGGAGAAAACTGAACAAGATTATGATTTACCTTGTGCATTACTCTAGAATACATAACTGTTGGTCATGATCCAATCCAAAAATCAGGACACTGAAATATGTTAGTTTTGTACTCTTATTGGAGACTGGAAATAACGTTACTAGTGTTCCTAGACTACTAAGAAAAGACATTTCTAAGACCCTGCACCACTCCCCATTCAAGTTTTACTACCGAAGTCTACCCCTGGAGCCCCGTCATCATGGACATCTCTAGTGAATTACAGGAAGAGGAAAAGAGTATGTGATTGTATGTAAATAGTAGCAAGCTTTAAATAACCAAATGAAAGCACGTGCCATATGCCTGGGAAGCTGGCCCTTTAAATCACTTTTGGGGCCAGCCTGGGCTCCAGTGTCTCCACAAAAACTTCTGTCTGCTTAGATGCCGGTGGCCCTGCCTCACAGTAGACAGGAAGGCCCTTTCTACTGGAAGTCTTCCTTTTCTATGCTCTTTCTACATCTGAAGTGTGAAAAATAACTCATTCTATACAGGCTTTTGATCTCCCAATGGGATTGGCCGGCAACGGTCGGGTTATGTGTACAAGGGAACACTGATTAGTTAGCAGAATCTCTTGCTCGGTCTTGTAGGCCACAAGCGCCCACCGTTTTACGGCCAGGCACGTCACATGCCCGAGCTTTACGACACTCATTGCGGCAGAAGTGCACGGTTTCCAGCAAGTGGACCGTTAAGAGGCGTCGACTAACTTCTCTTGCCTCTAACGGTCACCTAGAACGTCTACATGGATGCCTGACGCTAGCTGGTAGATTTCCGGAAACTTCCAGAAGCTTGTGTGGTCGATTCTTCATCTAAATACGTAAGTTATGGATATCTTAGCCCCCCTTTTAATTTTTTTGTCACAGTTGAGGGTATGTGAGTGTATTAATATAGAAAATAGCCATCATAAGTTATTTGGCCTACTGGCTGGGGCCCGTTGAGGTGAGTAAAGACGTTCGACAGGAACAGCGAATCTGTGCCTTGTGGCCTTGAATTTCAAAAGCTCTGTAATTGGGTGGCTCCAATAATTTTTAGGTCTCAGAGCATCCAACACATGTGAGCTTTTGTGATTTGGCCACTGAAATTGTTATAAATTAGATATGTTTATATTTATATATAACATGTAAGTACATTATATGTATATATTATGTATAAATATATATGTATTTATTTGTATTTTATGTATTATTTATATATAACATTTAGGGAAATATACATGTATTAAAATATATAATATTGCCGGGGTAGTGGCGCATGCCTTTAATCCCAGCACTCAGGAGGCAGAGGCAGGCAGATTTCTGAGTTCGAGGCCAGTCTGGTCTACAAAGTTCCAGGACACCCAGAGCTATACAGAGAAACCCTGTCTCAAAAAAACCAAACCAAACCAAACAAATATATATAACAAATACATGTAAATATTAAAATATGGATATTTTAACATATTGTTTATATGTAAAATATGTATTTATATATTTAAACATATCAAAAACATGTATAATATAATAATATATTAAAATAAATATAAGATATATAAATAACATAATATATTTATCTATAATTGAAGTTTTTACTTATATATAAAATGTTATAAATTAGTAATTGTTTGTTGGACTTCCTGGAAGGAGTTCATCCTCTCTTTCTTGATGGAGATAGGTGAACAAAATTAAGAACTCTGAGTTCTGAGTTTAAAGGGCCTAAAAACTCTAGAGTTGTGGGACCAAATTTTGAGACTGAGCTTGAGTTTGGAAGGCCTTGGTCATTAGCCATATTTTGGTTGAAGAGATTACAGTCTTGCTGAATCATTGTGAATGTTACTGGCCTTGATGCTGATGAAGAAAAAGATGTAGAAAGATATTGATGAGGCCTTCCAGAGTCTTGTTTACTTTCTGGGGGCAGATATGCCATCCCAAACAACTGTAAACTGTCCGGATCCCTGTAAGGTTGGGCAGCTTAGGGATATGCTTGTGGGGAAGGCTTTGTGCTCCTTGATTAAAAAAACAAAACAAACAAAAAACCTAAGCTCTAATCTCTTAGGACTCCTTTGGCGCATCCTCTGTCCTCTCCCGAGTTTCGCTGAATTCAGGTTGCTTGTTGTAATTTGTCATGTATGTTGTTAAGGAAGAATGGAAGGCTGATTTCAGCCCTTTGTCAGCCAGCATGACCTATATTTAATGGAATAAATTGATGGGGCATGATTTTCTCAGTCTAGGATGCTATGGAGTTTTATAACATTGAAAGGCCAAGATCTTGTAAATTGTATTTTGTGTTTTGAAGAAGCTTTAGGATAAAAGGTAGTTTTCAGCCATCTTATTCATTGTGATCTATTCTTATGGCATAAGGGGATAGCAAGTGACTCTTTAGTTGGGCTGTGTGGAGGTTTATAAGTTAGAAAGATCTCACTACCTTGATTTATCTTTTGTGTTTTTAAGAATTATTGGGGTAAAATGTACTTTTTAGTCATCCTAGTAATTGTGAGCTAGACCTTATAGGATAAGTTAATAACACATAGGGTTATTTAGCATATTTTATTACACAAAGCGGATCAGTCTGGCGATTATAATTTTCCCTAGGTTTCTTTATAAACTCATAAGGTCACACATCATTTTCAGCCCATCCTAAAGCTATCTTTTATGAGAAAAGTTTTGCAGGTGACTCTGGATTTGGCCTACTTTAGGATTTTATAACTTAGAAAGATATAACTATTGTGAATTGTATTTTGTACTTTTAAGTTTTAGCATAAAAGGTAGTTTTCAGCTATCCTAGTCACTGTAGCCTTGGGGATAAGTTGATGGTAGGTGACTTGGGGATAAGTTGATGGTAGGTGACTCTCCGAGTTTGCTTGGTTTGGATGTCTTATACTTGGAGTTACTGTTGTGGCTTGCTTGGGGTATCTTTAAGAAGTCACTGAGTAGTGTTCAGCCATCCTTCCTATTGTGATCTATGCCTTATGGGATAAAATGGTGGCCTTTACCTTTCCATTCTGCTCTCTTTGGAACTTTTATAACTTGAAATGGACCGATTTGGCTTTTGTGATTGGCTTGTAGGTTCTTAAGAAGTCTTAGAGTAAAAAAGTATTTTTTAGCCATCCTAATCACTTTGAGTTTTCCTTATGGGAAAAGTTGATGGCGGGTAATTGTATGGATTTGGATTATTTTGGTATTTATTGTTATTATTATTATTTAGGATGATCTTGCTTTTGTGATTTGGTGTCTTTAAGAAGTCTTAGGTAAAAGGTAGACTCTAACCATCCTTATAATTGTCCGCTATACTTTATGGGATATGTTCATGCAGGTTACTATTCTAATTTGGCCTTTTTTGGAGTTTCATATCGTAGAAAATTCTGGCGCTGTGATTTGGCTTTTGTGTCTTTATGAATCATTAATGTAAAGGGTTGTTTTGAGCCATGTTTGTTAATCATTGTGAGATATGCTGATGGCAGTTGACTCTCCTAGTTTGCGTTGTTTTTGTTTTATAGCTTGAATTGGAGTTGAAGTGATCCTGGTTTACCTTGTGTGTTGTTAAGCAGCCTTACTGTCAAAGTCATTTGGTAATATCTGATACTTTTTTGTTCTGATAAAGAACATAGGTAGAATCAACTTGTGTTATGTTGTTAAACAATTGACTGATTCTAACAGCCCTTTTAGTTGATCTATTTAGAAGTAGTGAAAGATTTTCAAATTTGTAAGTCCTACTTTAAAAGTACCCATAGTTTCTTTTTAAGGAACTTTTCTTCTGGAACTACTTGTAACAGTGTACTACATTGTTCATTGTAAGAGTAAAACTTTAGAAGTAATTTCATGATATATTCACAAGATAGGACACTAAAAGGTTGTTAAAGTGACCATAGGTTAAAAAGACCTCTCCTGCCAAAGGTTTCTCAGGCCTGATTTTGAGCTGTCTTTTAATTGAATTGTATGCTATGTTTTCTTTCATGTCCGACTTCTTTTACCCAAGGTTGCAATTGTGAGGTTCATCCTTGTAACCGAAGTAAGTAGTTTATTTTCATTATCAATTTTCCTTTGTATGGCCACACCTACAGGTTAAATATTCACAATTCATGTCAATATTATAGTCAGGAAACCCCAAGTAGTTAGTGGTGGAATTTATACGAGGTATATTACAATTTGAAGATTTTATACAACACTGGTCTGCATTTGTTTTACTTGAGAGTTAACTCTCCCATCTTCTTAATCTCCCTTAGGATTTTGTCCTTAGGGACTCTGCTCACTAGTCTCTCCACTAGATTAGGAAAGAGATAGAACCCTGATCCCTTTATTGTGTCTCTCCCTGCTGCTCTGTCTCAGGGTGGATACAATTAATTAAATTTTGCACTAGAGTGTCCCTTGTAACAGTCACTTCAGTCCCTTCTGTGGCAGAAATTCAAGACAGACCTCTGACACACTCTAGAGGATCGTAGCACTGCAGACATACCTGGTTCTAGTTCCATATTAAATGACTCAGAACCATAATCTAGCCTTGAGAATTCTCAAGTTATCAGCTTATATTTCACAGGCGGTTTGTTTAGGTTTGATGTTAAATGAAACTAATAAGGCGATCATGATTTTGGGGCTTCAGTGGACCCTAGAGATAGGACCTCAGAAGGATTTATAGGGCAGGTAGGAGGCAGAGTTTCTGTGGTTGCTCTGCCCATATTGCACAGACATCAGCAGCCCAGCAACAGCCCAGTGGCAGCATACCCACCACCAGCAGCAACAGCTCAGCGGCAGCAGCATCACCAGCAGCATCACGAGCCCAGCAGCAGCATCACTAGCGGCAGCAGCATCACCAGCAGCATCACGAGCCCAGCAGCAGCATCACTAGCGGCAGCAGCATCACCAGCAGCATCACGAGCCCAGCAGCAGCATCACTAGCGGCAGCAGCATCACCAGCAGCAGCAGCAGTAATATAGGCACCATAGGTAGAGTTCCCAGTCATGGGTATGATAGCTCTTCTAGTGCTGGGAATGTAGCCTAGTGGTAGGGCCCTTGCCTAGCATGGATAAGATCCTAGGTTCTGATATCAGCCTCATAAATTCATCCATGTTAAGTTGATTTAGAGATTAGGTTCATGAAGTAATATTTTTATGCACTTCTTTTCAGGAGTAGAAGATTTGCCTCGTGGAGGACTAATCAGTAAACCTTCCAGCAAGTCTAACAGTAATAGGCTCAACTCAGAGGAAGTGGAGTCTCTCCTATTGCACAAAAATTATGTCTGCCACTGGTGAAGAGGATGGGGTTTGTATTTTAAATTGATCATCTCTGTTCTTTTCGTTATGCTACAGTGTTTGGTAAACTGAGTTAAATTACTCAAAGTGAAAGATACAGGCAATAAGTGTAATTTTGATAATGCCCTATAAAGTTTCTATGAGCATTTGTGTATAAATCTAAGAACACACACTTAACACTTCTCCCGTGGACTTTGAAATTAAATTGCAAACTTGTAGGGTTGATATGAAATTCAATTTTATGAGAATCTGATAAACTGTTTTTTGAGAATTATGTTGTATTTTGCTGAGTTTCTTAATATCTGAAGTTGAACACAAATGTAAATTATTAAAGTATGTATATAGTTTACATATAGACAACTTTCAACTTCTATCAACTGTGATGTTTCCATTGGAGATAATGCTTACTGTTACTGTCCATTATTTAAAGACATTTTAGGGAATATTTACTTAAAAACAAAAACTACCATGTGAAGGTAAACTACTGTATTTTTGTAAGGATATTATATAGCCCAATTGCATGTTATTTTAGTAATCTATTCAGCGGTGGCTAATTTAGGCAATGTGTCATGTATTTTAAAGCAAAAACATACAAAGCTATCAAGTCTGTTTACGGTAACTTATTAATACCATCTTATTTCAACAATGTTTTAAGATGTTTTAGAAATTAATTTATCAAGAATCAGAAGTGCCAAGGTGGTTCTGATAGAACCTAGCAGGGAACCCCCCACTCAATTCCCGATTCGGCGTGCACCCAAAAAATCATGAAGGACCATCTTAATGTAATTACATGAGGTCGTTTAATGACGGAGCTCAGGACATGCATCCCACACAGGAGATAACGGATGTCGGCCACGAGGCTCAAAAGCTAGGGGTTTTTTTGGGGTAAGGGGCTTAGGGGTGTGGAATTCAGCATAGTGACACACTATTGGCTTATTCAAACATCAGCAGAAAAATTACATGTCCGTGCAGGGTGTCAGAGTTCTGTGAGTTGTTGACTCAGTTCAGATAGCCCTGTTATGTCTTCACATTCTCCTTTATCTTATGGTCAAGATGTTCCCAGGAATGTTTTAACTATGGGGCATACCCAGGTTTGTTTTTCTTTATTCTCAGCCCCAGGCAGCCTCTAGGCTCACAACCAACCAGCAATTTCTGAGTACTTTATATGACTTATAGGTCTTGAAATTTCATCTTTCTTTCAGTTCATAATATGGCCACATGGTGGCACTGTTGGATTGTTTAGGGTCAAAACTGGTGTGATGCTCTGGTCATGGTTAGTTTTGGTGTTACTGTTGTTTTTTGTTTGTTTGTTTGTTTTGGCTTTAAAATTAATTTCAACATTGGAGACTAATGTCTCTGCCCTGAAGTACAGAAGCTGTTAAGCTCGATGGAAAGAGGGGCGGGGAGTTTCTGGTATATCTGGATTCATGAAACCATAGTTCTCACTAATCCAGATGTTTTCTCTTGTTTATTGAGTCAGTCTTTGCCCTACCTAGGATGTCCTTGAATTTACCAGCCTCCTGCCTTAGCTTCTTGAGTTTTTTATATCACAGGAATGTGTTATCATGCCTGAATCACATATAATTTTTCACATAGGCATGTTATTAAAAACAGGGAAAGGTCCTTTGATAATAGAACAGGTTTTCAAAACTCCTGAGAAGTGAATTTAAAGTCCTCAGCTTTTCTTTGTGTTATTTTGTCTTTTCTTTTAATTTCCTAAGAAATATTTCTCCTACATAAATATGAATATCTCCTTAGGATAGTAATGATAAGATGCTTTATGACTTCACCAAAGACACATTTCAGTAATATAAGTGATATAAAATAACAAGTTGCCCAGTATATCACTGTTTACCATTTTAAAGAGAAAAGTTTAAATTCCTAATGCCTTATGGAATTCCTCTTAACTTATACTCAAGGAAATACTTAATCCTGAATCTCTTTAGACAGATCTTAGCCATTTTACAGCTTCCCTTTTCTTTTGTACTAGGACATTCTGAGCAACTTTTTACTGGAATTCTAAGCTTAAACTCTTCTGGTAAAGTCTTTCCTTTCTCCTTTACTTGACTGGCAATTATTTCCTTTCTTTATAACTCGAATTTTTATTTCATTCTGTTTTAATTAAGACTTTTGAAAGATTTAAATAAAAATTTAAATAGATAACTAGTATAAGGTATGCTTACTAATCAATGTGACTCTTACTGAAATAAAGCATTAACTACTTGTGGTATGAAAACTATTCTAGAACATACTTCATCCACCTGAAATTCATGAAATTCAAGAAATTGAAGGACCACAAGCAATTGAAACTCTCCTGAACTATTGTCAGGTATGGTATTTCTCTCTTTTTCAGTGTTTTCCTAGAACATTAAACTGTAAACATTTCATATGTAAGGGGAAATTGCGTAGTTAACTGAAGATTTTCCATATCATATTACTTGTGATTATTCGCCTCATTGCAATTGTTTTGACAATTTCTACTTAGAATAGTGTTTTCAGGTGAAAATTTGAAATCTAAATAGGTGTATTTGAGAATATTAAAATAATACTTAACAAGTACTGTATTTATGTATTTTCTATCTATATTGCCTAATATTAACTTCTTCTATAAAACTTTTAAAGGAAATTGGAAGAATTGAATACAGTTTTAGTATGTGCCTACTTAATTACATATAATTATACCTAAGATAGCTTGCTCATATTTTACAAGGAATTTATCTTATGTAATTTTGAGGGAAAATCATAAAAATAAACTTGTGGTTAGGAACTGACAATAATTATTGTCGTTTTATGAGCTGTATACTCCAGAGGCAATTGAAGTTCATAAAAATGGTTTTTATTTCATAAGGTTTGCAGAATAGACTGAACTGACATAGTTTGAAAAGTAAATTTGTGTGTGTGTGTGTGTGTGTGTGCGAGAGAGAGAGAGAGAGAGAGAGAGAGAAGAGAAGAGAAGAGAGAGAAAGGTCTTTTCGGCTAACACTAGTGAGGACAGAAGCCATTCTGATAAGTCTTGGTCTTAAAATTGTGCAGAAACAGCTAGAGAAAGCACCCAAGGAGCTGAAGGGGTCTGCAACCCTATAGGTGGAACAAACAATATGAATTAACCAGTACCCCCAGAACTCGTGTCTCTAGCTGCATATGTAGCAGAAGATGGCCTAGTCGGCCATCATTGAGAAGAGAGGCCCCTTGGTATTGCAAACTTTATATGCCCCAGTACAGGGGAATGCCAGTGCCAAGAAGTGGGAGTGGGTTGGTAGGGGAGCAGGGCAGGGGGAGGGTATAGGGGACTTTCGGGATAGCATTTGAAATGTATATAAAGAAAATATCTAATTTTTAAAAATGTGCAGAAACAGGGGAAGGTTGACTAACAAAGCTGCCTGACTTATAATGCCCAAATATTGGCAACCCTGAAGCCTAGGACATAGTGTTCAGCCAGGGGACCAGGAATTATGCAAGTTGAATGAGATATGGCATTGCAGATGAGCAGAGCCTAGGTTCCCAAGCTAGATTCCTAAGGGGCCCTTGAGAATCTCCTCACTTCACTTTGCTGAGTGTTGTTGACATGCTATATGATAGATGATAAAAGTACAATATGTAATCTTAATACTTTTGAAGGCAGAGGCAGGAGGATGACTGTGGTGTGGGAATGCTGCTGGGCAGGCAAAGCACAGAGATGCTAGACTGCGTTTACCCTCCACTGCCCTTGGGTGCTGGGCTGGATGGAAACACTGATACACTGATGGGGGGTGAGAAAACACAGCCCACCATGTGGTAGGTCAAAGTTGGGGTTCCCCGACTCCTGGGCTTCCAGTAGCCACTGAAAACCTCGCAGAGTAGTCAGGAAGGGAGGGTTGGGGTTCTACCAGCCTGAGATGAGAAGCCCTGGGCCAAGGGTTCTTAGACTCTTGGAAGTCCAGACACTGCTGTGGAATTCACGGAGGAGCTGAGAATGGAGGAGGCTCTCTGGTTGAGGACAAGCCCAGGGCATGAGGGTGCCGGTGGGGGAGAGGAACTCCAGCTTAACTCATCAGCAATTGTTTTTAGGTTAGTGGTAGTTGTCTGGGAGTGCAGAGGGGCCTTCTGCTGGAGACTTAAGAGGGCTCAGCTCTGTAAATGAAGGCTTTCTCCATGTTCCCTATGATGAAAGACAGAGTCCTTGGTTCCAAACTGTTTATTGATTGTTCATGTGGAAAATGGATACATATCACTTCCTCAGGCTGGACTAGAGATTACATATCTTTTGCAGAAAGGAATGTCCACAAAGAGAAGCATATTGGCTAAACCCTCATGACCTCTAGATACCTCATCAGCATAGAAAACTCTGTTGTGATCTACATGTTCCAATGTAGGGAGTGTGGTTACATGATAGGGGCCTGGTCAAAACCAGGTAAAGCTCCTATGGTCCTCTTTGGGTTCCAGGGCTTCCAACCTCCTCAACCTTACTAAGTCTCCTGGCATGGGCCACTGTTCCACATATTGCCACAAGTTCATAGCCAACTCCATCTATATCGTTAGTTTAAGGCCAGTTAGTTATAGTTAGTGAGAGCTGGTCTAAAAAATGAAAACAGAGAAACAAAGGAATCTCTTACTATTGTAAAAATATATATACTTTTGTGAAAGTATATATTGTTCACTTTCTTGGATGGGATTATGATATAATTAGAATATTTCCCCCTTTCATTTCTTCCCTCTAAACCCTCCCATATACTTTTCCTTGCTCTCTTTCAAATTTTTTGCCTTTTTTTCATGAATTACTATTGCATGTATATGTACATAAATACACATACACATATACATACATACATACACATACATACATACATACATTTATGGCCTCTTTTTCATCAGTTGGTATTGCATGGATATGTTTATGCATACACACACACACACACACACACACACACACACACACACACACATTCAAGCACACGCACATATCCCTAAATACAAACTATTTAGCCTGCATAATGTTACTTCTATGCATGTTTTCAGTGCTGACTATTTGGCACTAGACAAGCAATTGGTGTGCTCTTCCCTGAGGAAGATGAGTTCTCTCACTCTCAGCATTTTTTAGTTGTCTGTAGTACTTTGTGCAGGGTTGAGCCATCACAAGCTTTCTCTCATCCACGTTGGTATGTCTATGGTGTCCTTTTTATTCAGCTGATGTTTAGTTATGTAGGTGAGACTTTATGGTGGGTGTAGCTTCTAGCATTACTAGGAGACACAGTATCACAGTAAACTCCCTGGTTCTCTGGCTCTTAAACTCTTTCTACCTCAATTTTCACAATGTTCCGAGAGCCTTTGGTACAGGAACAGGTACAGTTTCCATTGGAACTGGGCTCCACAGGGCACATTTTGAGAACCACTGTCCCAGGATGCTTGTTATTTGCCCTCTTAAAATGGTCACTGCTTGTAGCTCTCTCCAGGCTGAGATAGGCATTTCTCCAGGACAGAAGTTTTTCTTTTGTAGGTTTTATAAAAAACAAAACAAAATAACACACACACACGTTTGTTTGCTTCTTTTCTGGTTTTTAAGGTTCATGGTCCCAGCACCTAGCAAATTAGTTCTGACAGGAGGAAGGCATTCATAATTGAATAAGAAAATGTTTCTGTTCTTTTATAAGTATGCTCTCTGAAATTTCTGAGTATTTCAAAAAAAGTCTCATCATATTATCAATGATGTTCCTCATTTATATAACATGTAAGATGTATTCAATAGCACTGTGTGATCCTTTCTAGCTGCTTAATATCTAGAATAGTTTGGAGTCCAACACCACATACATGTTGTTTGGCTTTATAGTAGAAAGTGGAACACTTTCTACTTTTTTTTTTTTTTACAAGCAGTGGTATGGAAGGTAGCTCTTTTTCTTAACAGTTTCTGAATGCTTCTCTCCTAAGTTAATACCCTTTTCAATGGGAACTGGCTGCAGCACATATGGGTGGGAGTTTGTCAGAAGCTGTGATGCACTCACCTCCTTCTGGCACTGAACACCCTTCCATGTGTGTCCATGAGTTGGCTAGTGCAGTGGCAGGTTGAGGCTCAGCATCTCAGCCATTGTCCTCTGTCCCTTAAATACTGGGCCTCAAATAGAAAATGTGATGTTTCTGACTACTGGAGAATTTCCATTGTGCCTAGCAATTAACCTTGGCTTCGTGTATTTTCACATGTGTTACTTTTCTTTTGAAACAGTAACTACTAATACCTTTTATTACAACAGATTATATTTAAAACTGTTCAACGAATGGAAAAAAGGTTTAATGAAATTGATGAAAAACTAACAAAAGTTTATTATGCTCGTTCCAGATCCTTCTGGAATTATCCTGTAAGTATACAAATACATTATCTTTGATAAATGTTTTCTGTCTAAAGGTGCCAATCAGTTCAGAAGTGATAGAAAACTAGTAAATGAGGAATTAGCAAGGCTTATCTATATTTGCTGGAAGAATGGATGAGGACATATCTCTTTTGTAAAGAATGCTTATGTTTAGGATTAATGAATGTAGGACAATAAGGGTTTTTTCTTTACTTTTTATTTATTTTTTGTGAGTTTCGCATCATGTACCCCAGTTCCACTTATCTCCACATCCCTTCATATCCACTCTCTGCCCTTACAACTATCCTCACAAAGAAAACAAACAAACAAACAAACAAAAAGAAACCAAAACAAAGCACAAAAATATCTCATCCTGGAAGGTGTAGTGCATACCCTTTTGTCCATACATCTCTACGTTCAAATGTTCATTGCAATGAGTCACTGGTCTGGTTCAATGCCTCTAGCTTCTGCTACGCCATCAATTTTGTATCCTTACCAAGACTCCTTTTGGTTTTTCTGTTGTTGCCCTGTGTCATGGAAATCTTGTGTATTTGGACCAGCACTTTCACACATTCCAGCAGTTTATAGATGACATAGATTTTGGCATGGGACAACTCAAAGCTCTGGATCTTGACCTGGGTTGGTCAGTCTGTCAGCTTTCCCATACCCACACTACCTGTAGTAAGCTTTCCAGCACTGCCCCAGCTAGCTCATCCAATGCTGCATCCATCATGTCATGTCTCTAGTGCTCATGCCCTTAGGGCTGACTCACCTATCCCATGTCCCTGGTGGCAGGGGCAGTGGTGAGTTGCCCCCAAGTGTGTGAGCTCAGGAGTGCTGGCCTAACCACAAGGTCATGTGAGCAGGACAGCTGGCCCTATGCCTCAGGCTACAGCTCTCAGTAGAGACCCCCCCCCCACACACACACACAATACTTCTCAACTGGGAAGCACAGTAGAGCTTGCTTTGTTGAGGAGTGTTTTTATATTTGTACCTATAAAGTATGCAACAAATTAAATATAGGTTAGAAGAGGAACAAAATCACATGATCAAAATAGAACACCATGTTTCTAATGTAAAATAATGTATAGGAACCATGTCTTGATTATTATTTTTATTTCTCTTTTGATTATGAAGCCTTTGAAATCTGCAACCAGAAAGTACAATTACTTGACGCCTAAAAAAAGACGTAAAGTGCAGAAAGTGAGAGAAGTAGTTGATGATGATCCCTTTGCCTATCCTCAAAGTTACAGTCCAACTTCACCAGTCCGCAGGAGGGAAGGATATAACCAGGATATGGAAAACATCGAGCCCATGGACTGCACTCTGCCTTTCCAGTACACTGATACTATTGACAACAGCCAGACTTTCCAGTACACCGATACTATTGACAACAGCCAGACTTTCCAGTACACTGATACTGTCGACCTCAGCCAGACTGTCCAGTACACCGATACTGTCGACCTCAACCAGACTGTCCAGTACACCGATACTGTCGACCTCAACCAGACTGTCCAGTATACCGATACTGTCGACCTCAGCCAGACTCTCCAGAACACCGATACAGTCGACCTCAGCCAGACTGTCCAGTACACCGATACTGTCGACCTCAACCAGACTGTCCAGTACACCGATACTGTCGACCTCAACCAGACTGTCCAGAACACTGATACAGTCGACCTCAGCCAGACTCTCCAGAACACCGATACAGTCGACCTCAGCCAGACTCTCCAGAACACTGATACTGTCAATAATGCCCAGCCGTTCCAGTACACCAATACTGTCAACAACACCGTGGGTATCCAAAACACTGAGAACAATGATGTTTTCCATTCAGAGAATTCCCAGGAAGCAGTATTAGTCAGATCTTCACTAGAGAGGGACTATCAAGAAACTCCACCAAGTCCTACATATACTACCGAAAGCTATGAGCAATATTACAGACTCAGAAATGTACCTGGCTCTTCTACGATGCCCTTCTACAGTGACATAGAAATTCCCAATATGGACACCATCACTTCTGCCCCTTCAACATCAAGGGAAGCAAGTACACTCCCTCCAGGGGAACTCATCCCCATACGAAATCCTGAAATGAGGCGAAGGGCCTTCTTGGAGGCTCTGCTCACACCTGTGATTGATCCTAACACTTTTGGTGAGTTTTCAATGGCATCAATGATTAACATCCTCTAAACAAGCTTGTAGAAGCTTCTTGTTTCCTATTTGATGGTTTATTTGTAGTTCTATGCACAATGGCTACTACTAGTTATTGAGTAGGTATTATGGGTAAGACATTCTAATCAACTAAAATGTCTCATCTCTGGTGATTTTCATAATGACACCATTGTGATATTAAAATCTATTTTCTTTGCTGTTCTCTATAGTAAATAATCAGAGTGATCATAAGGTGATAGGAAAAAAAGGATATGCTTTTGAATAATTCACACTCACACACACACACACAAAATCAAATTTCTATTGACTTTCTTTGGTTAGAAAAAAGATTTTCCTAGTCAATTACCAAGCCTTCTTCATTTGTAATCATACATTAGCCATAGGGAGTCAGGCATTTTGCTTAAGGTAATACTTGAATACAAAAAAGTTTCTGTACAATTTAATGAATAGTAGAGCTAAAACTTGCTGAGATGTGAGCACTCATGTTTTATGTACCATTATTTCTTTATTAAATATTTTTCAACCAAAACATTTATTGCTATTCAGTTAAACATAAAAGAATGATTGCTTTAAATGTCAAAACTACTGATTAGACTCATAAGAAAGTATTTTTTTAATTCCGATTAACATGTAAACCACAAATGATGTGAATTTAAAGAGTAAAGGTGAATCTAAAAACAACAATATTGAATATAATGGAGAGATTTGCTTCAAAGAACTAATCGTGTTACCTGAGATAATTGTGGCTATTAAAATTTGTTGATATAACTAAAAAATAAGCAAGTATAAAGTGTGAACTTGAGGAATTTCTATTGTATTTAGTACAATAAACCTAATTTAGGGAAAGAGACATTTGAGAGCTATTCAGGAAATTCATTGAAAGCTTTTAAGTAAGAAAGGATACTAAATTAACTCAGATTGTCCTAATTTAGTCCAAGTAGCACCATTTCTTTCACTTGCTCATGACCAAAGAGCCCTTGGATTGCTACATTTGTTTCATGATCATCAAGGAAGCTTTAAGTTGCTCCCCCTCTTTGGAGGAGGTCCATTGGCATATTCATATTGCACGCACACTCCTCAGATCATTTTTATCCAGAATTTTTATAGTTGGAATCTTGAGTCCCTAGTTAGGTGTTTAAGAGAAGGTTCCAGGAATGATACTATTACTTTCTACCTAACATCTCTTTATTTTCAAGATGCTAATCGGGTTTTGCTTTGTTTTGTTTTAATTTTTTTCTTTGTTTCACTGTAACTGCAGGTTCATCCTCCGAGTGTACCCGTACTGTTGTGAGACACCTTGGTTACCCTGTAAACTGGTCTGTGAATGATGTAATAACATTTCTGAACCGTTTAGATCCTCCTTTGGCTGACCAACTCTACCCTACCATCAAAAAACATGTAATGTATTTTTTTAAATCTAGTTTCTCTGCTTACCCTAATGCTATTGAGTGACCTTTGTGCACTTTCATTTGGATACTGAGTTACATGTAGGCCAGGGGAATCCTATTATGGGATTTGATTTTTGTTTGTGAAAAAGGTTAGATTGTTCATCATTATATGCTTAAATGGTTGGTTAACTGTCTGACTGTATGTTATTCACATGGGCATCTAAGTATCTAATAAACTAAGCATCCTCAAATCTCAGAAAATGGTGGTTCAGGATTACAAGTTTGAGGAAGTCCTCCTTCCCTGCGAGGACAAATATACAAACCCTCTCCAAACTAACCCAGCCTTTCCACTCTAGGACCATAACCAAGGTGAGGGTTGCCCGTAATACATAACAGAATAGCCCTCGTGTTATGTTTTAGCCGGTCAGTTCTGCTTACCTTATGTGACTCTGGAGGATTTGTGATGCTGATGACTATTAGCAAAGCAACATCATGGTTAAATTTTATTTATTTTCTTTTTTCCTAGTATTCTCTTAAGTTTCTTTATTTAAAGGCATAAATTTTTGATTGTAGAGGTCTTTGACATACTTGGCATTGTTTATTCCCGGGTACCTTTAAAACTTATTGGGAACCAGATATTTTTTTCTTCTAAATCCTTTCTTGGCAAGTTTTTTGTTGTTGTTTGCTTGCTTTTGTTTGTTTTGTTTTGTTCTTGTATGTAGAGAAAAACAACAACTTCTTTAAAAATGAGAATCCAGGCTATTTCTATTCTGATTTGAGAATTTCCCTACAGATTCCCACAACTTCTGATTTTTTCCTGTTATTTTGGTTTTTTTAAAAAATCATTCTTATTAGATATTTTCTTCATTTACATTTCAAATACTATCCCGAAAGTCCCTTATACCCTCCCTCCACCCTGCTCCCCAACCCACCCACTCCCACTTCCTGCCCCTGGCATTCCTCTGTACTGGGGCATATGACTAAGGGCCTCTCCTCCCATTGATAGCCTACTAGGCCAAGAATCTTTTTCTGACTTCTTCCAAGATGATTTCTGAACCTTGAGTGGCAGGATGGCAGCATGGGGGAATCTCTACACAACCAGTTGTGGGTCTCTGTATTAATCACCATGTCCTAGAAAAAGAAAGTTTTCTGTTGAGGGCCAAGAAATGCACTAAAATATGTATAAAAGTAATACCTTAGGGGGTAGTTTATTGCTATGTTCATTTAGAAGAAGAAGAATAGTAAGCCTCCCCTAGGGCATATGATCTATCTAGCCACAGAATTTATTCTGTCTTTTGGACCAGGCATTAAATCCAACCAGAAAGTGGTTGGCTACTCCCATAACATTTATGCCAAACATACTTATATGGGAGGAAGAGGTAGGAGGACCACTTGACTCCAGGAATTCTGGACTGATGTGTTCCGCCCATTGGGTGTCTACAGTAAGTTGGTCATCAATATAATGACCTCCTGGGAGCAGGGAATCACCAGTTACCTAAAGGGTGAAGTGACCCAGTTAGAAAGCCTCTGGGTTTTGTATACCTATTATGTATACTATGATTATTGGAAGTATTTATTTATCATATCTAAGCATTTTCTTCTGCTATCTCCAGGGTCTATTAAATATAGTCATATGACTAGAAAATAGAGATAATTTGACCTCTCCTTTCCTATTTGTATTCCTTTTTAGTTCTTTCTTTTCTCTTGTTGACATGAGCTGGATTTTAATAAGTTATATTTTCTTTCCTTTCCAATTTTACTTACTATTGTAAAAGATTTTGGGTCTTCTTAGACAAGACTATGTAATTAAATACAGTTCTATTTTATGTTGGAACTTAAAAAGAACAAATAATATGCTTTAGTAGCATAAGGTGACAGTAAATTAAGGCAAAAAATTTTTGTAGAGGTGTCTTGTAGTTATCAAGTAGAGTTGTCAACATACTGCATGTACTATTTTCAGTATAAAAAGAATACCAATAATTATTCTTCAAATCTAATTAGCTTCAGACAAATAACTCACTTTCATAAAAAGACAACAGTGTTGAATGCATTTACTGTTTGCATTGATGTTTATATATTCCCAGCCCGTGTCTGAAAGTTCATAGCCATGAAATTATTTTCTGCCAATTTTTTTTCTTTTTACTTTTGTCATAGATACACAATATTTTATTCTTTATACAGTATTTAAAATTATATCAATTGTTATAGTTAATTTAAATTAAGTTAAATTTGCTTTTTCTTAAAATTTATATGAATATACAAGCTCCAAAATTATCTATTGCTATTCAATGATATTTTTGATAGTTTTATATAGGAGATACATATTCAAAGATTTTATAACCGTAAGGAGATGATTTAGTTTTACATGTTCTTATATACAAAAAAACAACTCCTCGTCTAACATTACTGTTAATCATTTCAAAATTCTTCTTTCTATAGGATATCGATGGGAAAGCTATGCTGCTGATCAGTAGTGATACAATGATAAAATATATGGGGGTAAAGGTTGGAGTAGCCATGAAGTTCGAAAACTACATTAGAACGCTTAAAGAAAAAGTAAACTGTGGCCAGTAAAAAAAAAATGTTTGTATAACTTTAAATGTTCTCATAAATTCTTCCTTAATGCACAGATGAGTCCCTATGCTCATTAGTTTTTGTTTTGAAGAAGATTCTTATAACATATGTTATAACTAGAATTTTAACATTATAGTCAAAGTCTGTTTCAAGATACATTTAACATTAATATTAGCATATACAGACTGGTAGTTTATTCTGTCTTTAAAATGTTTTCATTTTATAGTTTATAAACATGCTTCATGAAAGAAACAGAAAAAGCTACCTTTGATTTGGCTTTATCTTTATGAATATTTTTAAAGCAACTAAAGAGGAAATATAAGAAACTAATAACTCCCATAATTAAAGTGGTGAAATTTTTTACAGAAGAGAAATTAAAGGATATATAGTTACCCTTATTGGATATGTTTTCTGTATATTACTGGAGTATACTTTTCATGTTCTACCACTTTTCAGGGGGAAAAAAGCAGTAGCCATATAATTTATTTTCCTCTATTCAGATTTAAAAGAGAAAATGAAGTTTATAAAATATCTAATGAGCTTCAGACAACTAAATATTTTTTACAAGTGTTTAGATAAATTTTTGGATATATAGAGTGATCATTCATTTTATCTAAAAAGTGTACCTAATGAGTAGTTTGGAAGAATTCTGACTATATTTTGAAGATTCATACTTACTATATTTAGAGTCTTTATATTTTTATCAACTTTGGACATTTAGCTAAGAATTCATTATTCAAATGTCTTTTCAAAGATACCTATATTCAAAATTTAAATATATAATATCATAGTATATATTATTTTTGTCTTTATAGTTTTTGGAGGTATTACATATTTTGTACCAAAAATATGCAGAAATAAATATTTTATTTTGAATTTAAAATGGTACTTTACATTGATACAAGGGCAATGAGAAGTTGTTTATAAACAAGATGCTCTTACTCTGCTTGCACTTTCCCCTACTAGCCCTTCTCAGTTTAGCCTTCAGAGTCAGAAACAGTACAGAAGCTAGTTTCTACATATGGAAGTTCTCTGTCTTGTACCATGTTTTCAAGTAGCTAGGACATTCACTGTTGAAAGATACACTAGTCTGACATATTTGGAACTTTATTTTATAATTTAAAACTTTTAGTAGAAACATGGATCATTACTGTTTTGTAATTGCTAATCACATTGTATAACTTTTGATATAAGGTAAAAATATAAGGTGAAAATTGGTGCTAATAATATTGATTACTTATTGAAAATAGTAATGAAATGTTCACCAGGAATAAGAATTTAGGTTCTCTCTTTTGAAAAAGAACTCTACTAGTTATAGTAGTTGAAAGGATTGATTTATTTGTATTAATGCATGTGTGATAAGATGTTCTAACTTCATACTTTTCAAATCATATAAAGATGCTATGCACAGTTGAATATGATTCAGATGCTTGAAAAACATCATTCTTTTCAGATTTCAAGATATAATAAAGTCAAATAACTGTAACAATTGACACCAATCTCTCATTTTTAATTAAGAATTTATAAAATATATTCTGATCATTCCCCCCATCTCCTTCCAGATCCTCCCTTTACCCACCCATCCAAATCCATGGTTTTTTTCTCTCTTTTGAAAATATTCAGGCAAATAAAGTGAACAAACTAAGTAAAAAACAAGTCAGCTTCCCATTTCTCCTCAAGACCTAGTTCCCTCAGATGAATGATGGGGACTACTTTTGCTCCTTGCCTTGTGTTGACCTGTGTGTGAGAGAGACATTGAAAGGCAGCCTAGGTAGCCATATCAGAGATTTGGAACATGGAAAAGACAATAACTCAGTCGGTCTAGTGGTACTAAGATGGGTACTAAGATCTGGTGTAGCTGGTATATCAAAACTGTCTTATGGCTGCAGGGAGGATAGTTCTTGAGGCTGGTAGGATCTACCATCCACTATCTACTATCGTCTTGTTTCACATCTTGAGAGTGGGATTTACCCTCTTCTTGTGAGTAGATAAATTGACAAGGGGTTGGAGGGAGATATGAATCAGGAAAGGAAGAAAAGTGTTCACCAGATAACTCTACTGCTTGTCAGGCCACCTGATCTTCCATACAGTTTCCTTTGGCTTTAGGTGTTTTGGCTGTTTGGTATCCCTTGGTGGATAACTGTTGCAGAAACTATTAAAAAAAAAGAAGAAGAACTGGCACATTCCCACGCTTATACTGGCACCAGAGGTCAACAACACTGTGTCCTGGTAGGGTCCTGTCAGCTCTATCCCATCCCCCATTCCAATAATATCAATAAATTCTCAATATACAAGATGCCAATACAATAATTTCAGAACCAACTAATAATGTTAAAAGCTGCCTACCTAGATTAGACAAATTATCCCAATATCGCAATATTCTAACCTTTATGATATCATAACAACCTATGGCTGGTCATAGCCATGCTGATTCATGTCTGCTGCCATCTTCCTTTCTCCCTCTCTCCTCTATGCTCCCAATTTCCCCCACTCTTCGCTCCGCTTCCACTTCCCCTGTGCAATCACAGGTCTCTTGCTGACCTACAGTGATTGGACAGGGAAAATCCTGCAACAGATAACATCTACCTCCTTGGGGAACCAGACCACTTCAAGGAAATAATTTCATTTTTTGTTTTTAATAGTTTTCCTTCAGCAGTTAATAAACCTCTTTCCTTACGAATCCTGACATGGACATGAAAAGTGGAAAAGACATACTTGGTGTCTGTATCAGTATTTATTCATTTGTCCTTTCCCCATTATAGGGCTTGAATAAGAGCAATAATAAGTCTTTTAGGCCCATGTGCCCTGTGGTGAGGCTTGTGCCTACGTGATAACCCATTAGGTAGTTACTGTTGCCCTGGCTTTCCTGACTTGGTTGATGAAAAGTCTGCTTCCATAGGTGTTGTGTATAATTTTTTTTTTTATAAATCATGCTTACTCCAGCTAGATGCCAGAAATGCCTGTCTCACCAAGCCCACATGGGTCATTTCACCAAGCCGCTCTGGTCTCTGTTCAATCCTTGCCTTGTGCAACTGCAGTCTCAATCAGCTCCCATGGCTAGCTCACACTTTTCCCATAAATGCTGGGAGCTGTGGTCACTCTCACCAATCATCTACCCCTGTGGCTGGCTCTGCCAACCATCAATGACTGCCACTCAGCTCCACTCTCTCTCTTGCCCACCTGAATCTTTACACATGTAGAACAGCAGACAATCTTAATATTTAAAATCAGCCATATGTCACAACCACTGGGCTCAGAATCCATTGTCTTAAACTCATCAGCTGTTCTGTGTTGGAATTCTTCTGGTGCCTGAAGCCACCACAGGATCTAGCTCCGAGGCCTACACAGTGTCTGTCTTCTCTGCTCCACAGCCTGGCCCAAAAGGCCTTTGCTATATTGTGATCTCCTCTAACTCTCTGGGACCCGGAAAACCTGCCTCCATATCCTTTGCTCAAGGATTAGCTTCTGCCGTCTTTAGTTAGCTAATAAAACAATCAGGGAAACTCCCCCAACATCTCACCTTTTCTGTTAAAAAAAAAAAAAAAGACAACAACAAAAAACCAAACCTCTTCTCCCAGACATAAATTGAAAAAAAAATCATGACAAGTAAATTACATAGTATGAGGCACAAACAGTATCCAGTCCATTAATTTATCAATTTAGATAAAGTACTCCACCATCTGTCTTAACTTAAAGGTTTTCAATTCTACACTTGAGTTATGTCTTGGTTTTAGTTTGTATATGATCTGAAAACCATCCTCTCAAATCTATATCATCTCTCTCAATGCTAAAGAGCTTGGGTTGGCTATGAGACCATGACCAGTGTTCAACCCCACCAGAAATCCAAGAATGACTTAAATATTACCTGAAAAATATAGGAAGCACTAACATAGCTTCCAAAACTAAGACAATGTAGAGACAACTGACTATCTGGACAATCCCCCAATTTTTTAGAATCCAAGAGCATCCTTCCTGCTTTCTGGCCAAGAATCATCTATCTGACAGACTTATTATGCAGAGAATTGAAGGGCTGCTGTCCTTGTTTTGACAAAGCCAGTAGTCTACATGTGTCCCTCTCTGGACAGAATTCTGCAACATGTGTTCTCTGGAATGAATTGTCAGTAGATGAAAGGGGTAACTTCTGCCCAGTGGCGCCCTGACATGAAAGCAACTTCTGGAGGTAAAAATGCTCAGCATTCTGAACTGTGAAGGGGGTACTACCAGGAGCAGGCTTGTCTCTAGACAAATAATTTTTAATAATGGAATGACCATAAATGTTGTATTCTGTAGACTTCTGATGCTTTTGAAGACATCTATCTATGTAAAGTATATAAGAACTGTTGTCCCTTAACTATTTTCAGCTATTTCTAATTGAAATACCTCAAAAACACCTTTTTATTAAACTCAGAATCATGAATTTGCTATCAGACCCTAAATTTGTTTTTCTTGAAAGAGTTGCATAGGCACAATGCCTGTCTAAGAGTAACAATACTAATCTCAATTTTTGAATCAGTATAAGATATTCATACCAATGAAAACCTTATTCTGTATCAAAAATAAATTCTGTACCAATGTAAGAAATTATAACTGCAACTTTGCATCACTTATAAAGATTTCTACCAATTAAGATAATGGCTGCACCCTGGGAGCTCTGGGTTTATTGGCTAGTTCATATTGTTGTTCAGCCTATGAGGCTGCAAACCCCTTCAGCTCCTTGGGTACTTTCTCTAGCTCCATTGGGAACCCTGTTCTCAGTCCAATGGATGACTGTGAGCATCCACTTCTGTATTTTTCAGGCACTGGCAGATCCTCTCAGGAGAGAGCTATATCAGCAAGTACTTATTGGCATCCACAATAGTGTCTGGTTTTGATGATTGTATATGGGATGGATCCCCAGGTGAGTCAGTCTCTGGATGGTCATTTCTTCAGTCTCTACTCCACACTTTGTCTCTATAACTTCTTCCATGGGTGTTTTGTTCCCCCCTTCTAAGATGGATCGAAGTATCCACACTGTGGTCTAAACCACCAACCAAAGAGCACACATAGTGGGACTCGTGGCTCCAGCTACATATTTAGCAGAGGATGGCCTAGTTAGACATCAATGGGGGTAGAAGCCCTTTGTCCTTTGAAGGCAGTATGCCCCAGTGTGGAGGAATGCCAGGGCCAGGAAGTGGGAGTAGGTAGGTTGGTGAGCAGGGGGAAGGGGGAGGAGATGGGGGAGGGTGTTTTTCAGAGGGGAAAACAGGAAAGGGGATGTAAATAAAGAAAATATCCAATAAAAAATTCAAAGTGAAAAAAAGAAAGATAATGGCTACACAACCAATTCTACCTATTTCCTCACTGTTCAAATTAAGACCATTTCCAAATCATCCCTTAAAATGACAACCTAACTATAATTCATAAAGTAACCAGGACCATTTACCCCAACATAAGGGACTTGGAGGAAGATCTCCACAACTTCTTCCTGTTGAATGGAGGTGATGAAATATCTTTGAAGGTGAGGGGAAGGGTAGAGAAAATAGAAGAGTTGGTTGGGCCTTAAGAAAGCCAAGCCAACAATTGCTATTCAGTCTCTGATGCCTAAATTCTGACTGGATCCGTCTGAAAGGTTGAATGAAGCAACATGACCTGGAATCCATGACATTGGGAGTCCAAACAGGTTAGTTCAGCATAAACTGAGGATGAATTTTTCCAAAGCTGTATACTTTGCAATATACAATTCTCAAAACAGAATTTATGTACCATCATGATATCTGCATGGATTATGTTAGTCTATGTAGTGTACAGACTAGTTAAGAAAGAATTTCTGCTCCTTGTTTGAGCATGTGAAAGACAGTATTTTTTATGAGCTAATTTTAACAATAACTGATCATTAGTCTTCATTCATGCCAGGTGAAGAAAGACACAAAGAATCTTTACCTTTCCTGTTTGGTTCTTTTGAATTTTTCTAGTTCTTCAGGGGGGTCTCCATCTATCCTATCTGATCCATATAATTCTGGGAGGGGTCCAGAGCCTAACTGCACCTTTTTTATATACACAAAGTCTTTCTCCCAGATTAGCATGTTCTTTAGACAGTAACTAGGAAAAACATTAGCTTGACCTTTCTCCCAGAGGAATAATAAAATAACCACAAAACTCAAAACCACACCCATTTTGATAATTAAAACAGTTCAAAACAAATGAAGCAACCTAAGCAAATACTATATGAGCCTTATTTTAGCCTTTTTCTAACCAGTCATATCAGGATATTTAACCCAAAATTCCTGTGGAGTCCCAGTTTGAAGAATATTAGTTATCCTGCAAGACTTCAAGACTTTTCTAAAACATTTCTGTTTTCATATAATCTCCCCACTATCTTTTGTTGGAGGCAACAGCCCTTTCTCTCTGCCTACCTCTATCTCAGCTTGTTCTTGCACAGTAGGGGCTCCCAGAACCTCTAGGCCCAACTCCTTGCACTAGTTCCAAACTGCAGGAAGAATTCCCCACATGGCTCAGGCAAAAATCTGTATACTCTTTTATCTTTAAAAACAATTAAACTAAACTTAGAGTTCTACCCTATGATTACCTGCCTGTAGGAAGCAGGCGGCTTTTACTATCTGGGTCTCTGTCTCCGAACAGCCAACTTATCTCTTTTCACAGCAGGAGACCTCAGAGTCTGTGATCTGAGGCTGCCCCTGTGTTTCTCCCCCAACCCCACTGGAGCCACCTGACTTCTATCTGCTCACTGAGATACCCCTCTCCCCTCCTTCCAGACCTGCTTCTCTGTGTCTGAATCAATCCTAGAATCCCAAATTATTAGTGCATTCTCTCCTACCACATTGGATGTCATCTGTTGCAAATAATTTTAATAAAGGCTTCCTTGCTCCTTCTAGAGAGCTCTGCCTGAGCTCTCTCAACTTCTCATGGCTAGCTCCACTAGCTTCTAAGGACTGCCCCAACCTCACTCAGCTCCCACAGCTAGCTTTAGCAAACTGGTCCGCTCTCTGTTCCTTGACTCTGTTCCAACAGCTGTCTCACCCAGCTCCCTTAGCTAGCTTACATTTTTCCCATAAACACTGGGAGCTGCGATCACTCTACACTGACTATCCATCCTCATGTCTGGCTCTGCCAACCACCAATGATTGCCACTTGCCTCTACCCTCTCTCTTGCCCACCTGAATCATCGTGATTAGAAAACACCAGACACTCTTAATATTTAAAATCAGCCAGATATCACAACCACTTGGCTCAGAATCTATTGTCCTATACTCATCAGCTATTCTATATTGGAATTCTTCTAATGTCTGAGGCTGCCACAGGATGTAATAGCCCCCAAGCCTACACAGTGTCTGTCATCTCTGCTCCACAGCCTGGCCCAAAAGGCCACCTTTCTATTGTGTCCTCCTCTTCCTCTCTGAGACCCGGAAAACCTGCCTCCATATCTTTGCCCAGCAATTGGCTTCTGCCATCTTGATTTAGCCAATCAAAGAATTAGGAAAACGCCCCCTACACATAGGTAAACAATTCAGTGTCTGCCTCAGGCAGTGCAGTGTGTCATGGAAGTCTGGCCTGAGAAATGTCCAGCTTGTCTTATAGTCATGAGCAGGACCCTAGGACCATCATCAGGTATCAGTGTCACAGAACTGGGACTGACTATTCTGTATAAAATTAAGACAGTACTGCTAAAGTAACAGACTCTTGAAATTAACTAATAAGGACATTTTACATCCATTGGCCACTTGCTTTCATAGGAAGGTGAGAGCCATTAGAGTCAGATCCTGGTCTAGTATAGGGATTGTGGGTATTGTGTACAAACAGGAGTCCATACTTGAACAGCTATGCTACAGTTATCTGCCAAAATCCCAGAGTCTAAGTTAAAATTTCCTTTGCAATACCCCAAATTTCATGGATGAAAAGGTAGAACAGTTTGGTAACACTTGGTAGAGCTAAAGCTGGAGCTCTGATTAGAGCCTGCTTTAGTTCTTAGAAAGCTTGTTCTTCTGTTTCAGTCTAATTTAAAGGTTGGTCTCCCACAGTGGACAAATAAAGGGTTTGGGCTATGTCATCAAGCTCAGGAATCCAGAGCCTGAAATATCTTGCCACCTCTAGGAAGTCACATACCTACTTCTTAGTTTGGGGAGTGGGAATCCAGAGGATGGCTTCATTCTGGACAACATTAAGAGTTCTACCTTGAGCAAGCCTTTATCTCAGAGAGGAGACATCTGTCTGGAGTGGCTGAAGAAAGTCCTTGTGTCTGTGTAAATGTTGTCAGTAAGAGATTGTCTACATATCGGAGCAAAATGGAGTCAGGGTATGGCACCCAAAATCCTGGTCAGTCTTTTTATAATGCTTCCATAACAGGGGGTAAGGAGAATTTTTGAATCCTTAGGGTAGTCTTGCCCAGCTGGCTGACTTATGTCATTTGACATTGGATCAGTCAAATATGTGCTGTCTCGCTGGTGCCAGGGGAATGAAAAAGAAAGCATCCTTAGTGTCTAGGATCATATAGACCTATAGTCAGCCAGGGAGAACTGAACAGAGTATATGGATTTGGAACAGTAGAGTGAATGATTTGTCTGCTTATTAACTTCACAGCGATTCCAGACTGGCCAATTATCTGAAGTCTGTGTTTATAGACAGCAAGAAAGACATATTCCTAGCCAACTAGCATGGGGTAAGGATGTTAGCTTCCAATAGCCTTTTAATATGAGAACAATTCCAAGTCCAGTCTTTTGGTTCACAGGATATTGCTGGACACTTATCTTTGTGGCTGCAGCCAAGAGACTTAGCAGGACTGGTATGTCACCAGTGTGCTACAAAGCTGAAGATCCTGTTTCAGCTCATGAGCACTATCCCTGGTTCTGGATTTGTTTCCTCTGTAGAGTCTGGAAGAGCTAGAAGACATTCTTCAGATAGAGGGGTAGCTAAGCTTAGTTGGTATGCAGCTGCAATGGGAATGTTAGCCCTTTGAGGGGTAAAGGTCATGGTGGTGCTTTATTTTGAAAGATTGTCCATGTCTAGGAGGAGGAAAAGGGCAATCTTGAATGACCTGAAGGAATAAGTCATCTGTCTATGGCCCAGGATAATCATCCTTTCAGATGTAAGGTGATTGTCCTTAATCATGCCCATGTCTTCCAGTACTGACTTCTTTTTATTTGCAACCAGCCCATTGGAGTTTAAAACACACACACACACACACACACACACACACACACACACACACACACGTCACAGTGTCTTAATTTGATGTTCTATTAACACAGTGACCAAGGGAGTATTGGAGGCCTAAGGCTATAGAGCCTTGGGGTCCTTCATTCTGATTCACTATCAACTTCCTTGTGGTCAGGAGGGTCATGCCACTGCTGTCTTGGGTTTGTGATGGCTCAGGCCCTCATTCTTTCTATGTCCCTTTTCCTTACAGTAAGTACATTGATCCCTTTCCAGTGGGGCCTTCTTCATCCTTTCCATTTTTGTTTTGGGGCACCTATCCTCTGGACATAAGCAGTAGAGAACTTGGGCTTGGTTGACTAGAAAGCAGCCATCATAATATTTTCTTCCCCTAGCTCAATCAGCAGTCAATTCAGCTTTCTTTCTTTTTCAGTATATGTTATTGAAAACCTTTGAGCCACTTGAGTGATATGGAATGCAGCCATTCCAAGCAAAAGCCTCTACCTTTTATTTATCTTATTTAGTGACAAAAAGCAAATTTAGTGCCCTAGCCTTTTTCAGAGCCAGTGGGTCAAAAGTGGTAAATTTTTGTTTATAGAGTTTGTGACCCCTGGGAAAAAGACCATAGACAATTCAGATTATAATTAGTTACATTTATTAAAGCTGCTAGAAAGACAACAATCTCTGAGCCAAACTTGACATTGCTGTGCAAAACAAGGGGAGTAGACAACATTTTAAAAGGCAAAACCCACAAGAAGACCTTTGTATCTGAACAAGCAAGTCAAGAGCTGTTCTGCTCTGCCATAATTAGCTAGTCAGGGCAACCTCAAAATAGTCCTTGAATGTCTGCATAAACAAGCTACAGAAGCCAAAAAGCAGTTAGTCATATCATAACGAGTAGATAGTCACAGATGTACATTTTTGGGTGAGGGTCGCACTGTCAGCATTACTGGGAACTTATCTTCCAGGGACTGGAGTCAGAGACAAATGGCTAGTGGGTACCAGGATGGATGCCTAGTATAAAGGGGAATTCTTTTATCCATCTATCATATAATCACTCAAGAAATGCCTTGGGACTCTTGTGGGCCCTGGAGAACTTCAGTAGTCTTAAACAAATTAGTGGGTTTTCAAGCTGTGCCCTGAATTCCAGGTACTGATAAAGATTTTCCCGGGCTTGGGAACTGGGGAACAAATTGGGGTCCCAAGCAGGGCACTTACATGGCAAAGCTGTCTCAGCAAGTGTTACCAGTAGCTGAGGGGGAAAAAGGCTTTCTTTACCTCAATATGTTCCTTTTCCTTTGAAGTCAACAGAATAAGAAATTGATGGCAATCATTCCACAGTGGGTGATGGCTGTGGAGGACAGATTCCAGGAGGCAGTTAGGGCTTGGATTTTGTCAGAAAAGAGGGGAGAGATTTTCTAGTCATACAAATCTTAAGTAGAGAAAGGGACACAGACTGGGAAAGAATGTTGCCCTTCCCCTAAGCTTCTGCCCCCACCTCCAGGAGAGAGTGGGCCTCTAGCAAGGGAAAGATAAAAACATGGGTTTAATTAATTCAAATCTGGAGCATGGAAGGCTCTCAAGCAAGATTCTGAAGGCAGCAAAGTACATGCAGGGGAGTGGGAAAACTGGATGTCTCCATCAGGAGACATTGTGATGAGTACAGATGGAAAAGGGGGCAGGAAGTAGGGATGGAGTAGAGGGAAGAGATTGATAGAATAGGGTGGGATAAAATAGAGTAGCCTGAGGTTGGGAGACTATTTTAGAAACCAAAATAATATGATAATCCCTAAAGTGCAACCTTAAGATAAGGGGGTGGATTTTGAACAAGTGCCAAACATTGATCAATACAGACCATGGTACCCTAGGGATCCTGTGACCTTGAGTCAGACTGATTTCACAATGGCTGGGTCTATGGACTGATCAATGGCCATCTCACTTCATAGGAAGGCCAGTCAATATCACAAAAAGTATGGTGCTTTTCTCTTGACAGTTAACCCTTATGGTCTTCCCCCAAATACTTGGGAGAAATTCTTTAGGATACTTCAAAGGGGTGAGAGTTTAGATAGACTCCCCATGTTAGCAGAAAATTTAAGTAAATGAGTGAAGTAGAAATTTTCACAGGACCAACCCAGAAGCAATAAAGAGAAGACAAACACATGCAAGACTTGCTAGAGGCCCCATGTTGTGGGAGCAAGTAAGAAGCCTAGTCCAGGGGGCAATTCCAGGAGCAGTTTAATATGACTGAAGGGGAAAGGGGAAAATTAGGGGAGTTTTCAGACAAAAAGACCAAGTAAACAAAGGCATACAAAGGGTGCTGCCAAGTGGGGGAAGATGGAGAAGCTTTCAGAAACCCCTTGGAGAGTTTTCTCATTAAATCAGAGTGAATTCGGGGAGCATCCCAGCTCCCTTCTTCTCAGGACCAACAAAAGAAAAGGGGTGACAGAAAAGACAAAATAGAAACACCAATAGCAATTTAAAAAAAAAACTCAATTAAATAGCACCTGGGCCAAACTTGTTCAATATGCTTTCAATCACTCATACAGTTGGCTGGCCATTCATACAAACAAAACTGAAACCAGATCTCTCAAAGTGGGAAGAACCCGAAAACTGGATCCTTTGCTATTGGAGTCCCAACTTTGAGTGGAAACATTGGGGAAAGATCTGCACCTGGAAAATCCTTCATTCAGAAAATGGCTCCCCCCAAAATAAATGTTTTACCCCTCTTATTTATAAGGCTCTCCAGAAAGGGTCTATCAATCTTAATTAGAAAGCTTTAGGAGTGCATACCATATGTGTTCTTTTGTGACTGGGTTACCTCACTCAGGATGATAGTTTCTAGTTCCATTCATTTGCCTAAGAACTTCATGAATTCATCGTTTTTTAATAGCTGAGTAGTACTCCATTGTATAAATGTATCACATTTTCTATATCCATTCCTCTGTTGAGGGACATCTGGGTTATTTCCAGCTTCTGGCTATCATAAATAAGGCTGCTATGAACACAGTGGATCATGTGTCCTTATTACATGTTGGAGCATCTTCTGGATATATACCCTGGAGAGGTATAGCTGAGTCCTCAGGTAGTACTATGTCCAGTTTTCTGAGGAACCACTAAACTAATATCAACAATTCAGACCCCCCAGAGCTCTCAGGGACTACTAAGCCATCAACCAAGGAGAACACATGGCTCCAGCTGCATATGTAGCAGAGGATGGCCTTGTCAGGCATTAGTGGAAGGGGAGGTCCTTGGTCCTATGAAGGCTCCATAGGTGCCCCAGTGTAGGGGAATTGAGGGCAGAAAGGTGGGAGTGGGTGGCTCGGTGGAGGAACACCCCTATAGAAGCAGGGGGAGGGAGGATGGGATAGGAGGGGTTCTGGGAGGGGGAAAACTGGGAAAGGGAATAACATTTGAAATGTAAATAGAAATGTCCCATAAAATTAAAAATTAAAAAAAGTAAATAAAATGAACACTTTAGGAGCTTTTCTCAAGCAGAACCAGAACTGAATTGCGTATACAGACTTCCCCCCTTATGAGTATCAGAAGGATTCTGTTTTGATGGCCAGGAACCTGGCCTCTCTGGATTCAGTAAGAGGACTGGGGCCCTGGACCACTTCTCAGCGGGTACCTCCCCTGAAGCCTCTGCCTAGCTGGAAGGCCCAGAGCAAGGCTGAGTCCCACTAGGCATGGGGAATCTTGCTGAGGCCCTCCAAATGAAGTGATGCATGCTATTGCCAAAAGCCACACAAATTAAGCAAAAAGAGAACAATGGCCTCAATAATGGCCAAAGAGTAGGCTAGGGAATTTTGTTTTCATACTATAGAATCTCCTCCTTCTTTTGCTTTACTGGTTTGGGATTATTTATTTCTTATGTTTGCTTGGATTTGGTTCACCTCCTCAGATTCCAGTTACTCTTCTGGCACTTTCTGTAGATATGAATTTGTAGATAGACACTTTAAATTTTTTTTTGGAATTTTTTTCTCTGTCTATTGTAATTTACATTTTGCACTATAGTAGTATAGTATAGTGTTCTGGGATGACACCCTTGCTCTCTTAGAGTCAATAGAACATCTGCCCAGGCCCTTCTGAGTTTTAGAGTCTCATTGACACCCAACATTGAGAAGTTGGATGTTATTCTAATGGGTCTGCCTTTGTATGTTACTTGGTCTTTTTTACTTGCAGCTTTTAAATTCAGGCCTCCCCTTGTAAGTATAAGAATATCATGATCTTCTGGAATATTCAAAATTAAAATCAAACCACAAAATGCTCCCACTGTGGTTAATAGATGTGTTCTTTGGAAGACAACCACTGTATTTTCATGCTCTTAAAAGGGCAAGACTTTCTGAGGAAATAAAACAGGTTTAAATTTTGGGGGGTGTCTTTCTACAGCCCAATATTATTGCTTTCTTACAATGTCCTGCAAAGTTGATACAGGCAACAAGGAACACTGTGGAGTACTAGATACACAGAACAAATGCCCAATTTCAGAATGCATGACAGTTCTTGGTGATGGAGCATATGCATTTACCCCATAGGCAGGCAATGAGAAGCTAAAGGAAGAAATCCCTAATAGAAGTAGTGGCTGCACTGTGTACTTTTTTTTTTTAACTGATGTCAAAGAACTACAGCAGGATCTAAAAAAAATGTCTCATAAAAACAGTCACATACAGTCAACACACAGGAGTAAAGAAGTTATGGAAGCTCCTAGTTTTGGAAGCTTCTAGTCAGCCTGAGAAGACAACAATAAAAAACAGACACCTATTCATTTGTAAGCATACAAAATAAGGCAAAAGTGAAGTGATCCTGAAAGACACACTACAAAGTATTTGCCTGGAGAGAGAATTGCATTAGGCTTACCTGCAGAAGTGTTTCCACTAAGATCTAGAGGTAAAGGAGGTGTGTATGCTGAACAGTGGTGAGCAACAGTGTGTGTTTCTGTTGGTACACATTGAATCTTCTCTACAAGAAACTTGGGTTTATTTTTAAGGTATCATAAGTACATGTAGTTATTACTTTATTAAAAATATCTTGATTTTCCTATGCTTAATCTACATCATTTACATGGCCAATTAGCAAGCAGCAGAACGAGAAGAAACGAGGAAAACAATATAGCATATATCAGAAGATAAATGTGATGATTAGATATTATCTACATGAAAACAATTTCAAGTTCAATTTTTTAAAACAATCATTTTTTATATATTTTGTCATTTGTCTGAACCCAAAAAATCCATTAAAATTGGTCAGCAAGCAAACAAAAATTAGACCATACTAATAATATTGATCTAAGCAGGGTAAAACTTCAGGCCAAAAAAGACCCACTCAGTATATCAGAACTTATTCCATGGTAAAAAGCTCAAGTACATATTGTAAAGTTGTGCATGAGTGAACACATAGAATCAGAAAGCAAAAACGCAAAATCAAGGAGAACAAATAGAGAAATGAATAGAAATATAAGAGTACATGGAAGATTTTTATCTTTCAGCATTTGGTTGTAGCAAAACAATAGATGTTGATATAAATGAAAGGGAATTATTAATAAACTGAAAAGTCAACAAAATAGCCTCCACAAGGCTGCAGCAAGGTTGGGGTGGTATTAGTTCTGAGTCTGTCTAGACTACAAGATAAAATCATGGCTTAATTAAAAAAGAAAAATAGGCCCTTCCAGTCGGCCCCAGCACCCAGTCACCTAGGGCCCAGAATCGGCGTACACTTCCACGGTCCCCAGAGGACTCTCCAAGCGATCTTAGGATCACTGGCGAGTGGAACACAACATCTGTTCCAATCTAATCGAGCGGGACCTGAGACAGCAGAAGGGAAGCAGAAAACCGGCCTGACCAGGGGCACAAGTCCCTTCCGGTCCACTCCAGCACCGGGTCACCTAGGAGTAAGCAGACATCCCCACAGTTCCCAGAGGACTTTCCATGTGATCTTAGGATCACTGACCAGACAGCTTTATGGTCCTCAAAGGGGACACTACTTCCAGGCACTGTAACACGCCCAGGATCTTAGGACAACAGGATAACAGGAGCTGGGTCACATCAGTATTTCAGGGTCTCAGAGGAAGCTTGACTGCCAAAAATTCTGACACATCTAGAATCTCAGGTTCACAGGAGCCCACAATCAAAGGATCACAGAGAAAGCTGGACTCTGAGGAGTCCTGAATCAAATGGGATTATAGGAAGGACAGACTCCGTCCTGAGTGAGGTAACCCAATCACAAAAGAATTCACACAATATGTACTTACTGATAAGTGGATAATAGCCCAGAAATTTAGAATACCCAAGATATAAGATACAATTTGCTAAACGCATGAAACTCAAGAAAAATGAAGACCAAAGTGTGGACACTTTGCCCCTTCTTAGAATTGGGAACAAAACACCCATGGAAGAAGTTACAGAGACAAAGTTTGGAGCTGAGATGAAAAGATGGACCATCTAGAAACTGCCATATCCGGGGATCCATCCCATAATCAGCTTCCAAATGCTGACACCATTGCATACACTAGCAAGATTTTGCTAAAAGGACCCAGATATGGCTGTCTCTTGTGAGACTATGCTGTGGCTTGGCAAACACAGAAGTGGATGCTCACAGTCAGCTATTGGATGGATCACAGGGCCCCCAATGGAGGAGCTAGGGAAAGTACTCAAGGAGCTGAAAGGATCTGCAATCCTATAGGTGGAACAACAATATGAACTAACCAGTACCCCCGCTGGAGCTCGTGTCTCTAGCTGCATATGAATCAGAAGATGGCCTAGTCGGCCATCAGTGGAAAGAGAGGCCCATTGGTCGTGCAGACTTTATATGCCTTAGTACAGGGGAACGCCAGGGCCAAGAAGTAGGAGTGGGTGGGTAGGGGAGTGGGTCGGGGAGCGTGTGGGGGACTTTTGGGATAGCATTGGAAATGTAATTGAAATAAATACCCAATAAAAAATATGGGGAAAAAAGGAAGGACAGACTCCAATCAGATATATTGAGGGCAGCAAGCACTTGAGATAATCAAGTGGCAGGAGGCAAGCACAAGAACAGAAGCAACAGAAACCAAGGTTACTTGGCATTATCAGAACCAAGCTCTCCCACTGTAGCAAGACCTGGATACACCATCACACCAGAAAAGCAAGACATGGATCTAAAATCACCTCTCATGATGATGATGGAGGACTTTAAGAAGGAAATACAAGAAAACACAGGTAAACAGCTAGAAACCTTTAAAGAGGAAACACAAAAATCCCTTAGAGAGCTACAGGAAAACACTACCAAACAGGTGATAGAATTGAACAAAACCATCCAGGATCTAAAAATGGAAGTAGAAACAATAAAGAAAACCCAAAGGGAGACAACTCTGGAGAAAGAAAACCTAGGAAAGAAGTCAGGAGTTATAGATGCGAACATCAACAACAGAATACAAGATAGAAGAGAGAATCTCAGATGCAGAAGATAGAAAACATAGACACAACAGTAAAAGAAAATGCAAAATGCAAAGAGCTCCTAACCCAAAACATCCAGGAAATCCAGGACACAATGAGAAGACCAAACCTAAGGATAATAGGAGTAGATGAGAATGAAGATTTTCAACTTAAAGGGCCAGTAAATATCTTCAACAAAATTATAGAAGAAAACTTCCCCAACCTAAAACTTATTCCCATGAGCATACAAGAAGCCTACAGAATTCCAAATACATTAGACCAGAAAAAAAATTCCTCTTGTCACATAGTAATCAAAACATCAAATGCACAAAACAAAGAAAATATTAAAAGCAGTAAGGGAAAAGGGTCAAGTAACATATAAAGGCAGGCCTATCAGAATTACACCAGACGTCTCGACAGACTATGAAAGTCAGAAGATCCTGGGCAGATGTCATGCAGACACTATCAATAGAACAAAAAGGCAACCAACAGACTGGGGAAAGATCTTTACCAATCCTTTATCTAATAGAGGCCTAATAACCATAAGCTGGAAAGAACCCAGATGTCCTTCAACAGAAGAATGGATATGGAAAGTGTGGTACATTTACATAATAGAGTCCTACTCAGCTATTTAAAAACAATGAATTCATGAAGTTCTTTGGCAAATGGATGGAACTAGAAGATATCATCATGAGTGAGGTAACACAATCACAAAAGAACACACATGGTATACACTCACTGATAAGTGGATATTAGTTCAGAAGTTCAGAATACCCAACATACAATCCACAGACAACATGAAGCTAAGAAGAAGGAAGACCACAGTGTGGATACTTTGGTCCTTCTTAGAAGGAGAATCAAAATACTCATGGGAGGAGATACAGAGACAAGTTTGGAGCAGAGACCAAAGGAAAGGCCATCCAATGACTATCCTACCTAGGATCCATCCCATATACAGTTATCAAACCCAGACATTATTGTGGATGCCAACAAGAGCTTGCTGACAGGAGCCTGATATAGCTGTCTCCTGAGAGGCTCTGCCAGTGCCTGACAAATACAGAAGTGGATACTGACAGCCATCCACTGAACTGAGCACAGGGTCTCCAATGGAGGAGCCAGAGAAAGGACCCAAGGAGCTGAAGGTGTTTGCAGCCCCATAGAAGGAACAACAATATGAAATAACCAGTACCACCAGAGCTTGCAGGGCCTACCATCCAAAGAGTACACATGGTGGGACTCAAGGCTCTAGCTGCATATGTAGCAGAGGATGGCCTTATGGGACATCAATGAGAGGAGAGGCCCTTGGTCTTATGAAGGCTCAATACCCCAGTGTAGGAGAATGCCAGGACAGGGAAGCAGGAGTGGGTGGGTTAGTGAGCCAGTGGGAGGGGAAAGAGTTAGTGGGTTTTCTGTGGGGAAATGAGGAAAGGGGATAAAATTTGAAATGTAAATAAAGAAAATATCTATTAAAAAGTGGAGCACAGAGCTAAAAAGAGACTTCTCAACAGAGGAATGCCAAATGACCAAGAATCACTTTTAAAATGTTCAAAGTCCTTAATTGTCAGGGAAATGGAAATCAAAACAACTCTGTGATGTCATCTTACACCCACCTGAATGGCCAAGATAAAAATCTCAAGAGATAGCAAATGTTGGCCAAGATGTGGATCAAGGGGAACACTCCTCCACTGCTGATGAGTGTGCAAACTTGTTACAACCACTTTGGAAATCAATTTGGCATATTCTTTTCAGAAAACTTGGAATATTTCTACCTCAAGACCCAGCTATACTCCTGGGCATATACCCCAAAGATGGTCCAACATCCCACAAAGACACTGGCTCAACTATGTTCATAGCAGCTTTATCCATAATAGTAAAAAAAACAGAAACAACCTGGATGTCCCTCAACTAAAGAACGGATAAAGAAAATGTTATACTTCTACACAGTGGAATACTATTCAGCTATAAAAAGTAAAGACATCATGAATTTTTGCAGGGAAATGGATGGAACTTGAGAATGCCATCCTGCATTAGGTAACCAAGTCCCAAAAAGACATGCACGGTATGTATTCACTTATAAGTGGATATTAGCCACAAAATACAGGATGCCTATGCTGTACTTCCCAGACCCAAAGTAGTCTTGACAGGAAGGAGGGCACAAGCAAAGATGCTTGAGTCTTACTTTGAAGGGGGAATGGAATTGTTGTGGAAGGCAGATGGAAGAAGTGAACTGGATGGGAGAGGAGAATCAGGAAAAGAGTGGGAAAGTTTTGGGGACAGGTGTGGGGAGGGACAAGGGGATGGTCAGATGGCCATGAGAATGAATGGAAATCTGCAAATGAAAGTGGGAGGTAGGGGACATCTCCAGGAAGGGACAAAAACCTGAGATGGGAGGCACCCAAGAATCAATGAGGGTGTCCTTAGCTGTGACTCACAACATTGAGGATATGGAGCCTGGGGAGGCTGCCTCCTGTGGCCAGGCAGGAACCCCAGTGATGTGATAGGGACACCAACCCACCCACAAAAATTTTGACCCAAAACTTAGCCTATCTACAAGAAATACAAGCAGAGACTTAGGGAAAGGCCAATCAATAACCAGCCAAAATTGAGACCCATCCCATAGGCAAGCACCAATCCTTAACACTACTAATGATACTCTGCTGTGCTTGCAGACAGAAGCATGTTGTCCTCAAAGAGGCCCCAGCAGCTGACTCAGACAGATGCAGACACCCACAGCCAAACACTGGATGGAGGTTGAGGACTCGTGTGGAAGAATAGGAGGAAGGATTGAGGGCCCCAAGGGGGATAGGAACTCCACAAGAAACCAACAGAGTCAACTAAACTGAGAACCCTTGGGGGCTCTCAGAGACTAAACCACCAACCAAAGAGCATACACAGGCTGGACCTAGGCTCTCACACATATGTAGCAGATGTGCAGCTTGGCCTTCATGCAGGTCCCAAAGAGGTGAAATGGAGGGCTATCCCAAAAGCTGTTGCCCGTCTGTGGGATATGTTCTTCTATCTAGGCTGCCCTGTCTAGCCTCAGTGGGAGAGAAAGGCTGCCTAGCCTGGAAGAGACTTGAAGTGCTAGAGTGGGGGTATACCCAGAGGGAGCCCCACATGCTCAGAGAACAAGGAGAGGAGGTAAGGATTGTAGAGGGAGTGACTGGGATGGGAGCAATGATCAGGATGTAAAGTAAATAAGTAAAAAGTAAATTTTAAAAATTCTAATAGCAAGTAACCACTATTACCTTTCTAGCCTCAGATTCTTTCCTGAATCTGTCTTAGACTTATTTACCCACTGACTCACATACCTACTCCTAATGCCTTCTTAGAGATCATCATTCAGTTCCTACCTGTCCTCACTTTGCCAGCCCATCCTTTTACCAGTTCTAGCTCTGTTAATTAACAGCACAGAACCCTCAACCACTCATATATCCAGTCTCCCCAACCAAAAGGTACTATGGACAGCTACCATTCCATAGTACTAAAGTTACCAAGTTATAGGCATCCCTCCTGTCATGGATTCTTCCTGGCTTCCATCTCGTTTGATTAGTTCTTACTGGAGCTTGAAACCAGGTAAATTTCAGAAATGCCAAGCCCCTTCTTGTGAGCACTTTCTTGTGAGTTGTTAGGTTCTGGTACTTTGTTCTCCAGGAAGCAGCCATTTGTCTTCATTGTTTATAGTCTTCTCTAAGACATTATTCATTATAAGCTTAAAACCTTTATGTCATCTGAACACATAGCTTTAATCACAACACTTGGTACTCTAACATGACATTTTAGTTCCTAAGATGACCCTGATTTCTCTCCATTTCCTGCTATGACAGTCCATGTAGTCTGTGCTACCCAACTGAAAACAAGAGATTGTTCCATTTTCTGAACTCAACTCTTCCTCTCAATTAAAAATACAAAAACTCGTTTCTCCCGTTGAAAAGATTCTCCCAGTGATCTCTTCTCCCTGATATCCACACTCTTGCATTATTCACTCCATTGAGTGTGAGCTGAACTTACTGATTCTCTTTCATGACCAATGTAATGAGAGGGAAATTCTATCATTAAGCTTCAAAAGCTTTATATCTGTCTTGAACATTCTTTCAAGTTGTTTGCTTGGGGAGAAGCCAGCTGCCATGTCAATGCAGCCTATGAAAGACCACTGATCATCCTAAAACATCTAGATTATTCTTGGAAGTTGATACCCACTCTATCATCCACTGCAAAATTGTGAGAGTTCCTGAACTAGAATAATCTGGCTGAATTAGACTTATGACATGTAAGTGTTTATGCTACATAGTAATATATAACTAAAACAAGGTAATTATGATTTTTCTGCCATGTTCTTTTTTTAAAAAAATTATTAGATATTTTCTTCATTTACATTTCAAATGCTATCCCAAAAGTCCCCTATACCCTCCCCCACCCTGCTCCCCTACCCACTCACTCCCACTTCTTGGCCCTGGCATTCCCCTGTACTGGTGCATATAAAGTTTGCTAGACCAAGGGGGCCTCTCTTCCCAATGATGGCTGACTAGGTCATCTTCTGCTACATATGCAGCTAGAGACACAAGCTCTGGGAATACTGATTAGTTCTTTTGTTGTTCCACCTATAGGGTTGCAGACCCCTTCAGCTCCTTGGGTACTTTCTCTAACTCCTCCATTGGGGACCCTGTGTTCCATCCTATAGATGACTGTGAGCATCCACTTCTGTATTTTTTAGGCACTGTCATAGCCTCACAGGAGACAGCTATATCAGGGTCCTTTCAGCAAAATCTTGCTGGCATATGCAATAGTGTCTTCATTTGGTGGCTGATTATGGGGTGGACCCCCGTGTGGGGCAGTCTCTGGATTGTCCATCCTTTCATCTTACCTCCAAACTTTGTCTCTGCAACTCCTTCCATGGCTATTTTATTCCCTATTCTAGGGAGGAATGAAGTATCCACTCATTGGTCTTCCTTCATGATTTTCTTGTGTTTTGGAAAATGTATCTTGGGTATTCTAGGTTTCTGGGCTAATATCCACTTATCAGTGAGTGCATATCAAGTGACTTCTTTTGTGACTGGGTTACCTCACTAAGGATGATATCCTCCAGATACATCCATTTGCCCAAGAATTTCATAAATTCGTTGTTTTTAATAGCTAAGTAGTACTCCATTGTGTAAATGTACCACATTTTCTGTATCCATTCCTCTGTTGAGGGACATCTGGGTTCTTTCCAGCTTCTGGCTATTATAAATAAGGCTGCTGTGAACATAGTGGAGCATGTATCCTTATTACCAGTTGGAACATCTTCTGGATATATGCCCAGGAGAGGTATTTCTGGATCTACCAATATTACTATGTTCAGTTTTCTGAGGAACCACCAGACTGATTTCCAGAGTAGTTGTACCAGTTTGCAATCACACCAGCAATGGAGGAGTGTTCCTCTTTCTCCACATCCTCGCCAGAATCTGCTGTCACCTGAATTTTTAATCCTAGCCATTCTGACTGGTGTGAGGTGGAATCTCAGGGTTGTTTTGATTTGCATTTTCCTGATGATTAAGGATGTTGAGCATTTTTTTCAAGTACTTCTCAGCCCTTCAGTATTCCTCAGTTGAGAATTCTTTGTTTAGCTCTGTACCCCATTTTTAATGGGGTTATTTGAATTTCTGGAGTTCAGCTTCTTGAGCTCTTTATATATATTTGATATTAGTGCTTCTTCTCCCACTGAGGCCAAACAAGGCAGCCCAGCTAGAAGAACCTATCCCATAGACAGGCAACAGCTTTTGAGATAGCCCCCAGTTTGTTTGGACCTGCATGAAGGCCAAGCTGCACATCTGCTACATATGGTGGGGTGCTGGGGGCTCTAGGTCCAGCCCATGTATGCTCTTTGGCTGGTGGTTCAGCCTTTGAGAGCCCCCAAGGATCCATGTTGACTCTGTTGGTCTTTCTGAGGAGTTCCTATTCCCCTCGGGCCCTAAATCCTTCCTCCTATTCGTCCATAAGGGTCCCCAACCTCCATCCAGTGTTTGACTGTGGCTGTCTGTATATGTCTGAGTCAGTTGCTGAGTGGAACCTCTTAGAGGACAACATGCTTCTGTCTGCAAGCATAGTAGAGTATCATTAACAGTGTTAGTGATTGGTGCTTGCCCATTGTATGGGTCTCAAGTTGAGCCAGTTATTGGTTGGCCATTCAGTCTCTACCCCCTCTTCCATGCCTGGGCAGAGCTTCTTAATGTCTACCTTTCTTATTTTCTTTCTCAGGACAGAAATATCAAGGTTAAGGACCTACAAGGGCACTAGAAATTGGTACTTCTGCTATCTGGATTGGGGGCTCCAGAATACCTGGTTAGGGATCAGAATATTCTTAGCCTGGCAAGAGGCCAGAGTGCCATGAAGCTTGCATTTGGGGTGTGAGGATGGTGAAGACTGCCCCCTAGGCTCCTGAGGATGTTGTATACACAGTTGGGAAGCCAAGTATAATATGCTTCACTTCCAGGAAGAGAGCAGGTGAGAAGCTGGTTTAGGAGATATGTGCCTAGGAGCCATCAATATTGTCTGAAAGTATACAGAAGGTGATAACAGTCACGTTTGATCCTCAAATCTCCTCTGATCCTGTCTCCTAGGGCCACATGTAGTACTTTCTCTATAGTGTGTTCAGTACTTTTTTTTTTAAACCCAAGAAAAATTGCAGCTTACAGGCAAATTGTTCTCTAACAGAAGCTACAAAAGACAGGGAGGTGTGAACCCAGCCTTATCACAACTCCATTGCTCCTTCAGGCCCCCCACGCCCTTAATCTCTATGAAGCAATGTGATTCAGTTTCAGAAATCCTAGGACACAGCTTCATGCTGTACTTTGGTCTCTTTTAGGCCTTTCCCTTGAAGCCCTAGAGGTGAGCTTGTTCAAGTTGTTCCCTCTGGTTACCCTGTCCCCTATTCCCTCTCTATCTCAAATAGAGGTCTCCGTAGGCCCATTGATCCATCCCATTCCCTCAAACACCCAGAAAAATCCTCAAAACCCACCATCAAAACAACAACAACAAATCTAAAGCAAAATAAAACAAAAATCTCAACAACAAAAACAAAACTAAAATCCTAAATCCCAAACTCCTCAAACTGTACTAGCAGCAAAATACAGAGAACCTGTGGCCTTCACAGTGTCAGGTCTAGGACTACATTGCAAGTGTTGACTCTTAGTGCCTAGCACAATCAACCCTTGGCCCCCAGTGTTGTAGTTGGTATGTTTGGGTGGTTTTACACCATGGTTTTTCTGTGTGGCCCATTGTTGGTCCCAAACTCCTCCAAGATCACCCTGCCTCTTGCCTTGACAATTGGTATTAAAAAGTCTGTGCTACCATAGCTCAGGTCTGCTATGATATTTTTGGCTTAGGGGACAGAAGTGGTGGTAGCCCTGAACCTGTGGTTGGAAGGAACAGGGCTCTATGGACACACAGTGCTGGTGCAAAATGTGGCTAGTGAGGCTGCCCACACATTTCAAAGACGCTGCACCCTCTTCTGGCCTGTGCACACCTCGGCATCAGGGAACCTGGTTAGTCTGGACTTGCCTGGCTACTATGGGCATGGAGCAGAAAGCAACAACTCTTGTTCTGTCTGGGAGTGTCCCTGAAGCTTTTCAGTGCTGATGCTTAGCTACCATGCCCATGCCTGCAGGAGAAGCATGGCCCAAGTCTGACATAGCAGGTTTTCACTGCTGCCCCAGTGGCCCCGGTGCAGCCAGTGTGGAAAAGGAGTTATCAGACAATAACTACTGCCAATTGTGGTAAGAGGAGCCCCTAGTCTACTACCCTATGCAAGGGCAATAATTCCAGTCTGGGCTAGTACTCCCACATTTTACCCTTGCTCCTCCAGCTCCTCCAAGACTCTCATGCCCCTCCATTCATCAGCAGACTCCAAGATTCCCAGCCCTATTTCCCTGGACTCAGAAACCTAGAGGCCCTGCCAGGCACACTACATACCACTGTGTGTGTGCTTTTATTTCAAGCAGAGGGGAGAAGACACTGCGGTCATAAGCCAGCAAGCCTGCCTCCAAAGCGTAGTCAGCCTGGCTTTACTTTAATAATGGATGAAGGTCTTCTTTGCTGAACTCTGGGATTTTCTGTCTGGACCGGTTGTCCTAAGACACAAATTAGTTCCCTTCAGGCGATCAAAGTCATTGGGCAGGTATCCGTGTGTCAGGACCACTGAACTGAAAAGTTTCCGGTGGTTGTTGCTGAGTTCAACCAGAGTGGGGCAGTGTCTGCCAGCATAGATGAAACTGACAGAATGGTTTCTCCCTGACTTCCGTGTGGAAGAGTTCTTCTGACTTTTGGAGGATTCCTTTGCTGCAAAGAGGCCTCCTCTTTCCGTGGTGGAAAGGTTGGCAGCTCTTAAACAGGATGAGCAAGGCTCACTTCACAAACATTTTTGTAACTATTTCAAATACAGTCTCATCCCCTTTACAGAGCACATGTGCTCTAGGCTAGAGTTGTATTAAGACTACATGTGAAAAGTCTCCCTCACTTGGGGTGGGGGAGAACGTCACCCTTGTAAACCTAATTTTATATGTCTAGTTCAAAGACCTTTTTATGTGTTAAGCTATCAGACCTTCCAAGGAAAGTTTGGTGTAAGATGTAAGGGAGTGAGTTCTGTGTAATAAACTTCCATGGAAGCTCCTGGACCTTTACTTACTAGGCTCCAAGCTTCTGAGAATGCAGAGCACCCCAATGTCTCGAGAGTGCTGTCTTTAGAGAGGGGTGGGAGCCTGAAACAAGCCCTGAGGTATTCAGCAGACTGTGGCCAAGGATTTGTGCCTGGATTTGGAGGCTGGAGGGCAGCACCATCCCTGATTGGTGCCTACCCACTGTGAACGAAGTGCCACTGGCTGGAACATACCTACTTCCAGTCCTGGACCACATGGTTCTCTCAACAGTGAGGAAGATCAGTGAGGAAGATCACGGTGAGCTTTGATACCATGCATGACCAATATTGTCTCGGAGCTTCTTTCTTCCAGACCATGCTTTCCCCCCCTCTTGTCTAATTAGCTCCTTTTCATTTTGAAGGCCCAGTGATCATCAACCCATCTGTCAGGCCAACCGGGAAAATAGTAGAATGACATTTCCTTGGGATCAACTATTAGTAGTCTGAAGGTAGGTATGAAAGGGCCAGGCTGGAAACTCACCTCTGTAGAGCCAAGAGCAATGCAACAGTCTACAAGCTGGAATGAAAACCTTTTGAAAATCATAGATTTGACTGACCTATCTTGGCCTTGCTCCCTATTACTTTCTATAAACAAAGTATAATATAGTATGGACAAATTTGTTGAACATACATCATGTACTTATATTCTGCATCTTCTGTTTCTGGTACCCCAGATAAATTAACCCATGATCTTAATGTTACTTTATTGCTTCTGTTGTATATAGATGAGGAAATGGATGCAGAGATGTTATATGATTGGCATGAAGTAACCCAATTAGAAAGGAGCGAAGGTGACAATTAATTCCAGTTTCCTGTAACACCAGTACTCTTAATTCCTACTTAGGGTCTTCCAGCCACAACTTTTGTCAGGTGCAGCAGGAAAAAATGGGTTTTGATGCACAACTGTCTTGTGCTTCAGTACTGTCAGTATTTCAAAACAAAAGAATGCCTGCCTCTATATGAGGATTTAAATTTCCATTCAGCTGGTTGAAGGATTTAGAATACTCCCATTTTGTTATTACCCCATGGGATGCATATGATGATGAACTGGAGTACAGAAGGAAAACATTGAACCAATTTAATACTGGGTCCACCCTTTCAACCTTTTGAGTTTTGCACATATTTTATAATGTACATATTTGTTCAAGAGCCCATGCATGTAATTTATTTCAAAAAAATTTCACAAACTCTAGAAAGGCAAATGTTCAAATATTTTTTGTATTCCAGTGACGAGATTTGGCACTATTGCTTGTTTTATTTTCTACATTATATTCCTGTCTAAGAGTAAAAAAAAATAGTCTGGCTATTGTGATACACACTTGTAATTCCAGCCCATGTGAAATGGAGATAGCAGGATCAAGAGTTTAAGGAGCCTTCTATGGCTACGACAGTGTGCTCAAAGTCAGCCTGGACTGCAGGAGAGGCTTTTCCAAGAAGTCAATAAAGATGCAGGAGACCTTTTTGAACAATGTCTTTTGTTTAGAAGGTACTGTGATGGATCACTTTTGTATGGATAGATTTCCATGTACTGTATTGTTTGGCTACAAAGGGCATATCTGTCCCTTCTTCATGGATTCAGTTGAGCACATACACGTTTGACAAAGGTCCCCTAAATCCCAGCACTCTGCTAGACGTGTAGGATACAGCAATTGTGACTTTCACCCTAAAGAGTGCCGTGCTTTTGATGGAATGAATTGGGAAGGGTGATATCATTGTGTTCACGTTACTATGGGTGAGGGGACTCATAGCTCCTGCCAGAACACTCACGGAAGCTTTCTAGGGGAGGAATTATTTTGAACTACATCTTGAGGAAGTGGCCAAATTAAGAAGGTGGGAAAGAGTGTTGAGAAGAGGACACCCCTGAGTGAGAGACATGTGCTGGGAGCACCTGCCCCTTCTGTATACCTGGAGTTTACACATGACGGAAGAAGTGACTTGTGAACACAAAGATGGGCTGGGGCAGACCTCAGAACGCCTGCCCACACGTGAGGCCAGAGGATGGGTAAGAGTCAACTGCAACCACATGCTTGTTTTATTTTCTGTGTATATAGAATTACCAATTACCACAATGGTTCTGGTGTCAGTATAGAGGAACGACGCAGGAAGACTGGAGGCATTGCCTTCATTCAGTTCTGAGGTTAATTTACCAGTCTTGGCAAGGAACGGTATGGGCTGGGTCAAGAACAGTATGAAAAAAAAAGAAATTACAGATTTGAGAAAAATTGAAGAGTCTGAGTAAGGCAATTGAGAGTCTGAGTACTGTAGATGAAAGAGAAATCATGGCAAACAGGTCCAGGTTTCCCCATGAGCAACCAGGAAGAAGGTGTCCGCAGGAAACCTGTATATAAATGTTGGATCAGTGAAGGGAAGAGGAAGGGAGGGAGTGGGAGGGGAGGGAAGGTAGCTTTAGGTATGATGCATATGATGTTCCACCTATGGAGATAAAAGGTGGAAAGGCAGATGGGACAGAAGCTAGACATGAGCAAACACAATAAAGATGTTGAGAGCAGCTCTGGGAGTTCCCGTAGGGAGCACGTGGCATGACAATGACTATGGATCTAGGATAGAGACTACAATGGAAACATAAAAGGGAAATGGAGGAAGAGCTACAACATCAGCATCACATTTGAGGAGGGCAAAAGGGATGAGATGAGAGAAGTGGTCAGAAAGGTACTACCTGCCTGAGAGCCATTCATGGCTCCCTAGGTAACTATTGTCATTTTTAAAATTAAGTGGCAGGAGTGTTGCAAGTGGGCATTCCAGCAATAAATGGGGAAAGAATGAAAAGAAAAGGGAAAAGGGAGGGAAGGAGAGAGAGAGAGAGAGAGAGAGAGAGAGAGAGACAGATTTTATTCAATCATCCACTAATGAAAACAATAATTTGGATTTCAGGGATTGATTTTTAATCTTCCTTAATCTTCATGTCCTCAGCAGTGAAAATACCATGGATGAGATATGAATGAAACGTCTAAAGCAAAGCACAGACACTTTTGACCTGGTTTCAGAAGAAGCCCAAATTAGAAAGGTCAGGCAGAGCCTGGGGCAGAGCCAATACATCTAAGTGACATCTTTGAAAGTAGAGAAGGGGCTGTGGTCAGCAATTCTGGAGGCTTAACTAGCTACTGTGCCTTGTGGATCAAAAGTTGAAGACACAGAGCGCAGTCTTACTGTCAGGAGCTTGCCACCTAAGGGACAGACACTGGTTCAGTAAAATGGGAGATGCTGCCATTTGCTGTGCCCATCTCAGAGAAGCCTGGGGGGAAGAGACCCTCAGCCTAAACAGACCTCCCAGATGCAGAGTGAAGAGGAGGTACTAACAAGGGAACAAGGGCCATTTCATGCTGTGGGTCAATTTCTGGATAAGAGCCAGTTGCTTAGTGATGGCTGTCATTGAAGCTGAGAAAGGGTAAGCTATAAAGCTGTGAGCTTAAAAACAGCACAGACACACACAGACACACAGACACACACACACACACACACACACACACACACACACACACACACACTCTCACACACAAATGCAAAGAAATAAGAAGAGAAGCACTAGCAAGGAGTGGGCACTGGGATCAAAGAGCCAGAACCACCTGGAGAAGACACCACCCCCCTCCATGCAGCCTGGAGGGCATCATGGCCTCTCAGCCCAAGCCAGTTTCCAATGTCCATAATAATGGCTGAGTCAAAGAAAGGTTCCCCATGCCAAAACACTTAATGCATTTCTGAAAAGATTCCCATTGAAAGCAGTTGCAATAAAAGGTTTTGGAGCTTAAAGAATTAGCCCTCGGTTTTCTCTAGCTTTCCCACTGCTTAGTGAGTACCATTTCCCAGCCACACAAAGAAAATAGACTATTCTTACCCCACTGTCAAGTACCTCAGGAGTAGTCTTCAAGAATAGTGGATACCTTCTTCCCAAATAATGGT